>NC_133106.1:13705554-14034866 GCF_022965805.1 Primulina eburnea | reverse complement strand
GAATCTGATATATATACCACGCATGAATTCTACGAGGTGGCACCATTTGTGCAAACACAGTCGCACCGCGGGTGCGCTACATTTCGGACCGTGGGTGCCTCAGTGTTACTGATCCACCTCCATTTTTCCAGAACTACGACCGCGGGTGCGGTCTTGTTTCTCACCGCGGGTGCGGTCTCAGTTTTTCAAAAATTGCTACCCTACTGGACATCGACCGCGGGTGTGGTCTAACCATGAGCGCGGGTGCGGTGGTGCTTCGGCAACACATTCAAAAATCAAAATAAATTGCCGCACATTCTCTTAAATCGTGTCTCCGTTGGCCCTTTCGTATCACATTAAATTATAATCAATATCCTGGATTAACAGTGATTAATCTCGGGTATGATATTTCTCCCCCAAGATACGATTTCGTCCTCGAAATCACAGCATTCATCTATCATAAGGAGTATATATACAAAAATATATAAAATTTACATCAGTGACAATGCTGGGAATTCTGTCTCATATCGATTCGTTTCCCAAGTGGCTTCCTATCCATGACGAGTCCATTGAACTTTCACAAGAGGAATCTCTTTGTTCTGAGTTGTTTTCTTTACGATCGATAATCCGGATCGGTTTCTCGACATAACTCAAGTCTCATCCAGCTCGGTCTCGTCTGGTTGAATCACTGAGGATCATCAGGGAATATTTCCCAGCATGATACATGAAAAACATATGTATTCCAGCTAATGAAGGGGAGGGAAGCAGTCGTAGGCACGATCTCCTCTTTTGAGATTTCATAGGACCAACTATCTTGGAGACTTTCCCTTTCTTGCCAAATCTGACAACTCCTCTGAAAGGGAAATTTTCAAAATACTCGTCCCCGCTCAAATACCAACGGTCTCCTCGGAGGTTGGCATATTTGGCTTGTCGGTCCTGAGCTGCCTTCATTTTCTTTTGATCAATTTCACTTTCTCTGATCATATCAGGTCCAGTCTCAGGAACTTCAAAGATATCATCCCAATAAAGAGGGATCTGCATTTCCGTACAAGCTTCAAAGGGCCATCTCAATACTCGTCTGTAGCTGTTGTTGTACGAAAACTCCAAGTGGCAATGCATCTTGCCAGCTAGGCTAAAATCAAGACTATAGCTCTCAGCATCCTCCATGTCGGATGTCGTTCTGACTGTCCTCGGTCTGTGGATGATTGAGTACTCAGATGTAACTTGTACCGAGAGCCTGCTGTACTTTCCAGAAGTGCGAAGTAACGGGATCAGGTCTGAACAATCGATTCGGCACTCCATGCAATCTAACCACTACCTTACATAATTCAGCCATCTGTCATATCTATAGTCATTTTGTTGGATAAACATGCCATTTGGTCAATCGATCAATCACGACCCAAATCGCATCAAACCTCGGAGGATCTCGGTAATGTGTCACAAAATTCATGAAAGTGATCCCATTTCCATTCGATGGACAAACTCTATAATCCTCCGGTTTCTTTCTTTCAGCTTTCACCTGTGGCAATTCAGACCTTGGCTAAATTCAGTCACATAGATTTCATTTGTTCCACCAATATGTGTCTTAAATCATTACATTTTCCTGCCACCAGGATGAATGCTAAACGCTGTTGTGTGCTTCTGTCAGTATCCGTTGTCTAAATCGAAACATTCGGCACAACAAGACGATTATTCACATACAAAACACCATTTCGAACCTGGTATTCCGATCGATGTCCAGCTCTACCATAGCAATCGATTCTGTATATTCTGATCACTTTCTGGTTGCTTTAATTTTCAAATCAGCTCTGGTTCAGCTCGAATCGCACATAATATCAGAGGCTGACAATCTGTTTCAAAAGCTAATCCAGACAAACAGCAGTCTTGCATCAAATTCGAAACACCAATCGTCGATAAGGTAGTGCACATACCTTTCGACTCAGGCATCTGCTGCTGCATTGGACTTCCCGGATGTATTTAATCTCACAATCAAAATCTTTCAATAAATACAGCCATCTTCGCTGTCTCCATTTCAGCTCTAATGCGAAAACAGATATTTTAAAGTTTTTGATCAGAATATATATCAATTTCTCCAAACTACAAATAATGCGCCATATCTTTAATGCAAACACTATAGCTGCCAATTCAAGATCATGATTGGATAACGAGATTCATGGGGTTTCAGCGGATTGGTGTTCCTATTTACTCATATAACCCTATATGGTGTTCCTATATCGAATTCTGTAATAGAAGAAATTCCAATTCTATTTACTCGATATAGCCAAACATCCGGTGTCCTGACCTAACCGTCATGGAATGTAGCTCTATCGCTAATATCCTATCTTGGACATCGTGCAATGTGCCCGTGGCGATCCCGCCACTATCAGACTTCCGTCCCAAGGTTTCTACACTATCTTGTGGCATCGTGCAATGTGCCCGTGGCGATCCCGCCACTATCAGGTACTTCTGTCACAAGATTACTCGTCTAGTACCTCTATCTATTAATCAAGAAAACAAGTATGTAAATTCATTCATTGCAAATATCTATGCAATAAAATAAGTATGTGATTTAGGGAAACTCGAGCCAAACCTCACTCGAGTTGTGCAATCCCAACTCAACATTAATTTATACCTTTATCTTCTCGCTTAGAAGAAGAAGAAGTCCCGACTCTATCTGTCCATTCCCAATCTGGTAATAACAATACCGACAGATATAATATCAATAACAAACTCATTTCAGAACATGTTCTGATCAATACTCAAATCAAAACACATAATCTGATCAATGTCAATTGAGATACAATCTAATCCATATCGACGATATCACGATATAATCGAAATCATTACTGACTCTGATCAATATCAATTAACTGATGTTTCGACGGTATAACAATACAGTCTCGATAACCCGTCAGTCAAATATAATACCAGAACTCCTTATCAATATCGATACCAGTCATATCTCAATAACATACATATCTGATATGAATTCTCAGCCAATCGATTCTGAAAATCATAACATGTACATAAGCGATCTGTTTCTCAATCTGACTTCGATTCTTATGATGTCTAACATGCCAAGAACATCATATATGAATCCTATTCAATTCTGACAAAGTATAATTTCAAAACTATCAAAACGTAGCAAAACTTACGTCCAGTTGTAGCCTACGTCGATAAGAACACGATACTAAAGTCGGATTCAAAATCAGACGGACGGTTTCTCAACAAAAGGCGTAAGGATTTTCTATAACTTTCCTCACTTTTTTTTTTTTTCTGAGGAATGAAATCAGCTCGGTCTCGCCAATGTTCAAGGGGCAAGTGGCAACCTTACGTTGTGCATGACTCGCACTCGGGCGATTAATCTTTACCGCTCGGGCGCGGCATATTCGTCCGAAGTCTTCTTTTATCACACATTTGCGCTCGGGCGGTAATATTATACCGCTCAGGCGCCACCATTCTGTTTGAGTATCATTGTAATGGTTGCCGGTCTGGCCCCTCCTGGCCTCTGCTGTGACTGAGTAAGCGGTACTGACTGAAAAGTATGAACGGCAGATGGTCTTCTACCTGCCTGAGCCACTGATCCCGATGACTCAGCTGCCTGCGATCCCTAGGGCACTGCTCTGGGGACACACTCGAGCAAAGTGTCCTTGATGTCCACAAATACGACAGCTGCCAATCACTCCTCGGCACTGATCTGTGGAATGCCTCCTTCCACAAGTACCACAGTACGGTCCTGTATAGCTCTGGCCCTGACCAGTCTGCCTAGAGCCACTCGAACTGGACGAGCTAGTTCCAGCTTTCTTGAATTTCTTCCCTTTAGCTTTCAAGAAGTCTTTCTTCCCACTTCCACTGCCGCTCTCAAATCGAGCAAATGGTGGAGGCATCTGTGAACTCGGGGCTGAAGGCACAAACGAAGCCTCTCTCTGTCTCATCAAACCGCCTTCGGCTCCCTTAGCTCGGTTCAACGCATCGGTGAAGTTGCTTGGCCTCCCAGTATTCACCAGGGTAAAGATTTTCGGGTTTAGGCCATTTATAAATTGATCAGCAATGGCCTCATCACTTCCAGCCACATGGGGAGCAAAACGAAGCAGAGTAGAGAACTTGGCCACGTAGTCCTCAATGTTTAACTGGCCTTGTTTCAAGTTTGCAAACTCGGCTCCCTTATCCTTCCTATAAGTTACTGGAAAGAAGCGCAGATAAAATTCAAACTTAAACACATTCCAGGTAATGGCCGTACCTCGTTGTTCCAATGCCCTTCTAGTCGTGATCCACTAGTGTTTAGCAACGTCATGCAACTGGTGTATTATCAGTTTCACCCTCTTTTCCTCAGTGTACTCCAAAGATTCAAACAACGATTCAATATCGTCCAACCAACTTTCACATTCCACGGAGTTCTCCGTACCTTTCAAAGTCGGTGGATGAAATGACTGAAATCTTTTCAGCAATTTCTCCATTGCTGTAGGTGTCACATCCATGGGAGGATTCGATGTACTCCCTTGTTCTGGCATTCTTCTCGGAGGCATATCTGAAATCAAAAGGATTAGCAATCCCAACCCAAAGTTCTATTTCAGTCCTCCTCCGATCATCTTACTGCTGATCCAGAATCGGTTCTGATTCAATCTCAATAATACATGTTTTCAAATAAAATCAGATAAACAGATAAACATGCATTATAAAGCAGTAAATCATGCTAGCAATCAAAAGCAGGAAAGAAAATCTCAATCTACCCCGCTCACTAGCTCCTATCTCAATCTCAAGGATCTATCGCTCTGATACCACCTGTTGTGGGGACCCGGACGCTAATCAAGTTCTTAATCATCATTGGTACTAATTAATCGTTTATAAAACAGGGTCTAAAAATTTTTCTTTTTAAAATGCGGAACGTAGTGAAATCAAGACATATATACATATCAGTATATATAAAATACAAGTCCTGTATCATAAACATTTATTCAAACTAGGGTTTAAAAACTAAAGTCAAGTGTTCAACCCTACATCTAGTCCAAGTCCGGTGCCACCACTCTAATCACGATCTAGCTCTTCATCTCCTCGACCCTGGACCTGTCCCACCTGTTCTCAAGTACACATACAAACAAGACAACAGCCGGATATACCGGTGAGAATATAATCCCCAGTATAAATCAATGAAACATGCAATCATATAAAACAATATAAAGCATGTAATCAGGTAACAGATATATGTGTCAAACTATGAAACATAATCAATCATAGACTGTCGACATATACGTGACTCCACGTTTCCGACTAGACTCAATCCTAGTCTAGGGATCCCGGTTGCCAGATGTGGTATTCCTATATCGAATTCCGTAGTAGAAGGAACCGTATTCCTATTACTCGATATAACCAATATCCTGGTATTCCTATATCGAATTCCGTAATAGAATAATTCCCATTTCCTATTACTCGATATAACCAAACATCCGGTGTCCTGACCTATCCGTCATGGACTGTAACTCAATCGCTAAATCCTATCTTGAGACATCGTGCAATGTGCCGTGGCGATACCACCACTATCCGGCACTTCTGTCACAAGATAACTCGTCTAATACCTGTCATCTAAAATCAAGAGAACAAGTATATCATCAATTCAATGGAAATATCAATGCAATAAAGTAAAGTATGTGATTTAGGGAAACTCAAGTCCAAACCGACTCAAGTCCATCTCCCAATACCACATTGACTTATACCTTTCTTTCGTCGGTTTCTGGCTCAGTCGATGTCCTGAACTCACAGCCTGTCCGGCAATGACAATATCAATAATCTCATGTCAATATACCGTTCAACTCAATAACAATCTGATGAATCTGGATTTAATTCAAATCAACGGTATAACGGTACAATTTCAATATCCCCGTCAATACCAATTCAACAGATAATAGTTACAATCCATAACTCATATCCAATACAATCTGTAATTCATTCATAATCCAAATCTGTCCGGTATAACTCAATATACCCTAAAAATTCATAACAATTCCATAATCAGTCCGTTTCTTAGTCTGACTTCGATTCTATAATGTCTCATATGTCAAGAACAGCATATATGAGTTCCATTCAGTTCTGACAATATCATAATTCTAAAACATGTCAAAACGTAGTAAAACTTACGTCAAGTTGTAGCCTACGTCGCTAGGAACTCGATACCGAAGTCGGATTCAAATTTGGACGGACGGATTGAAAGATAAAGGCGTAAGGATTTTTCACAAATCTCCCTCGACCCTTTCTCGATTTTTACCTTCTGAAAACCGACTTGCATGTCTATATATATCTAGACAACTCGCGCATACATCAGGGCAAGTGGCTCATTTTCCGCGCAACACGCAACACCGCGGGTGCGGTCGTTGCTGCACCGCGGGTGCGCTCCCACACCGCGGGTGCGGTCCAGTTTCTGGCGCGGGTGCGGTCTTGCTACTGCATCGATGCGCAATATATCCCGAAGCCCAACCGCGGGTGCGGTGCTTCCTAGGCCGCGGGTGCGGTCCTGCTCACACTGCACATTACACAATTTCGTTCTGAATACGTTTCTCGGTGTCCCGATTAATCCCGTCATAATCACATGAAATGATAAATCAATCATTGTTAATTACAGTGATTACTTCTCGGGCATTACATTTCTCCCCCCCAAGATACGATTTCGTCCTCGAAATCACAAGCATTCAATCATATCAATAAGGAGTATATATACAGAAACTGTATCAAAAATTTACATCAGTGGAACAATGCTGGGAATTCCTGTCTCATATCTGATTCGGTCTCCCAAATGGCCTCTTCAACACCATGACGAGTCCATTGAACTTTCACAAGAGGAATCCTCTTTGTTCTGAGCTGTTTTTCTTTACGATCTATAATCCGGATCGGTTTCTCGACATAACTCAATGTCTCATCCAGCTCAGTCTCGTCTGGTTGAATCACGTGAGAATCATCAGGGAGATATTTCCGCAGCATTGATACATGAAAAGACATCATGTATTCCAGATAATGAAGGCGGCAAGGCGAGTCGATAGGCACGATCTCCTATCTTTTCAAGAATCTCATATGGACCAACATATCTTGGAGACAATTTCCCTTTCTTGCCAAATCTGACAACTCCTCTGAAAGGTGAAATCTTCAGGAATACTCGGTCTCCAGCCTCAAATACCAACGGTCGTCGTCTGAGGTTGGCATATTTGGCTTGTCGGTCTTGAGCTGCCTTCATTTTCTTTTGGATCAACTTTACTTTCTCTGTCATATCTCTGATCATGTCAGGTCCAGTCTCAGGAACTTCAGAGATATCATCCCAATAAAGAGGAGATCTGCATTTCTTTCCGTACAACGCTTCAAAAGGTGCCATCTCAATACTTGTCTGATAGCTATAGTTGTACGAAAACTCACACAGTGGCAATGCATCTTGCCAGCTAGCGCTAAAATCAAGCACTACGGCTTTCAGCATATCCTCTAGTGTCTGGATAGTCTGCTCTGACTGTCCATCGGTCTGTGGATGATATGCGGTACTCAGATGTAACTTCGTACCTAGAGCCTGCTGTAAACTCTGCCAGAAGTGCGAAGTGAAACGAGGATCACGATCTGAAATAATCGACTTCGGCACTCCATGCAATCTAATCACTTCTCGGACATAAATATCAGCCATCTGATCATATCTATATGTCATCTTGTATGGAATAAAACATGCAGATTTGGTCAATCGATCAATCACGAGCCCAAATCGCATCACAACCTCGGGAGGTCCTCGGTAACTGCGTCACAAAATCCATGGAAATGTGATCCCATTTCCATTCAGGAATGGACAAACTCTGTAACAATCCTCCTGGTTTCTTTCTTTCAGCTTTCACCTGTTGGCAATTCAGACACTTGGCTACAAATTCAGTCACATCAGATTTCATTTGTTTCCACCAATACTGTCTTTAAATCATTGTACATTTTCCTGCCACCAGGATGAATGCTAAAACGACTGTTGTGCGCTTTTGACAGTATTCGCAGTCTCAAATCTGAAACATTCGGCACAACAAGACGATTATTCACATACAAAATGCCATTTCTCACCTGATATTCCGATCGATGTCCCGCTCTGACCATAGAAATCGAATTCTGTATGTTCTGATCAATCTTCTGTGCCTCTTTGATTCTCAATATCAATGCCGGTTCAGCTCGAATCGCACATAATCTCAGAGGCTGACAATCTGTTTCAAAGGCTAATCCAGACAAACAGCAGTCTTCAATCAAATTCGAGACACCAATCGTCGATAAGGATAGTGCACATACCTTTCCACTCAGTGCATCAGCTGCTGCATTGGACTTCCCTGGATAATACTTGATTTCACCATCAAAGTCTTTCAGTAAATCCAGCCATCTGCGCTGTCTCATATTCAGCTCTGATTGCGAAAACAGATATTTTAAGCTTTTATGATCAGAATAGATTTCGAATTTCTCATCGTAGAGGTAATGTCGCCATATCTTCAAAGCAAAGACTATGGCTGCCAATTCAAGATCATGAATTGGGTAACGAGTTTCATGGGGTTTCAGCTGTCTCGAGGCATAAGCAATCACATGCCCCCGCTGCATCAAAACACAACCCAATCCTCGGTGAGATACATCACAGTAAACGACGAAATCACCAGTACCTGAAGGAATTGTCAACAAAGGCGCACTGGTCAGTCTCTTTTTCAACTCAAGAAAACTGGATTCACAGTCTTCTGTCCACACAAATGGAGCATTCTTCTGAGTCAATTGTGTAATCGGTTTGGCAATACTCGAAAAATCTTTGATAAATCGACGATAATATCCTGCCAAACCCATAAAACTGCGAATCTCCGGCACAGATGTAGGTCTCGGCCAACTAATCACGGCTTCAACCTTACTGGGATCAACTGATATACCGTTTCCAGATATAATGTGACCCAAAAACACAACCTGTATCAGCCAAAACTCGCATTTCGACAATTTAGCATACAGTTTCTCTGCCCTCAAAATTCTCAACACAGTCCTCAGATGATTAGCATGCTCAATCATATTCTTTGAATAAATCAATATATCATCAATGAATATGATAACAAAATCATCCAAGTATTTCTGAAAGACGCGGTTCATCAATCCCATAAATACCGCCGGTGCATTCGTCAAACCAAAAGGCATGACAATAAACTCATAGTGTCCATACCTGGTTCTGAATGCTGTCTTAGAGATATTAGAATCCCTGACTCTCAATTGATGGTATCCAGATCTCAAATCGATCTTGGAATACACAGATGAACCCTGCAACTGATCAAATAAATCATCGATACGAGGCAATGGATATTTATTCTTTACCGTTGCCTTATTCAGTTGCCGGTAGTCGATACAAAGTCTCATCGACCCATCCTTCTTTCTCACGAACAGTACTGGAGCACGCCAAGGAGATACACTCGGTCTAATATATCCCTTGGCCAGTAAATCCTCCAACTGTTCTTTCAACTCTTTCAATTCAATCGGTGCCATCCGGTATGGAGCTCTCGAAATCGGAACTGTTCCTGGCATTAACTCAATGCTGAAGTCTATCTCTCGAATCGGAGGCAATCCAGGAATCTCATCTGGAAAGACATCAGCAAACTCACACACCACTGGCAAATCCGCCAATGATGGGCTCGTTTTCAGTAAGTCAACTGAATATACCAGGAATCCCTCCGCTCCCTTCTGCAATAATCGTGTCATATTCATTGCAGATATCAAAGGAATTCTAGCACGAGAACCCTTACCATAAAATTTCCACTCCTCAGCCATTTCAGGTCTGAATCGAACAATCTTGTGGAAACAATCGACTGTAGCCCTGTACTTGGTTAACATATCGATACCGATAATGCAATCAAAATCAGATAAACCAAGCACAATACAGTCTAGCTCAATCGTATGTCCATCGTACTGCAGTATACAAGGTTTCACAGATTTCACTGATATCAAACCTGTTCCTAACGGGGAAGAAACAGACACTACCGCAGACAATGACTCAATTGGTAATGCACGACTCAATACAAACTTCTCAGAAATAAAAGTATGCGATGCACCAGTATCAATCAATACATATGCAGGATAACCAGAAATAAAACAGTTACCTGCCACAACATCATCAGGTGCATCCTGTGCCTGCTCCTCGGTCAAAGCAAACAATCGGGCTTGCTGTCTAGGAGGCTGGCTCGCGGTCTGGCCACCTCCTGGCCTCTGCTGTGACTGAGTAGGCGGTGCTGACTGAAAAGTATGAACAGCAGATGGTCGTCTACCTGCCTGAGCCACTGATCCCGATGACTCAGCTGCCTGCGATCCCTGGGCACTCCTCTGGGGACACACTCGAGCAAAGTGTCCTTGCTGTCCACAAATACGACAGCTGCCAATCACTCCTCGGCACTGATCTGTGGAATGCCTCCCTCCACATGTACCACAGTACGGTCCTGTATAGCTCTGGCTCTGACCGGTCTGCCTAGAGCCACTCGAACTAGACGAGCTAGTTCCAGCTTTCTTGAATTTCTTCCCTTTAGCTTTCAAGAAGTCTTTCTTCCCACTTCCACTGCCGCTCTCAAATCGAGCAAATGGTGGAGGCATCTGTGAACTCGGGGTTGAAGGCACAAACGAAGCCTCTCTCTGTCTCATCAAACCGGCTTCGGCTCCCTTAGCTCGGTTCAACGCATCGGTGAAGTTGCTTGGCCTCCCAGTATTCACCAGGGTAAAGATTTCCGGGTTTAGGCCATTTATAAATTGATCAGCAATGGCCTCATCACTTCCAGCCACATGGGGAGCAAAACGAAGCAGAGTAGAGAACTTGGCCACGTAGTCCTCAATGTTTAACTGGCCTTGTTTCAAGTTTGCAAACTCGGCTCCCTTATCCTTCCTATAAGTTACTGGAAAGAATCGCAGATGAAATTCAAACTTAAACACATTCCAGGTAATGGCCGTACCTCGTTGTTCCAATGCCCTTCTAGTCGTGATCCACTAGTGTTTAGCAACGTCATGCAACTGGTGTATTATCAGTTTCACCCTCTTTTCCTCAGTGTACTCCAAAGATTCAAACAACGATTCAATATCGTCCAACCAACTTTCACATTCCACGGAGTTCTCCGTACCTTTCAAAGTCGGTGGATGAAATGACTGAAATCTTTTCAGCAATTTCTCCATTGTTGTAGGTGTCACTTCCATGGGAGGATTCGATGTACTCCCTTGTTCTGGCATTCTTCTCGGAGGCATATCTGAAATCAAAAGGATTAGCAATCCCAACCCAAAGTTCTATTTCAGTCCTCCTCCGATCATCTTACTGCTGATCCAGAATCGGTTCTGATTCAATCTCAATAATACATGTTTTCAAATAAAATCAGATAAACAGATAAACATGCATTATAAAGCAGTAAATCATGCTAGCAATCAAAAGCAGGAAAGAAAATCTCAATCTACCCCGCTCACTAGCTCCTATCTCAATCTCAAGGATCTATCGCTCTGATACCACCTGTTGTGGGGACCCGGACGCTAATCAAGTTCTTAATCATCATTGGGACTAATTAATCGATTATAAAACAGGGTCTAAAAATTTTTCTTTTTAAAATGCGGAACGTAGTGAAATCAAGACATATATACATATCAGTATATATAAAATACAAGTCCTGTATCATAAACATTTATTCAAACTAGGGTTTAAAAACTAAATTCAAGTGTTCAACCCTACATCTAGTCCAAGTCCGGTGCCACCACTCTAATCACGATCTAGCTCTTCATCTCCTCGACCCTGGACCTGTCCCACCTGTTATCAAGTACACATACAAACAAGACAACAGCCGGATATACCGGTGAGAATATAATCCCCAGTGTAAATCAATGAAACATGCAATCATATAAAACAATATAAAGCATGTAATCAGGTAACAGATATATGTGTCAAACTCTGAAACATAATCAATCATAGACTGTCGACATATACGTGACTCCACGTTTCCGACTAGACTCAATCCTAGTCTAGGGATCCCGGTTGCCAGATGTGGTATTCCTATATCGAATTCCGTAATAGAAGGAACCGTTGTAAGGCTCGAGATTAATAGTTTTCATCGACATAATACTCGGAATATATGAGTATGTATATATATATATTGAGGAGTGTTAAGTGAGATGAGAATAAGAAATACATGGACAAGAGGAGAAAATCTTAAAATTTGGACAGAACAGTTGGCGCATATGCGCGGAAAGAGTGGCGCATATGCGCGACATTTACAGTAGCATTGGCGCATATGCGCGGAAAGAAGCGGCGCATATGCGCGACACCTCCAGTAGCTGTGGCGCATATGCGCGAGATAAGTGGCGCATATGCGCGAGTGTTATTTTCTGCCAAGTGCCGAGACAGTAGGTCTCGCGCATATGCGCGAGTAGTGACCGCGCATATGCGCGAGACGTGTAATTCAAAGAAAAAGCCATGTGTTTGTTTTCATGCAAGATATATATAGAGTTGTCTCTATTCCTTGCCATTTGAGAAGCCAAACCGAGAGAGAGAGAGATTCAAGGGAGAAGAAAGGTTCTTTCAATTCAAAGTTAATTAGTGCAAGATTTTCTTATCCAAACTAAAATCTAAGTATAGATTTGGACTCCTCTCATCAAAGGCTACAAAGTGATGTAAGTTTTATGTAATTTCAACAGGTTTCGAAATTCAGATGTTTGGGAAATTAGAATATGATAGTTATATTGTGTTCTTGACGTATTGAGCATGATATATTTGTAAACGGATCAAAGAAATGATATCATATGCATTTCCTATGAATTTCAGTATGGTTTATGAATTATTGGGGCAGAATTATTGTGTTTTAAATGGATATTGTATTGGATTATGAATGAGAATGATGGGGAATGAGATAGTGTTGATATCTGTTAAGAATTGGATTGACCGGTATCGAGAATTACGTCGTTATGCCATCAAATTGTATCGAGATCACGTAGTGACTTGGATATGTGTTGATTTAGATTAGAGATTGATAGTTGTATATCAACATTTCCATTTCAGATTCAGTTTGGCGACCGTGACAGCGATTGTGCGACGAAAGGTATAGTACATGTTTTGTTTGGGGAATTACGACTCAAATAAGATCACATTTGAGTTTCCCAACCAAAATCACATACTTGTTTTATTGTTTTATCGTGATATGATTATTGCGTATCTTGATATGATTGTTATAGATCGATTTGCTTATAGAACTTGTATACAAATCATGTTCAGATGATTATGCTTGTTTACAGATTGTGTATTCATGCATTAAGATAGGAAAGTCTGCGAGATCATCCAGACTTCTAGATGTTCAGCGATATCACAGCTTAGGGGAAGATCACCGCCCCTATTGTAGATGTGGATACAAATCAGGCCGAAGTCTAGGAATAAGACATACCGTCACCACTACAACAATAAATGGCTATTGTGACACTTTTTTGTAGACACTTTTAATTAAATGTTGTTACAAATACTTAATAATGACACTTGTAAAAAATTAATAATGTGTAAAATAAAAAAACATATTAGATTAGTTATCATGGCATTTTTAATTGATGTCATCTTTTATATGGAGGGAAACAATTACTTTTCCCACATCGTAAAAAATCGTTAAAAACTAAAAAAATTCACTATAAATAAGTGTGAGAATATTTGAGTTAGATAAATATTGGAGGAGGGAAAATAATTGTCTCCCTCCATATAAAAAATGACATCAATTAAAAATGTCAGGATAACTAATCTAATATGTTTTTTTATTCTCACATTTATTTTATCTAATTTCCCTCCTCCTATATTTATCCAACCCAAATATTCCAACATTTGTTATTGTCACTATAAATAATATACACGACACTTTTAGTTGTCATTATAAATTATTTTAACTGACATATAAATTTGTCATTGTTACTATAATAACAAGGCATCTATAAATGTATTTAAATATGAGTTTTCCTGACATTTGAAATTGTCATTATATGAATTACTAGTAACACGTATGAAGTTGTCATTAACATCTTATAATGACATTAAAAAATGTCAGTAAGTTTAAGACGACATTGGAATAGATGACATTTGTTGGAGGTGTCACTAAAACTTAAATGCCACTAAATATTGAATATGATGATATTTATGAATGTCACCATAAGCATTTTTTCTTGTAGTGCACCCCGATTGGGAGGGTAGGTGATAGATCGTCTTATTCACCACGGGATCCCTAGAGTTCTAGTCGAATCGAGTCTAGACATGATTAGATTCTCATTGCATGATATATATGAATGATATTCATATTAGCATGTTTCATGGTTTAGATTGTTTTAATGCATGTATACATGTTTATACTGGGATTTGTTCTCACCGGTTTTCAAGCTGTTGTTATGTTTGTATGTGTGCATAACAACAGGTGGGGCAGGATCTGGGTCGAGACAGAGATGATCGTGATAGCGTGGTGATCTCGGGCGCAGCAGAGGACTAGTGGTTCTTTTGTTAGACTTGTATTATCATTTGAGTTTAGATGATAGTGAACACTAGTTGTATATAGAATAAGACATGTATCTTTTGTTGTATGTTGTACAATAAATAAAGAACTTATGCTTGTTTAGTTACATTTGATTTAATGTAAAAAGCGAAAAATTGACCCACATGTGAGAATAATGATCCATTTAATCCCAAGAAAAAGAATTAGAGCCCGGGTCCCCACAACAGGTGGTATCAGAGCGAGAGTTCCTTTAGACTATGATAGGATAGGATGAGCGGGGTAGATCGAGTCTTCTTCCTTGCTTATGATGTGCTAGCATGACTATTGCTTTCCTTATTACATGTTGTTGTTATTTGATTTCGTTCAGCATGTGATTGACTGAATCAGAACCGATTCTAGATCAGAGGTAACTGACTAGAGGAGGGCTGAGACGGTTGTATATTTGGTATACTAATCAGTTGGATTATTAGATACATGCCTCCTCGAAGAGCAGCAGTGCCTCTGCGACCCACAACACCAGAACAGGGTAGCACATCCGGAGATCCAATGGACGTTACTGCTACGCCAATGGAGACGTTGCTCAAACGATTCCAGTCCTTCCGACCACCTACCTTACGAGGTACAGAAAACGCCATCGAATGTGAAAGCTGGTTGGAAGATATCGAGATGTTGTTCGAGTCTCTTGAATACAGTGACGAGAAAAGAGTCAAACTCATTGGCCATCAACTGCAAGATGTGGCGAAGAATTGGTGGTTGAACATCAAAAGAGCATTGGAACAGCATGGCACGGAGATTACATGGAAAGTGTTCAAGACAGAGTTTTATCTGCGATTCTTTCCTATATCCTACCGTAAAGATAAAGGCGCTGAGTTTGCAAACTTAAGGCAAGGGCAACTGAACATCGAAGAGTACGTCGCTAAATTTTCTTCCTTGCTTCGTTTTGCACCTCATGTTTCAGGTAGTGATGAGGCCGTGGCAGATCAGTTTATAAACGGCTTAAATCCTGATATCTTTACGTTGGTAAATACTGGAAGACCCAACAATTTTGCTGAGGCCTTGAACCGTGCCAAAGGAGCAGAAGCAGGACTGCTGAGGCAACGGAGTGCTCCGTATGTTGCTCCGAGTCCGAGACCACCACTACCTCCAGCACAACCTTCTCTTAGATTTGAAAGTGGCGGTAGTAGCAGCGGGCAAAAGGATCAGTTGAAAGCAAAAGGGAAGCAGTTTAAAAGACCTGGGAGCAGTTCGTCAAGCTCCAGTGGATCCAGACAGGGTGGTTCTGATCAAAGTACCAGGTATACAGGTGTCTACTGCAATTCTTGTGGGGGTAGACATGCAACAGAGCAGTGCCAGGGTGTAGTGGGCAGATGTAACATATGTAGACAACAGGGGCACTTCGCCAAAGTGTGTCCTCAGAGAAGCTCACAGAGATTTCAAGGTGCAGGATCATCTGCATCTGTAGCTCAGCCTGAGAGGAAAGCTTCATCTGTTCACTCCTTTCAGCCACCACAGACACAGACGCAGCCCAGAGGCAGAGGTAGCCAGAACGTGAGCCAACCTCCGAGGCAACAGGCCCAAGTGTTTGCCTTGACTGAAGAGCAAGCACAGGATGCCCCAGATGATGTTATAGCAGGTAACTGTTCCCTTTGCGGTTATCCTGCTTATATATTGATAGATACTGGTGCATCGCATACATTCATCTCAGAACGATTTGCATTATTGCATTCACTGCCTGTTGAGTCTTTGTTAGATGTTGTGTCGATTAATTCTCCGTTGGGAAGTGGATTGATATCTGTAACTACGGTTAGACATTGCATTCTACAGTTTGAGGGGCATGAGATTGACCTAGATTGTATAGTGTTGGGTCTAGCTGATTTTGATTGTATAGTCGGTATTGACATGCTAACGAAGTACAGAGCTACCGTGGATTGTTTCCATAAGATTGTCAGATTCAGTCCCGAGATGACAGACGAGTGGAAATTCTACGGGAAGGGTTCCAGATCTCGGATTCCCTTGATTTCGGCTCTTACTATGAACAGATTGCTACAAAAAGGAGCAGATGGTTTCTTTATTTATGCGGTAGATATGCAGAAGTCGAGCCCGGCATTGGCAGATTTGCCAGTAGTACGGGAATTTGCAGATATTTTTCCAGATGAAATCCCAGGATTACCTCCGGTGCGAGAGGTAGATTTTAGTATTGATCTTGTACCAGGTACCGTCCCTATTTCGAGAGCTCCGTATAGGATGGCACCCATCGAACTAAAAGAATTGAAAGCACAGTTAGAGGATCTTCTGGCCAAGGGATATTGTAGTATCCCGATGCCTAATTTGAGTTAATTATTGGATTAATTATATTTCGGTGGGATCGGAAGGACCGAACAGAGTTCGGATCGTCCGAAGCGGGTTCGGATCGTCCGAAGAGGGTTCGAATCGTCCGAAGACAGGTGGCTGGACACGTGGAAGACATGCAGAGTTCGGATCGTCCGATCAGGGTTCGGATCGTCCGAAGACAGGTGTCTGGACACGTGGAAGACATGCAGGGTTCGGATCGTCCGATAAGGGTTCGGAAGGTCCGAAGTGTACAGTGGATCTGATCGTCTGAAGTGGATCGGATCGTCCGATCGTTGTCTATAAATAGAGGCGCGAGGCTTCACTTTTTACTCGCCAATTCCGAGTGTTCCAGAGCGTTTTAGTCGTTTCTGATGGGTTTCTAGTCTTTTCCCGAGGTTTAGGCACTAGCGGGGAGCTACTGGTTTTGTAGCGGAGCTGTGCTCTAGTTGGGAGCTAGCGGCATCAGTGGGCTGACTACGGACGCAGACTTGATTCTAGGACTGATTGCTAGGATCTACTGATTTGAGGTACGAAAGTACTATCCGAGATAGCAGGATTGAGTATGCTTTACTATGTGTTGCATGTTTATATGTTGCATTATTATCTGTCATATGATGCATGGTTTATTATGCGGCATTTGCATAATCATGTTGAGCCTGACTATTTTTGAGATAGCCTGTTGAGAGGGTGCTCAGCCCTCGTTTGTTGTGGATGGTTGGACCCCGTTGGCCGATGGTGGTCAGGTCACTGGTATATCCACAGGTTTATTTTGGTATGGGAGCCACCTCCTGGTGCGACGGCGCAGAGTGCTACATACCTTGACGTCATTTACCTGAGCAGTATTTCGATATACCCAGATCCTGGTATCCAGTACATTTTGCATACATGCATGTCATAGTCTTGTATACTCATGCTTTCGGTGCTGAGCGTTTTATGCTCACGTCCTCGGTTTATCTCTGTTTTGGACACCCTATTCGATGGGGCAGGTCTCAGGTTGGACGGTCCAGGAGGGAGTGGACAGGGAGCTAGCAGAGGTTGACCTATAGTTGTTGGTATTTATTCTTGGATTTTAGTTCGATCTGGTTGTTTAAGTATTTTGTACTTACGGATTCGATTGGGTTGTATTACTGTTTTTCCGCTGTCTACCTGATTCAGTTTTAAATGTTAATTTTGCATGCTTAAGTTCTGATTAGTAGGTGATTCTTGATCGGGTCACTACAGATATATCAGACCTAGTGTATCTCCTTGGGGCGCTCCGGTGCTATTTGTACGAAAGAAAGATGGTTCGATGCGATTGTGTATAGACTATCGGCAACTGAATAAGGCAACGATCAAGAACAAATATCCTTTGCCTAGAATTGATGATCTATTTGATCAGTTGCAGGGATCCTCTGTCTATTCTAAGATTGATTTGCGTTCTGGGTATCATCAGCTCAGAGTTCGAGATATAGACATAACAAAGACAGCATTTCGAACCAGGTACGGACATTACGAATTTATTGTCATGCCTTTTGGTTTAACCAATGCTCCTGCGGTATTTATGGGCTTGATGAACCAAGTGTTTCAGAGGTATTTGGATGAATTTGTCATTGTTTTCATCGATGATATTTTGGTATATTCCAAGAACAGAAATGAGCATGCAAAGCATCTCAGAATTGTCTTGCAGACGTTGAGAAACGAGCAACTGTATGCAAAATTGTCAAAATGTGAGTTTTGGCTGAATCGAGTTGTATTCTTGGGGCATATCATTTCTGGAGATGGTATTTCTATTGATCCGAGTAAAGTGGAAGCTGTGATCAATTGGCCAAGACCGACTTCGGTACCAGAAATACGCAATTTCATGGGTCTGGCAGGATACTACCGAAGATTTATTCAAGATTTCTCCAGTATTGCAAAGCCAATAACTCAATTGACACAAAAGAATGCACCATTTGTTTGGTCAGAGGAGTGTGAGTCTAGCTTTGTTGAATTGAAGAAAAGGCTGACTAGTGCTCCAGTATTGACGATACCCTCAGGTACGGGTGATTTCGTTGTATATTGTGATGCTTCTCATAGAGGTTTGGGATGTGTTCTTATGCAGCGAGGCCATGTGATCGCATACGGCTCGAGACAATTGAAGCCACACGAGATCCGATACCCCATTCATGATCTGGAATTGGCGGCTATCGTATTTGCATTAAAGATTTGGCGTCATTATCTCTACGGCGAAAAATTTGAGATATTTTCCGATCACAAGAGCCTAAAGTACCTATTTTCTCAATCAGAACTGAATATGAGGCAGCGTAGATGGCTAGATCTTCTGAAAAACTTTGACTGTGAAATCAAATATTATCCAGGGAAGTCAAATGCAGCAGCAGATGCCTTGAGTCGTAAGGTATGTTCTTTGTACTTATCGACGATAGGTGTTAACAAGTTAGTTGAAAATTGCTGTATATCTGGATTAGAATTTGATACAGATAGTAAGCCACTACGACTTTTTACGATCCAAGTTGAGCCCAATTTGATTATGAGGATCAAGGAAGCACAAAGAAACGATCAGAATGTCCAGAGATCGATTCAAATGGTCAGATCAGGGCATGTATCAGAATATCAGGTACGAGATCATGTGTTGTACGTGAATAACCGTCTAGTTGTGCCAGATGTTGCAGATTTGAGACAGCAGATTTTGACAGAGGCACATTGTAGTCGGTTCAGCATTCATCCTGGTGGCAGGAAGATGTACAATGACTTCAAGACACAGTTCTGGTTGAAGCAAATGAAGTCAGACATTGCCGAATTTGTGTCTAAGTGTTTGAACTGCCAACAGGTGAAAGCTGAGAGGAAGAAGCCTGGTGGGTTACTTCAGAGTTTATCTATTCCGGAATGGAAATGGGATCACATTTCCATGGATTTCGTGACGAAGTTACCTCGATCATCTAAAGGCTGCGATGCGATTTGAGTAATTATTGACAGATTGACCAAATCTGCTTGTTTCATTCTGTACAGAATGACGTATAGACAAGATCAGATGGCGGAGATATATATTCGAGAGGTAGTCAGATTACATGGAGTGCCGAAGTCAATCGTATCAGATCGTGATCCACGATTCACTTCACACTTCTGGCACAGTTTACAGCAGGCCTTAGGTACGACATTACACCTGAGTACTGCTTACCATCCTCAGACAGACGGACAGTCAGAACGGACTATCCAGACATTAGAGGATATGTTGAGAGCCGTCGTGCTAGATTTTGGCATTAGTTGGCAAGATTCCCTACCTCTTTGCGAATTTTCTTACAATAATAGCTATCAGACGAGTTTCGAGATGGCACCGTTTGAAGCTTTATATGGCAAAAAGTGCAGATCTCCGCTATATTGGGATGATATCTCCGAAGTACCAGAACTTGGGCCAGACATGATTCGTGACATGTCTGAGAAGGTGAAAGTTATTCAGAAAAGAATGAAGATAGCACAAGATCGACAAGCAAAGTACGCCAATATCAGACGTAGACCGTTAGTATTTGAGGCAGGAGATAGAGTATTCTTAAAGATTTCTCCTTTCAGAGGCGTTGTAAGATTTGGCAAACGCGGGAAACTATCTCCTCGATATATTGGTCCTTACGAGATTCTTGAAAAGATTGGCGATCGAGCTTATCGACTTGCACTTCCTCCTTCTTTATCCGGAATACATGACGTGTTTCATGTATCAATGTTGCGAAGATATATGCCAGATGTTTCTCATGTCATTCAACCTGACGAAGCTGAACTTGATCACACTTTGAGCTATGTGGAACAACCGGTACAGATTCTTGATCGGAAAGACAAGCAACTCAGAACGAAGACTATTCCACTAGTGAAAGTTCAGTGGAGTCGTCATGGCATCGAGGAAGCGACTTGGGAAACAGAGGCAGACATGAGGCAGAAACATCCCGAATTATTTACATGATGTAAGTAAAGTTTCAGTATTGATTATATTACTTGGCATGTATAATTGATAAGTTGCTTGCGATTTCGAGGGCGAAATCATTTTTTAGAGGGGGAGAAATGTAAGGCTCGAGATTAATAGTTCTCATCGACATAATACTCGGAATATATGAGTATGTATATATATATATCGAGGAGTGTTAAGTGAGATGAGAATAAGAAATACATGGACAAGAGGAGAAAATCTTAAAATTTGGACAGAACAGTTTGCGCATATGTGCGGAAAGAGTGGCGCATATGCGCGACATTTACAGTAGCATTGGCGCATATGCGCGGAAAGAAGCGGCGCATATGCGCGACACCTCCAGTAGCTGTGGCGCATATGCGCGAGATAAGTGGCGCATATGCGCGAGTGTTATTTTCTGCCAAGTGCCGAGACAGCAGGTCTCGCGCATATGCGCGAGTAGTGACCGCGCATATGCGCGAGACGTGTAATTCAAAGAAAAAGCCATGTGTTTGTTTTCATGCAAGATATATATAGAGTTGTCTCTATTCCTTGCCATTTGAGAAGCCAAACCGAGAGAGAGAGAGATTCAAGGGAGAAGAAATGTTCTTTCAATTCAAAGTTAATTAGTGCAAGATTTTCTTATCCAAACTAAAATCTAAGTATAGATTTGGACTCCTCTCATCAAAGGCTACAAATTGATGTAAGTTTTATGTAATTTCAACAGGTTTCGAAATTAAGATGTTTGGGAAATTAGAATATGATAGTTATATTGTGTTCTTGACGTATTGAGCATGATATATTTGTAAACGGATCAAAGAAATGATATCATATGCATTTCCTATGAATTTCAGTATGGTTTATGAATTATTGGGGCAGAATTATTGTGTTTTAAATGGATATTGTATTGGATTATGAATGAGAATGATGGAGAATGAGATAGTGTTGATATCTGTTAAGAATTGGATTGACCGGTATCGAGAATTACGTCGTTATGCCATCAAATTGTATCGAGATCACGTAGTGACTTGGATATGTGTTGATTTAGATTAGAGATTGATAGATTGTATATCAACATTTCCATTTCAGATTCAGTTTGGCGACCGTGACAGCGATTGTGCGACGAAAGGTATAGTCATGTTTTGTTTGGGGAATTACGACTCAAATAAGATCACATTTGAGTTTCCCAACCAAAATCACATACTTGTTTTATTGTTTTATCGTGATATGATTATTGCGTATCTTGATATGATTATGATTGTTATAGATCGATTTGCTTATAGAACTTGTATACAAATCATGTTCAGATGATTATGCTTGTTTACAGATTGTGTATTCATGCATTAAGATAGGAAAGTCTGCGAGATCATCCAGACTTCTAGATGTTCGGCGATATCACAGCTTAGGGGAAGATCACCGCCCCTATTGTAGATATGGATACAGATCAGGCCGAAGTCTAGGAATAAGACATACCGTCACCCCGATTGGGAGGGTAGGTGATAGATCGTCTTATTCACCACGGGATCCCTAGAGTTCTAGTCGAGTCGAGTCTAGACATGATTAGATTCGCATTGCATGATATATATGAATGATATTCATATTAGCATGTTTCATGGTTTAGATTGTTTTAATGCATGTATACATGTTTATACTGGGATTTGTTCTCACCGGTTTTCCGGCTGTTGTTATGTCTGTATGTGTGCATAACAACAGGTGGGGCAGGATCTGGGTCGAGACAGAGATGATCGTGATAGCGTGGTGATCTCGGGCGCAGCAGAGGACTAGTGGTTCTTTTGTTAGACTTGTATTATCATTTGAGTTTAGATGATATTGAACACTAGTTGTATATAGAATAAGACATGTATCTTTTGTTGTATGTTGTACAATAAATAAAGAACTTATGCTTGTTTAGTTACATTTGATTTAATGTAAAAAGCGAAAAATTGACCCACATGTTAGAATAATGATCCATTTAATCCCAAGAAAATGAATTAGAGCCCGGGTCCCCACAACCGTATTCCTATTACTCGATATAACCAATATCCTGGTATTCCTATATCGAATTCTGTAATAGACGAATTCCCATTTCCTATTACTCGATATAACCAAACATCCGGTGTCCTGACCTATCCGTCATGGACTGTAACTCAATCGCTAAATCCTATCTTGAGACATCGTGCAATGTGCCGTGGCGATACCACCACTATCCGGCACTTCTGTCACAAGATAACTCGTCTAATACCTGTCATCTAAAATCAAGAGAACAAGTATATCATCAATTCAATGCAAATATCAATGCAATAAAGTAAAGTATGTGATTTAGGGAAACTCAAGTCCAAACCGACTCAAGTCCATCTCCCAATACCACATTGACTTATACCTTTCTTTCGTCGGTTTCTGGCTCAGTTGATGTCCTGAACTCACAGCCTGTCCGGCAATGACAATATCAATAATCTCATGTCAATATACCGTTCAACTCAATAACAATCTGATGAATCTGGATTTAATTCAAATCAACGGTATAACGGTACAATTTCAATATCCCCGTCAATACCAATTCAACAGATAATAGTTACAATCCATAACTCATATCCAATACAATCTGTAATCCAATCACAATTCATATCTGTCTGGTATAAATCAATATACCCTAAAAATTCGTAACAATTCCATAATCATTCTGTTTCTTAGTCTGACTTCGATTCTATAATGTCTCATATGTCAAGAACAGCATATATGAGTTCCATTCAGTTCTGACAATATCATAATTCTAAAACATTTCAAAACGTAGTAAAACTTACGTCAAGTTGTAGCCTACGTCGCTAGGAACTCGATACCGAAGTCGGATTCAAATTCGGACGGACGGATTGAAAGATAAAGGCGTAAGGAATTTTCACAAATCTCCCTCGACCCTTTCTCGATTTTTACCTTCTGAAAACCGACTTGCATGTCTATATATATATCTAGACAACTCGCGCATACATCAGGGCAAGTGGCTCATTTTCCGCGCAACACGCAACACCGCGGGTGCGGTCGTTGCTGCACCGCGGGTGCGCTCCCATACCGCGGGTGCGGTCCAGTTTCTGGCGCGGGTGCGGTCTTTCTACTGCATCGATGCGCAATATATCCCGAAGCCCAACCGCGGGTGCGGTGCTTCCTAGGCCGCGGGTGCGGTGCTGCTCACACTGCACATTACATAATTTCGTTCTGAATACGTTTCTCGGTGTCCCGATTAATCCCGTCATAATCACATGAAATGATAAATCAATCATTGTTAATTAAAGTGATTACTTCTCGGGCATTACAGATCGTGATTAGAGTGGAGGCTCCGGACTTGGATTAGAGATAGGGTTGAACACTTGACATTAGTTGTTAAACCTTAGTTTATTTTGAATGCATGCAGTACTGGACTTGTATTGTATTTTATACTGATATGTATATGAGTTTGATGTCACTACGTTCCGTATTTTTAAAAAGAAAAATTTTTAGACCCTGTTTTATAATCGATTAATTAGTCCCAATGATGATTAAGAACTTGATTAGCGTCCGGGTCCCCACAATTTGATTCATGTTATGTATTGATATACTTTGTTGTATATTATGGAGGCATTTTATGTCTCAATTGTGAAAAAGGGAATACAAGAGAAAAGAGTCTTCAAAGTGTTTGATTTATTGCCAAAGAGAGTTTAAATGATTTATTGGATTGATAGATACATAGTCAGAGAATACATGCTATTAGTTGATCAACGACCATAGGCTTATATCCCTCAGAGTTATCGATGTACATCGATGGGATATAGGTGCAGAGACAGAGATACTATACAGATATCAATCCAACATATAAAAGAGAAATACCATCTTATTGTTATATTATGCTATGTTATTCATGTTTCAAGAGTTGATGGTATTTAATGATTTCAAAGCCATGTTTTACAAAGTATGATATATATCCATTGCTATGTAAGAGTTTCACTTGCTGAGTTTTATACTCATTTCACTTATTTCATGTGATTCAGATAAGAGCGATGAGCCGGGACGTTGATTGTGGGCTGGAGTCATATGCATATAGAGAAGGAAGGAAGATGATATTTCGATAACATTTTGGACATGATCACAAGAATGATATTTTGCATTTTGTTGTATCATTTTATTGATCATGTGTATATTTTTGATATATTGAAATGTATTTTGAATCCTTTCTCCATTTTAAAGAAAATTTTAAATTCCGCTGTTATTTTATTAAAGCCGGTCGAGGGTTTTACATACATGTCCCTCCTATAAGATTCGTTTTTACGAAGATGGTTAGCAATGAATGAACTATCTTATAAGAACTATCAATTCTTCAGTTAATCAATTAAATGAATATCATCCCTATGTATTGTTGTATTATGATTCTTGATGGATGATATTAATGATGATTCGACGTTATGAAATGAGAAGGATAATGTTTTTACACAAAATGAAATTGAAGCTATACATTTCATGTTTTACAATAAAATGATATATATGTATCTTGTTAGTATTGATTCCATTTGCTGAGTTTTATACTCATTCCTGTTATGTTCATGTGCTGCAGGCATCGGTAAGAAAGACTGATCATCCCTGAGTTGTCGAAGCAAGAGAAGTGCATATGCCAAACTTTGGAGATAGTGGTTGAATGATATTGATGTGTTGAACTTTTGGTTATTTTGGGAAAATATTGAAAATGTTGTTTTGGTATTTGAATTAAAAATATGTGTAGATACTATATTAAATGGTATATGATGTGTATGAAAATATTTTGCTTGTGTTTATGTGTTGCTTGAGGCAGTTTGCATGTCCTATTTACGGGGATATGCTACCCAAAATTTTAAAAGTACACATTTTCTCCGAATTATATTTTAAAGCTTCCGCACTAATTATGCATTTTAGTCACGAGTGTTACATTTAGTGAAAGCGGACCGGTTACGGAGGCCGGAAACGCAACGGAAGCGAAAAATATAATTTTTAGAGCAAAAATTTCGGCCCCCTTAAAAGTTTTGTGGAATATTTGCAAAATCAACAAAAACCATGCATAGGATGATTTAGGATTTTTACCTATCAACTTCAAGAAGTTGATGATGGCTCCAACTTAGTTGCTAGCAACTAAGCTCTTCTTGGCAAGATAAGTCTACAAGCTTCCTTCCTCCAAAAATCAAGCCCACCACTTAGCAAGGTAAATCCCCTCAAGTTTTGCACTAGAAAAACTTGAGGATTTTTTCAAAGAGAATGATTTTTGCTCTCCAAAATGAAGAACAAAATGGAAGAAAATTGAGAGGAAAAATCCTTGAGAGATTTCGGCCAAGAGGTGTGTATGGGGAGGGAAGATTAGCCTTGGGTGTGTCAAAAAGTGATCCCATGCTTTTCAATATTTTATTCAAAAAGTAATCAAGGCTCTTCACCTCCCAAGCATGCAATCCCTACATGTCTCACTTATATATTATATGGTTTTTAACACATTAAAAACCATAGACTAAATTTTATTATCTCAAACACATTTGAGATTAATTAAATATTACTTGATTTTACTCAAGTCCCACTAGTTAAATAATTATTTAAATTGAGCTCTACAGGACTCAATATTATTTAATTAATTCAACACTTGAATTAATTTAATTATTTAGACTCTACTAGGTCTACTAGTGTTTAATTAATTCAACACTTGAATTAATTTATTTAGTCCACAATAATGTTTATGAAAATCACAATTTTCAACTACATTATTTACTTGGCCAAATTTTAATCTTAGGAACACTTCCATTAATTAAAATTTATATTTCTCTCATAGAAGTCATACTTCTAATTTTTCTTTACGCTTATAAACACATTTATAAGCCGTTCAACACATTGAACTATTTTACTTCTCTTCGGGATTTACTAAGCAAGTACTTGTGTGGCCCTCAATGGTTCATTGATACAACTAGCCGTGGGTTCACATCTCAATGTGATTCGGACTAAACATGTCTTTATTCGAGCATACCCCAATTGCTCCATTCTTACTTATCAACTCCTTGATAGTAAGAACGTCAGAACTCAAGTCTGATAGTACCCAACCAATCACGTTAAGCGCCTAGCAGCATCGCTTACGTGATTCCCTAGGTATCACATGATAGTGCCTGCAAGAACCATTCAATTATGGTTAGCGTACAGTACGGTCCCTTCAACTCATATATCCCGACCGATTCGACAACTATTGGTCTATCGAGAGTTGTCAATGAATCGATACTATGTGTCATGTTGTGGTTGCATCGATGGTGTAATCTATGAAACCCCTTTCATAATTACCACCATACTCTGATCAGAGATTTCAACCCACACATACATGATAAACACATAGGATATCCATACCCGTAGGTAAGCGGTGAATCCCCGGCTACAATGCATCGACTCCTATATGTTTCGCCGTAACACCCAACCTTGCCACCTGATGACCCCATAAGAGTCGGTAAACAAGTCAAAGTGAAACGCTAGCATATAGAGTCTCAATGTTGTCCCGGGTCATAAGGACTAATGGTGTACAACCATAAACTAGGACTTTTCCACTCGATAAGTGAGAACCACTTGGAAAGTCCTTTATAGAGGGTTGTTCAGTGCACTCTACCAGGAGCACCTATCTGCATGCTCGGACATCACAATGTCCCCTACCAATGAAACATGGTACTCACATCGCAGATACTAGTCTCTAACTCGAGCGGCCTTTATCCTTCTTAGTGGCGGCTGAATCGACTATGAACGGTTTAGAATATACAGTATTCCAAATATGAGTTTCATGATACTCATCATATGAGCATCTCATATTCTTTCTACTATTTGTATATTCAAGGACTTTATCTATGCAACAAGCATGGGTATAAAGATAAAGATGCGCCAAATTAATAAATTGAAATATTATTAAAATAAAGATCGTTTATACAAAGAGTTTCATTGTGAACAGTCGGCCAACACTTGGCTCGACGTGCACCTACTCTAACAATCTCCCACTTGCACTAGAGCCAACTACCTATATGCTTTAGACCCATTGATTCGCGATGCTTCTCGAACGATGGTCCTGGTAAAGGCTTAGTTAGTGGATCAGCAACATTATCTGCGGAGCCGACTTTGTCAATCACGACATCTCCTCTTTCCACGATCTCTCTGAGGATGTGGTACTTTCTCAATACGTGTTTGGACTTCTGATGAGACCTTGGCTCCTTCGCCTGAGCTATGGCTCCCGTGTTGTCGCACATCACCGGGATAGGAGCAACTCCATTTGGAATGACGCCCAACTCTTGGACGAAATTCCTAATCCAAACAGCCTCCTTTGCTGCAGCCGATGCAGCAATGTATTCTGCCTCAGTGGTGGAATCCGCAGTACTGTCTTGCTTGGAACTCTTCCAAGAGACAGCACCACCATTGAGCATGAATATGAATCCGGAGGTTGACTTCGAGTCATCAACATCGCTTTGGAAGCTAGAGTCGGTATAGCCTTCCAATTTCAGTTCTCCACCCCCATAGACCAAGAACAACTTATTGGTCCTTCTCAAATACTTGAGGATGTCTTTCACAGCTTTCCAGTGTGGAAGACCGGGGTTGGATTGATATCTACTCACTACACTTAGTGCAAATGCCACGTCAGGACGTGTAGATATCATCCCATACATGATACTACCAATGGCTGAAGCATACGGAATTCGTGTCATCGCCGCTATCTCTGCATCAGTCTTGGGAGACATAGACTTGGATAGGGACACGCCATGACACATTGGTAGATGTCCTCTCTTGGACTCATCCATCGAGAACCGCTTCACGATGGTATCAATGTATGTGGACTGGGTGAGACCAAGCAATCTTTTTGATCTATCTCTATAGATCTGTATTCCCAATACAAAAGATGCTTCACCCAAGTCCTGCATTGAGAACTTACTTGCTAACCATATCTTTGTTGATTGCAACATTCCTACATCATTCCCAATGAGTAGAATGTCATCAACATAAAGAACAAGGAATGTCACAGCACTCCCACTGACCTTCTTATACACACAGGGTTCCTCAGGATTCTTAGTAAAACCAAACTCTTTGATTGTACTATCGAATCTGAGGTTCCAACTCCTCGATGCCTGCTTAAGACCATAAATAGATCTTTGAAGTTTGCATACCATATGCTCACTTCCGATAGATGTGAAACCCTCAGGTTGAGACATGTAAATTTCTTCCTTAATATCCCCATTAAGGAAGGCTGTCTTAACATCCATCTGCCATATCTCATAGTCATACCATGCAGCTATGGCTAGCAATATCCTAATGGACTTGAACATCGCAACTGGAGAAAAGGTTTCCTCATAGTCAACACCTTGCCTTTGAGTATACCCTTTTGCTACCAATCGCGCCTTGAAGGTCAATACCTTCCCATCCGCCCCAAGTTTCCTCTTGTAAATCCATTTACACCCTATGGGAACAATTCCCTCAGGTGGATCCACGAGATTCCACACTTGGTTCGAATGCATGGAATTCATCTCAGATTCCATTGCTTCAAGCCACTTGGATGAATCGGCATCCGATAACGCTTCCTTGAAAGTCCTTGGATCACATCCAAGGTTAGGCTCATCATGTCCCTCTTCAAGAAGCAGACCATACCTCACAGGTGGTCTCGAGACTCTCTCGGTTCTTCTAGGAGCTTGTATCTCCTCACTTGGCTTCTCGGGTGTGGGTTCTACAACTGTGGGTGTCTCTCGAACCTCTTCGAGTTCTATCATCTCGCCTTTTCTATCTAATAGAAATTCCTTTTCCAAAAAGGTTGCGTTCCTAGAAACAAACACCTTTGTTTCTTGGGGATGATAGAAATAATATCCAATGGAATTTCTTGGATATCCCACAAAGTAGCATAAAATGGATCGACTATCCAATTTATCTCCCACTGTCTGCTTCACATAAGCAGGACACCCCCATATTCTAAGATAAGAATACTTGGGAGGCTTACCCATCCATATCTCATATGGAGTCTTGTCAACTGCCTTTGTATGGACATTGTTCAACAACAGTGCCGCTGTTTCAAGCGCATATCCCCAAAAGGATGGCGGCAACTCCGTGAACCCCATCATAGACCGAACCATGTCCATCAAAGTCCGGTTACGATGCTCCGAAACACCATTCAACTGCGGTGTAGCGGGCGGAGTCCACTGCGAGAGAATCCCATTCTCTCTAAGATACTCTTGGAACTCGGCACTCAAGTACTCACCACCTCGATCCGATCGAAGTGTCTTGATGCTTCGTCCCAATTGATTCTCTACTTCACTTCTGAATTCTTTGAACTTTTCAAAGGCTTCAGACTTGTATTTCATCAAATACACATACCCATACCTCGAATGGTCATCGGTAAAGGTGATGAAGTAGGCATGTCCATGCTTAGTGGTGATGCTAAGCGGACCGCACACATCGGTATGGATCAAATCCAATAACCCTTTGGCTCGCTCCGCATGGCCCTTAAAGGGAATTTTGGTCATCTTTCCTTTTAGACAGGATTCACAAGTCGTGAGAGCATTAATATCGGACATATCAAACATGCCAACTCCCACTAACTTGTTCATCCTTCTTAGGGATATATGACCTAATCGAGCATGCCATAATTGTGCCGAATTAAGAGTATCTTGTTTGCGCTTATTTGTTGTTGTTATCGTTTGGACATTGTTAAGTGGAATATCTTTTAATTTTAAGGTGTAGAGATTGTTTTCAAGTTCACCGGTACCAACTAAACATTCATTCTTGTAAATATTGCAAACACCTTTGCCAAATAAACAAGAATATCCATCAATATCAAGCATAGGAATGGAAATAATGTTTTTAATCAATTCTGGTACGAACAAAACATCTCTTAATACAAACTTAAAATCATTGTTCAAAATTAAACAAATATCTCCTACGGCTTTGGCAGCAACTCTTGCTCCATTGCCCATCCTTAAGAAGGTCTCACCCTCTCGGAGCCTCCTACTTCTTCCCATCGCCTGCAAGTCATTACAGAGATGTGAGCCACAGCCGGTATCCAATACCCAAGAAGTAGAGTTAATCGAGATATTTACTTCAATAAAGAACATACCTTTGCCAGAACCCTTCTGCGCAAGATATTCCCTGCAGTTACGCCTCCAATGTCCAGGCTTCTTGCAGTGGTGACAGATGTCAACAGTCTTCTCAGCCTTTGCTGGCGCGGCTGCCACTAAGGGACTCGGAGTCTGCCTCTTCAAGGGCTCGCTCTTCTTGGGGCGCTGGAAAGAACGCTTCTTTCCCTTCCCATGTGGACCGGTCTTCGTGCCAGATGAAGAGCCCACATAAAGAACCTGCTTCTCCTTTTTGATTGTGGACTCAAAGGTCACAAGCATGTTCACCAACTCTTCAAGGCTGGGCTCGAGCTTGTTCATGTTGAAGTTCACAACGAAAGGATCGAAAGAGCTAGGCAGCGACAGCAGCAACACATCAGTGGTCAACTCCGAAGGCAACACCAAATCCATGCCTACGAGCTTGTCCACGAGCCCAATCAACTTTAGGCCATGCGCATGGACCGAAGTCCCATCTCGCATGCGTAAAGTGATGAGCTCCTTTACTGTGGCATGCCTCAAAGGCCGAGTCTGCTCTCCGAAGAGCTCCTTGAGGTGCATATGAATGTCAGCAGCATTCTTTGCATCCTCGAATCGCCTTTGCAGCTCATCGTTCATTGAAGCCTGCATATAACACTTCGCCTTCAAGTCATGGTCACACCATTCCTTGTAGGTCTGCAATTCCTCAGGAGTGCAGCCTATAGGAGCCTCAGCAGGGGGCGCCTCAGTCAGTGTATACGCGATCTTCTCCGAGTTTAGGACAATCTTTAAATTTCTTAGCCAAGTGATATAGTTTGGTCCGGTTAGAATGTGTTTTTCGAGAATGACGGAAAACGGGTTGCGAATTGATGACATGTCAAAGATTGTACTGAAAAGTAAAACAGATAAATGTTAATGACTATTTTAAAATATTTAATAAGATATAAAGTTTGGACTTTTACTTTATAAATAATCGCTCCCACTGTTTTGACATTTTCACTACCCTCTAGTGAAAACGGGAAACACTTTCCTCAGTAGGTACGTAAGGTCCAATTAGCGAATTGTGATCCCGAATAATATCGGCCATCACAACTCCTAAAAGGTAGTTTCCAATTGCATCGCCATGCAACCCTCTACGTATTCTTTTGTCTCACGTTTGATTAGGACCCAATAATATGACGTCGTTCATCTTTACGTGTCAAGCCTAACCCATCGATATTGAACCTTAATGGACGGTCGCCATGAGTTCCCTCAATAATATGAGCCGAAATCATGGGAGTTCCACGTAGTTCACATCACCATGTCAATGGATGTCACAGCTTTCCGGCACCCAGGGCCCCCTCAATAATATGAGCCGAGCCCCGAGTACGGGTAGCGTTCATCATGCATCCATTGTCGATGGAAGACAAGGAAATTATAAACAAATTTATAATTCCCCTTTTCGGACTTGATATTAATTTTGAATCTTATTCAAAATGAGGGTTTTTAATTTTGAAAGGTCTCATCATTAATTTTATTTTAAAAGCTCGCCATGTTTGATCGTATGTTTGCCGGATTCATGCAACTTTGTTATTATAATAATAATAACGCACATACTCATTATTTATAACATATCATGCATATATTATAAATAGAAAACAGTACAAGGATGATCAATTGCCCCAAAACTAATGGCCCGTGTGAGCCAAACACGGGCCTAGGTCCAATCATAGGGTAAATGCACGGAATGCAATGCAACTAAATTATTACATTAGCATCCAATATTACATGTCTTCGATCTTCATAATCACCAAGGCCACCATCTTCCAATCTTGATCTTCCACTATTCTAATATTTACATTTAAATATCCATGGCACATAGGGATACATCTCATGGGGGTGGGAACGGGCCATAAACCAAGCCCACTTTATAAATTGATAATTATTACAATCATACAACACAAATATCCTAGCATACACCTAGCAAATTGGGCTTGGGCTTTTGATCATCCTTCATGCATAATATCACATATCATACACCATCAATTAATTATCACTATAATTAATTGATCCAATATTATATATCTTGATCCAATCACTAACCGCCACAATTATAAATTAAATTAACAAAGTATACAAACTCCTTTGTCTACTTTCAAATTAATTTATTTATAATCGAATTTCTTGTAAATCACAATTTACTATAAATAATTAAAGTCCTACTTCAATTATTTATTTTATGAGAAAATATGTGCAACAATTGTAAATTTAAACTTTAAGGGCCCAAAACTCATTTTTCACAAAAATACTTAGGCCCATTTAAATTTCACAAAATATGTTGACCATCTAATGGCCCAACAACTCAAGGCCCATGACACTAAGATTATCCAAAACACTTTTGGAAACCCTAGCCGTCATCGCCGTCGCCGGAGCTCCGTCGCCGGATTCCGGCCACAACAAAAAAATTTTTTTTTTTATTAAAAACTGGAAGTTTCGGGCAGCCCCTTGGGCTGCCCCTCGGCTGCCCGAAATTTTCGGGCAGCCCCTTCGGGCAGCCCTCGGGCAGCCCCGAAAACTTTATTTATTTTTTTTTTTTGTAAAAATTTCGGCCTTGATGTTTATTGTTGCACAAAAATCTCAAACGGTTAGAAATCGATCTCAACATAATATTACGCAAATATTACACAAAAATCGTAACCTTAGCTCGGATACCACTTGAAAGCGGACCGGTTACGGAGGCCGGAAACGCAACAGAAGCGAAAAATATAATTTTTAGAGCAAAAATTTCGGCCCCCTTAAAAGTTTTGTGGAATATTTGCAAAATCAACAAAAACCATGCATAGGATGATTTAGGATTTTTACCTATCAACTTCAAGAAGTTGATGATGGCTCCAACTTAGTTGCTAGCAACTAAGCTCTTCTTGGCAAGATAAGTCTACAAGCTTCCTTCCTCCAAAAATCAAGCCCACCACTTAGCAAGGTAAATCCCCTCAAGTTTTGCACTAGAAAAACTTGAGGATTTTTTCAAAGAGAATGATTTTTGCTCTCCAAAATGAAGAACAAAATGGAAGAAAATTGAGAGGAAAAATCCTTGAGAGATTTCGGCCAAGAGGTGTGTATGGGGAGGGAAGATTAGCCTTGGGTGTGTCAAAAAGTGATCCCATGCTTTTCAATATTTTATTCAAAAAGTAATCAAGGCTCTTCACCTCCCAAGCATGCAATCCCTACATGTCTCACTTATATATTATATGGTTTTTAACAAATTAAAAACCATAGACTAAATTTTATTATCTCAAACACATTTGAGATTAATTAAATATTACTTGATTTTACTCAAGTCCCACTAGTTAAATAATTATTTAAATTGAGCTCTACAAGACTCAATATTATTTAATTAATTCAACACTTGAATTAATTTAATTATTTAGACTCTACTAGGTCTACTAGTGTTTAATTAATTCAACACTTGAATTAATTTAATTTAGTCCACAATAATGTTTATGAAAATCACAATTTTCAACTACATTATTTACTTGGCCAAATTTTAATCTTAGGAACACTTCCATTAATTAAAATTTATATTTCTCTCATAGAAGTCATACTTCTAATTTTTCTTTACGCTTATAAACACATTTATAAGCCGTTCAACACATTGAACTATTTTACTTCTCTTCGGGATTTACTAAGCAAGTACTTGTGTGGCCGTCAATGGTTCATTGATACAACTAGCCGTGGGTTCACATCTCAATGTGATTCGGACTAAACATGTCTTTATTCGAGCATACCCCAATTGCTCCATTCTTACTTATCAACTCCTTGATAGTAAGAACGTCAGAACTCAAGTCTGATAGTACCCAACCAATCACGTTAAGCGCCTAGCAGCATCGCTTACGTGATTCCCTAGGTATCACATGATAGTGCCTGCAAGAACCATTCAATTATGGTTAGCGTACAGTACGGTCCCTTCAACTCATATATCCCGACCGATTCGACAACTATTGGTCTATCGAGAGTTGTCAATGAATCGATACTATGTGTCATGTTGTGGTTGCATCGATGGTGTAATCTATGAAACCCCTTTCATAATTACCACCATACTCTGATCAGAGATTTCAACCCACACATACATGATAAACACATAGGATATCCATACCCGTAGGTAAGCGGTGAATCCCCGGCTACAATGCATCGACTCCTATATGTTTCGCCGTAACACCCAACCTTGCCACCTGATGACCCCATAAGAGTCGGTAAACAAGTCAAAGTGAAACGCTAGCATATAGAGTCTCAATGTTGTCCCGGGTCATAAGGACTAATGGTGTACAACCATAAACTAGGACTTTTCCACTCGATAAGTGAGAACCACTTGGAAAGTCCTTTATAGAGGGTTGTTCAGTGCACTCTACCAGGAGCACCTATCTGCATGCTCGGACATCACAATGTCCCCTACCAATGAAACATGGTACTCACATCGCAGATACTAGTCTCTAACTCGAGCGGCCTTTATCCTTCTTAGTGGCGGCTGAATCGACTAGGAACGGTTTAGAATATACAGTATTCCAAATATGAGTTTCATGATACTCATCATATGAGCATCTCATATTCTTTCTACTATTTGTATATTCAAGGACTTTATCTATGCAACAAGCATGGGTATAAAGATAAAGATGCGCCAAATTAATAAATTGAAATATTATTAAAATAAAGATCGTTTATACAAAGAGTTTCATTGTGAACAGTCGGCCAACACTTGGCTCGACGTGCACCTACTCTAACATTTAGTGGTATCAGAGCAAAGATTTTCGGATCAATGATTTGGCATATGACTTCATCTGCTGTCGACAATTCGGTATGTATGTACCTGCATCATTTGATATAATATGGATGTGTAGCATCAATAGTTATGATATGTTATGTATGGAAATGGTTTTAAACTAATATGTATCATAGTATCATGCCGCCTAAGCGTAAAGAACCAGAAGGGGAGGATAGTTCATCATCTAGAGTGGTTGGTGAATTTAGCAAGTTCCTAAAAGAACAGACCAAGGTACATGGCGAGCAAATTCAGCAGCTCTTACGGATGCAGAATGCAGGGCGAGGGAGAGAGAGAATGCAAGTGAGACCCGAGCCTCTTATTGAAGGCGCATACGAAAGATTTCGTAAGATGAAGCCACCTGAATTTGATGGTAGCACTGATCCCATGGTCTCCTTGGAATGGTTCAAAGCTGTGGAGGCTATTTATGATTATCTGCAGTTTGACGATAATGATCGAGTCAGCTGTGCCACTTTTCTACTGAACAAGATGGAAAGGACTTTGTGGGACGCCACCAAGATATCAGTTAATGTCTCGGCACTCAAGTGGCAGGAGTTTAAAGATTTATTCTACGACAAATATTTTCCTCGAGATGTTCGAACTCAGAAAGTGACGGAATTTCTAGAACTGAAGCATGGAAATATGTCAATGCAAGAGTATATTCTCAAATTTGAAGAGGGGTGTCAGTTTTCCCCATATCTGGCTAGCAATGACATCGAAAAGGGCGAGCATTTTCTTAGAGGTGTCCGAGCTGAAATTAAAAGAGACGTTCGAATGTCTAAAGCTGCTTCATATAAAGAAATTTTTGAAAAAGGAAGGATGCTCGAGCAGGACGAGAAGGAAATTGAAAGTGAAAGACAATTGAAGCGCCAAGATTTTTCTACTAAAGGCCAAGGATCCAGATGGAAAGGTAAGGGCAAGTTCGAGGCAAAGAAAAAGATGAGCATTGACCCAAAGCTCCTATGCCACCGCCTACATATGATCGACCTGTATGTCCAAAATGTGGCAAAATGCATATAGGTGAGTGCTTGGTTGGAAGTAATCGATTCTTTCGTTGTGGAGGTGTTGGAAATGTTATCAAAAATTGTCCAGTGAAGGGTGAGAAAGGAAAGGATAGGGTTCAAGGCAGAATCTTCACAATGACCAAAGAAGGCGCAAATCCTGGTTTTTTTGTATATCAGGGACTTTCTTAATTTCAGGCAAGGCCGCTATTACCTTGATTGACACTGGTGCTACGCATTCCTTTATGTTTGAAACTTTCTTGCGCTCTTTGAATGTTGTTCCGTCTTTTGAACCTCTCCACTATAGTATTTTGTTGTCATCGGGAGACGAAATATGGCCTTCTAGTATTCTTAAAGGTTGTACATTGCAAGTTAATGAGAAAATCTATTTTGCTGATCTTTATATTATTCTTATGGTGGCGTTTGATGTTATTTTGGGAATGGACTGGCTATCGTCATATCGTGCGGTTATTGACTGCGTGGCTAAGACGTGCGATTTCTTGCAGAAGATGATGAAAGCGAGATTTTCCAAAGTTCAAGTATTTCGCTTAGCACTCCTTATATTTCTTATCTCAAAGCTAACGAAATGTTATTAGAGGGGTGTCAGGGGTGGGTTTTTAGCTGTTGTGATAGATGTGACACTGAGATGAAGATGAAGTTGAATGAGATTGAGGTAGTTCGGGATTTTCCTGACGTATTTGCAGATGATGTGCCTAGATTACCACGTGACTGTGAAGTTGAGTTTGTGATTGACGTAGTTCCAGGTACTGCTCCGATTTCGAAAGCTTCTTACCGAATGGACCCGACTGACATGAAGGAACTGAAGAATCAGTTTCAGGATCTATTAGACAAAGGCTTTATTCGTCGGAGATCATCTCCGTGCGGAGCTCCAGTTTTTATTGTCAAAAAGAAAGATGGATCTTTGCGGTTGTGCATTGATTATAGAGAGGTCAACAAAGCCACAATCAAGAATAAATATCCATTACCGAGGATTGACGATCTCTTTGATCAGTTACATGGAGCGACAGTGTTTTCAAAGATTGATCTGCGTTCTGGTTATTATCAGCTGAAAGTTAGGGAAGCCGACATCCTTAAAACTGCATTCAGGACCAGGTATGATCATTATGAGTTCTTAGTCATGTCATTCGGGTTGACGAACGATCCGTCTGTCTTCATGGATCTAATGAACCGAGTCTTCAAGCCATATATGGATAGCTTCGTTATCGTTTTCATTGACGATATCCTGATTTATTCCAAGACTCGGGAACTCCATGCCGAGCATCTCAGGAATGTATTGCAGTTATTAAGGGAAAAGCAGTTTTACGCAAAATTGAAAAATTGTGAATTCTGGTTAGAGCAAGTATCATTTCTGGGCCACATCGTTTCCAGAGACGGCATTGCAATGGATCCCATGAAGATTGAAGCGATTAAAAAATGGCCTATTCCTACGACAGTCTCCGAGGTGCGTAGTTTTCTTGGTTTGGCATGTTATTATCGACGTTTTATTGCCAAATTCTCCAAAATAGCTCTGCCATTAACCAATCTGACGAGAAAAGCGGTGAAGTTTGAGTGGAAAAACGAGTGCCAACACGGATTTCAAGTGTTGAAAGACAAGTTGACCTCAGCCCCTATCCTATCACTTCCATGTGGTACTGAATATTTTATTGTTTACACTAATGCGTCAATGATGGGACTTGGAGCTATACTGATGCAGCGTGGGAAAGTAATCACTTATGCATCTCGTCAGTTGAAGGATTACGAGAAGAATTATCCCACCGACGATCTTGAGTTGGCTGCAGTGGTCTTCGCATTGAAAATATGGAGGCATTATCTGTATGGCGAAAATGTGAAGTTTTCACAGACCATAAGAGCTTGAAATATTTATTCTCTCAGAAGGAACTCAATATGCGAAAGAGGAGGTGGTTAGAACTTGTTAAAGATTATGATGTGACCATTAGCTATCACGCAGGTAAAGCAAACGTTGTTGCAGATGCTTTGAGCCGTAAGTCAGTTTGTTCTTTGAGTTCATTTATTCACGAGCCGTTGTTATTGGATCTTCAAAGAAGCGAGATTGCTACAGTAGATCAAGGGACCATCGCTAGATTTTCAGCTTTGGTTATTCGACTTACGTTGACAAATAGGATACGACATGAGCAACCTAATGACAATCAGTTGATGAAATTGCGATTTAAAGCCGATGAGAAAGGAAATACAGAGTTTGCGATGAACACTAATGATTTGCTAACATTTAGAGGTCGGATATGTGTCCCAAGTGGTGATGACATTCGACGGGATGTTTTGACAGAGGTTCATACCGCGCCATACTCGATACATTCAGGTAGCACAAAGATGTATCAGGATCTCCGACGTCTCTACTTGTGGCCAGGTATGAAAAGTGACATCGCAAAGTTTATATCCGAATGTCTAACATGTCAGCAGGTAAAGATTGAGCATCAAAGACCTGCTGGAAATTTGCAATCCCTCCCAATACCTCAGTGGAAGTGGGAGCACATCACTATAGACTTCGTAGTGGGACTTCCAAGAACACCAAAGGGTTACAGCTCCATTTGGGTTATTGTTGACAGGTTAACCAAATCGGCTCATTTTCTTCCGGTCAAGACAACGTTTACAAAGAACCACTTTGCTGAAGTCTATGTAGCTGAGATTGTGCGACTTCATGGTATTCCTGTGTCAGTTGTATCTGATCGTTACCCAAGGTTTACTTCTGAATTCTGGAAGAGCTTGCACAGAGCCTTGGGCACCAAGTTGTATTTTAGCACAGCTTATCATCCTCAGAGTGACGGGAAGTTTGAGAGGGTGATTCAGATTCTTTAATATATGCTACGAGCCTGCACGATTGACTTTCCTGGTAGCTGGGATTCTAAATTGCCACTTGCGGAATTTACATATAACAATAGTTATCAGACGACGATTGGCATGGCACCATACGAGGCATTGTACGGCAGAAAATGTAGGTCACCATTGAACTGGGATGAAGCCGGTGAAAGAAATATGTTAGGACCAGAATTGATCCAACAGACAGCTGATGTGATTACTTTAATTGTAATAGCCAAGCCTGGTGAACGGTACAGTTTAAGATTTTTATTGTTTATGGACTATTTGGTTAAGTTTATGTATAGTTTTTATGTTAAGAGTTGTGATTTATGGTTTATAGTATTGTTGATATTAGATGATGTGTGGTTTTATTGTAGCTTTGTTGCGATTTAATTCATGGTAATTCGGATGTTGAGCCAATTGTTATGAGGCCAATTTTAATGGTTAGATGAGATGTATAAGTTCAACTTTCTTGTTGGGAGTGTTGTCAGATTGTGAAGAGAAGTGATGTTGGGATTCGATTTTAGTTGCAAAAGTTGTTGTTAGCTACAGCGGTGACCGCACCCGCAGTCAGATAGCCACCGCACCCGCGGTGTTTGGGCAGAGACCAGACCGCACCCGCGGTCAGTTTTGTAGCGCACCTGTGGTCGACGTTTTCAGATTTTCGGTTGTTGTCCAATACACACAGCGCACCTGTGGTAAGATCAGCAGCGCACCCGCGGTGCATGAATAGTAAAAGTGTGTTTTCGGTTTTAAGTGATATAATGCAAGAGTTGGCTTCATTTTCCTCATTTCTTTCCCATTCTTCTCGGTTTGCAGCTCAAGGGGAGGTGAGGGTTTCATTTTCTTTCATTTCCTTCCTTTGATTCTAGCATCTTGTGGGGTTATTGAAGTGAGAACAAGGTCATTGTTGGTTCAAGGAGATAAGGTAAGCTTGTGGTATAGTTTATTCTTGGTTTATGATGTTGGGAAATAATGGGTTGGTTGATGGTGATGATTTTATGGCATTTATGGTTTGGGTTTGTGATTATTAAGTTATTGATGGTGCAATACATGGTTTATTGTTGCAGGATTTGTACCAAGAGAATAGAATCAAGTGATCCAAGTGTAGTAAGTGGAATTCATTTTCTTGTGCTCACATGATAATATATGTATTATGTTTCAATGGTTTTAACATGTTATTCCCTTCCAACTGCTTCATGCTATGTATTAATACACTTTGTTGTGTATTAGAAGCATTTTATGTCTCAATTATGTACAAGGGAATACAAGAGAAAAGAGTCATCAAAGTGTTTGATTTAATGCCAAAGAGAGAATTCAAATTGAATTATTGGATTGATAGATACATAGTCAGAGATTGCATGCAATTAGTTGATCAACGACCATAGGCTTATATCCCAACATAGTATAGACTTATATCGATGGGATATAGGTACAGATACAGAGATACTATTTAGATATCAATCCAACAGAGAAAAGAGAAATACCATCGTTATTGTTATTCATGCCAAGATATTTATGTTTCAGAGTTGATGGTATTTAATGTTTTCAAAGCCATGTTTTACAGAGTATGATAGGTATACATTGCTATGCAAGAGTTCCACTTGCTGAGTTTTATACTCATTTTAGTTATTTCATGTTATACAGGTAAGAGCGACGAGCCTGGACGTTGATTGGGGCCGGAGTCATATGCATAAGAGAAAGAAGTAAGAAGACTATTTTTCTAGCATTTTGGACATGATAACAAAAATGATATTTTGTATTTTGTTGCATCATTTTATTGATCATGTAGATACTTTTGATTATATATCGAAATGTATTGTAAGGCCCGAGAATTTTATCCTGTTAATCTGAAATTATTTGGGGATAATTAATGTGATTATAGACGGGAAAGATTAGACCGAAAAGACGGGAGAAAACACGAAATATGTGCGAGGGCAGAACACCTCGCGCATATGCGTGACAAGGAGCCGCGCATATGCGCGTGGGTGGCAGAAGACCTCGCGCATATGCGCGAGATGTGGTCGTGCATATGCACGAGCTGTGCACAAGGTCAAATGCGAGTCCAGAGAAGTTGGCGCATATGAGCGGCGTAGAGGCACACATATGCGCGAGTGTGTGTGTGCACGAGCCAGTAGGTCTCGCGCATATGCGCGAGCCGAGTGCGCGCATATGCGCGAGTTGATAAATTTAGAAGTGCCAGGCAGAAATCCAGGCGCATATGCTCAGGCCTTGGGCACGCATATGCGCGCGGCATGCAACACGAAAATATGCCACTTGCCCCTTGAACATGCACGAGATATATATATATTTATATATATATATATATCTGAATTTCATTTCATTCCTAAGATTTCAGAGAAAGGAGCGAAGCTTTGAGAAGAAATATCCTTACGCCTTTTTATTTCGATCCGTTCTATGATTTGTAAATTGACATCAGTACCAAGTTCCTAGCGACGAAAGCTACAACAGGACGTAAGTTTTATCGAATTCTGATATCGGTTGAAATTATGCTATTGAAGAAATCGAATAGGATTCATATATAGAGTTCTTGACGCAATAGACATTGTCTCATCGAAATCAGACTGAAGAACAGACTATTTATGCAATTGTTATGATTTTCTGAGGAAATATGATTGAGATTGCACAGATTTAATATTGCGGTATGTTTTTACTGAAATCATGAGTGTATCGATACCGATCATGAGTTATGATATTATATCTGTGATGGGGTTATTGAGACTGTGTTATTATGCCGTCGAAACATCAATAGATTTATTTTGATCAGATTCAATATTGATTGGGATTGCATCGTTGTATCGTGACATTTATCAGATTAGGTTTGATTTGAGTTTTTATCAGAACAGATTTTGAATTGAGTTATACATTGAGACAATATATTTGATATTGATATTGCCAGATTGATAGATTTGACTCGAGTTTCCCAAAATCACATACTTTATGTTATTGCATTGTTATTTGCAATTGATTGTGATTGATATATTTGGTCTATGGATTTATAGACAATTTATGTATTGAGTCATAGGCGAACGTGCCCAGTCGTATACATTTGATCTCGTGACAGAGGTGCCTGATTGTGATGGAATTGCCACGGGCCCATTGCACATTGTCACAGAGGTTTGGCTATATCGAAGTGGATAGAATTGGAATTTCTTCTATTACTGATGTTCGATAGAGATGCCAGGGTCGATAGGCCCAGTCTGTGGCTAATTAGCCAAGACACCGGACGTTTGGCTATATCGGAGTGGATAGAATTGGAGTTTCTTCTATTACTGGTGTTCGATATGGAAAGAGCCAAAGTCCGTGAATAATAACATGTCACCACCCCGATCGGGAGTGTAGGTGGGGGTATGTTCTTATTCAGATCGGGATCCCTAGATTAGGATGAGTCGAGTCAGTCTAAGAATCATGGAGTGTGATTCAGAGTTTGTATTGAGTTATGTTTATGATTTGCTACAGGCTTAGAGTATGATATACGGTTGATATCGATTCATGTTTCTGATTTTGTTACATGTTATGAACATTTGTTATATGCTTTTATATTGTTTATATAATTGCATGTTTACATGATTTATACTGGGAATATAATTCTTACCGGAGTTATCGGCTGTTGTCTTTTTTGTATGTGTGCTTGACAACAGCTGGGACAGGATCATGAAGAGGATGAGAGAGTATAGATAGCGTGGAGATCCGGGCCCAGAAGCAGGATAGGATTCAGCACTGGATGTATAGATGTTGAACCTAGTTGCGATAGAAACATGTAGGACATGATTTGTACTTTTTTATTCACATGTATATCAAATAGATTACTATTACGTTTCCGCATTCATATTTAAAAAGGGAAAAAAAAATTAGTCCCACTTTTCTTAATTGTTATATTTGACATTAATGATGATTCAAACATGAATTAGCGTCCGAGTCCCCACAACAGGTGGTATCAGAGTGATAGATCCATTAGATTGAGACTAAGATAGAGGCTAGTGAGCAGGGTAGAATGAATTTTCCTTCCTTGCATGTGATTGCTAGCATGATTTACTGCCTTGTTGATAAATGTTATTTGATTTATCTTATTTGATATAGTAATATGCAGTATTGAGGTTGAATCATAACCGACTCTTGATCAGCTGTAAGATGATCAGAGGAGGACTGAAACTTGAAACATGTTGTGGTATCTTGTTACTAACCCTTGTGATAATCAGATTAGCTCCTCGAAGAATCCCAGAACCAGGAAAGTATCTGGATTGATCAGATGGATGTGTCAGAAACTCCAATGGAAATACAGTTGAGTAGGTTTCAGTCATTCCAACCGCCGATTCTGAGGGGTACTGAGACGACTGTTGATTGTGAGAATTGGTTGGATGATATAGAGATACTGTTTGATAAACTCGAGTACCCAGATGAACGTAGAGTTAAACTGATTGGACATCAGTTACAGGAAGTCGCAAGGAGTTGGTGGGTTGCAACCAATGAATCCTTGGAATGGTGTGGTACGGTGATTACGTGGAATATCTTCAAAATTGAGTTCTGTTGAAGATTTTTCCCAAGTTCGTACCGAGAGGATAAGGAAACTGAGTTTGAAAATTTGAAACAGGGTCAGCTAAGCATTGAAGAATATGTTTCTCAATGATGAAGCTGTGACTGATCAGTTTGTTAAGGGATTGGATCCTGAGATATTGACATTAGTAAGTACAAGCCGACCCTATAGTTTTGTTGATGCTCTGAGTAGGGCCAAGAGAGCCGAAGCCATTCTGATAAGGCAAAAAGGAGCTTCGTTTTCGCCACTAGCATCGAGACCACAGCAACCACCTCTCGGACCTGAGACTTGTAGTAGTAGTGGTGAAAAGAAAGACTATTTGAAAGCTCGAAAGAAGAAGTTTCAGAAGTTAGGCAGTAGTCTTTCTAGCTCCAGTAGTTCGAGTCAGAGTTATACTGGATGGTATTGCAGAACCTGCGGAGGGAGACATTCCACTAATCAATGCCAAGCAGTCTTTGGTAGTTGCCGTATCTGCCGACAGACGGGACATTTTATGAGAGTATGTCCACAGAGAGGCTCCCGAAGATTCCCAGAAGCAGAAGCGTCGGGTGGTAGTGACAGAGGAACAAATCCAGGATGCACTTGATGATGTAGTGACAGGTATCTGTTCTTTTATGATTTTGTTGCATATGTATTGGGAGATTCTCGTACATTTTATACATGATCTCTAAATGAATTGCATTGATGTATACTTTATCTGTTGAGTCTGTATTTGCTGTAATTGTAATCTCTTTACCTTTTTGGGAAGAGTTTTTATATCAGTAAATTCTGTGAGATATCGTAAACTGCAGTAAGATGAGAATGAAATTGAATTAGCTGATTTGTACTCGTATTGTCTGATTGTAACTAAATTTTGAATAATGATATGCTGACCAAGTACAGAGCTATTACAGATCGATCCCAGAAGATGGTAAGATTCGGACCTGACATGGCCGAAGGATGAACATTATACGGTAAGGATTCTGGATTTAGAATTCCTGTGAGACCCATATTCTCTACGACTCGAGGATTATCGGAAGGAGCGGAGGGACTCCTCATGTATTCAGTTGATTTACTGAAATCGAGTTTATTCTTTGCTGATTTGTCAATGGCATGAGTGTTGCTATTATTTTCAGAGGATATTTCGGTTTTGCCTTTAGTCAGGGAGATTGATGTCCGCCTTGACTTGATATCAGGTACAGTTTCTTTTCCTTAGAACTTTGTACAGAATGGCACCGATAGAACTGAAAGAGTTGAAAAATCAGTTGAAGATTACTGGCCGAGAGTTACATCTGATTGACTAGTTCTCTGTGGGATATATCAGCTATGTTTGAAAGTTGATAAACTCTGTGTTCAAAGATATTTTGATGATTCTATGATAGTGTTAGCTGTGATATTCTGATATATTGAAAGAATATGACTGATTTTGTTGAATATCTGATAATTGTGTTGAATATTCTGAAAACTGAGAGATTGTATATAGAAATTGGTGGATGCGAATCTGGACTGAGACAGATTGTATTCAGAGTATGTGGCATCCGGAGGCGATATATCTGTCGATCTGGGTATAATGAGGCCGTGATCAGTTGGCCGAGATTGACGTCAGTATCAGATATTTGTAGTTCTATGAGTTTAGCAGGTTACTGTATCTGATTGTTATTCTGAATTGCGTGAGAATGATTATTTTCTGCAGCAGTATTTGATACCGATTGTATGCAGTGGAGAATCAATACTGTAAAAGCCGAATCAGAGCTGATGTTGAGAGTTGAAGCAGTTCAGAAAATTGACCAGAATGTTCAGAGTTTGATATCGATAGTCAGAGAAGGGTATCAATCAGAATGTCAGGTATGTAATACTGTATTGTATACAAATAACCGATCTGTTGTGCCAGATGGTTCGGATTTGGAAACGACAGATATGATCAGAAGTGCACCATCTTTGATTCAACATCTCTAGCTCTAGCTCTCATCTCTATCAACTGAACATCAATGGCCTGCTCTCTACGGATCCTATCCGTCAATGTAGCACGAATGACCAACGCTGAAAAGCGAGCAATGGTCCTTGGAACCACCAAAGCTATCTCCTCTCTCTAGAAGTCTAACAACAACGGCTGCTGAATCATCGAACTCAAAGAAGATCTCGACTTACGGCTCAAAGCATCCACTACAACATTCGCTTTCCCTGGGTGGTAACTGATCGTCACATCATAGTCTTTCACAAGCTCTAACCACCGTCTCTGTCACATATTGAGCTCCTTCTAAGAGAACAAATATTTCAAACTCTTGTGGTCCGTGAAAATTTCACACTTTTCGCCATACAAATAATTTCTCCAGATTTTCAGGGAGAAAACCACAGCTGCCTGCTCCAGATCGTGCATAGGATAATTCTTCTCGTAGTCCTTCAACTGGCGAGAAGCATAGGCTATGACCTTTCCACGTTGCATCAGCACTGCACCAAGACCCTTCTTCGACGCATCAGTATAAACAACAAAATCCTCTGAACCATTGGGCAATGCAAGTACCGGAGCTGTCGTCAACTTATCTTTCAACTCTTGAAATCCACTCTGACATTCATTGGACCACTCAAACTTCACACTCTTCCTCGTCAGATTGGTTAACGGCAGGGCAATCTTGGAAAAATCTGAAATGAAACGACGATAATAACCCGCCAAACCAAGAAAACTGTGTACCTCTGATACCGTGGTAGGGATAGGCCATTTCTGAATCGCCTCAATCTTCGTTTGATCAACAGCTATACCATCCTTCGAGACAACATGGCCTAAGAAAGAAATCTGCTCCAACAAGAACTCACATTTCTTCAACTTAGCATACAACCTCTTCTCTCTCAGCAACTGAAGAACAACTCTAAGGTGCTCTGCATGAAGCTCTCTGGTCTTGGAATAGATCAAAATGTCATCAATGAAAACAATGACAAAGCTATCCAAATACGGCTTGAACACACGGTTCATCAGTTCCATGAATACTGAAGGAGCATTAGTCAGACCAAAAGACATCACAAGAAATTCATAATGACCGTACCTGGTTCGAAACGCCGTCTTAAGGATATCAGACTCCCTAACCTTCAACGGATAATAGCCAGTTCGCAGATCGATCTTCGAAAACACTGTAGCCCCATGGAGCTGATCAAACAAATCATCTATCCGTGGCAACGGATATTTATTCTTGACAGTCACTTTGTTGATCTCTCTGCAATCAATGCAAAGACGTAATGATCCATCTTTCTTCTTGACAAAAAGAACCGGAGCTCCCCAAGGCGAAGAACTCGGTCGAACAAAACCTTTATCCTAAAGATCTTGCAACTGCGTCTTCAACTCCTTCATCTCTGTAGGGGCCATTCTATACGGAGCCTTAGAAATAGGAACCGTATCTGGAACTAGATCAATCACAAACTCTACATCTCTGTCCGGCGGCAAACCCGGCACATCATCCTCAAATACATCAGAAAACTCCCTCACAACATCAATATCATCAATTTCAATTTAACCATTCTATCCACATCAACAATCGAAGCCAGAAACCCATCACAACCTCTAAACAACAACTTCTTAGCCTCCAGACACGAAATAAAAGGAAAGACCAGCGAAGTACCTGCACTGGCGAGCATACCTTCCCCATTGCCATCATCTGCAAATTTCACCGTCTTAGCAACGCAACTCACTGCACGATAGGTTGATAGCCAATCCATGCCAAGTATAATATCAAATGCGACCATTGGAATAATAATCAAATCAGCAAAAACCACTCGCTCATCAATTTGAACAGAGTTCGCATACACAATAGATGTCGGGCACAACACATCCCCCGAAGGCAAAACAACATTGAACTGGAGGGGAAGAACAGAAGGAACTATACCCAAAGATCTCAAAAATAGTTCAGACATAAAAGAATGAGTAGCACCTGTATCAATCAATGTCGTAGCTACTCTGCTTGAAATTAAAATAGTGCTAGAGATCACAGAAGAATCATAGTTTATACCTTCCTTCGTCATATTAAAGATGCGACCCTGCACCTTCTCTTTACTCGCTTCTCTTGGACAGTCTTTGGCAATATGGCCTGCAGTGCCACATCGATAGCAAGTATGAGTACCAAATCTGCACTCTCCCCAATGATGTCTACTTCACTTGGGACACAAAGGCTTCTCAGGATCAAATGGAACTGCCGGTGGTTTAGGACTCGGCTCTATCTTGCCTTTCCCTTTGAAACGATCCTTTCCTCTTTGATTCGAACCCTGGCCTCTCTGAGCAATGGCCTGTTGTCTCGCTTGTCTTTCTCTGGCAATGTCTTTCTCATCTTGCTCGGCCAACAAAGCCTTCGCCACAATCTCTTTGAATGTCACAGCCTTCGACATGTTGATGTCCCTTCTGATTTCTGCTCGAAGGCCTCGAATGAAATGGGCACCCTTATCATTGTCATTGGAAGCAATATACGGGGCAAACAGACAGCCCTCCTTAAAATTCAAGATGTACTTATCAACATTCATACCTCCTTGTCGAAGCTCCAAGAACTCAGTCACCTTCCTAGCTCGAAGTGCGTCTGGGAAGTACTTCTCATAGAAAAGATCAGTGAACTCTTGCCACTTCAATGCCGGAACATCAACACCAACCTTGGTAGCATTCCACCAAATGCGTGCAGCTTTGACTAACATGAACACTGCACAACTGATTCTGTCCTTGTCTTCATAGTTGAGATGATAAAAAATAGCCTCAAGTGCCTTGATCCACTCTACGGCCACCAATGGATCAGTGCTTTCTGCAAATTCAGGCGGATCCATCCTCTTGAAAGCTGTAAAGATCCCATCGGTTCCCACTGCCTGAGCCACTTGGCCTCTATCTTGTCCTCTACCTTGGCCTGTTCCTTGCAAACGTAGCAACTGTTGGATCTGCTCACTATGGACCTTGGCTTGCTCTTTCAACAACTTGCCGAACTCATCGACAACTCTAGAGGAAGAACTATCCTCACCATCTGCGGCTTTCCTCTTAAGAGGCATAACTCCAACAATGTTCTCACATAATACATATCAATAGATAACAATGAATAGATGTAGAAGAAGACATATCCGGACCGTTGAAAGTAGACGAAGTCATATGCATTGGTCCGAAGAACGGTGCTCTGATACCACTAAATGTGGCACCTCTGACCGGTTTTAATAAAACAGCAGCGAAAATTAAAATTTTTCTTTAAAATGGAAGAAGGATTCAAAATACATTTAATAAATAATCAAAAGTATACACATGATCAATAAAATGATACAACAAAAAGCAAAATATCATTCTCGTGATCATGTCCAAAATGCTTTCAAAAATAATCTTCTTCCTTCCATCTTTGTATGCATATGACTCCGGCCCACAATCAACGTCCCGACCCATCGCTCTTATCTACATCACATGACATTGACTGAAATGAGTATAAAACTCAGCAAGTGGAACTCTTACATAACAATGTACATACCATACTCTGAAAACATAGCTTTGAAATCACTAAATACCATAAACTCTTGGAACATGAATAACATAGCAATATAACAATAGGATGGTATTTATCTTTTCTCTGTTGGATTAATATCTATATAGTATCTCTGTCTCTGTACCTATATCTCATCGATATAAATCGATAACTCTGAGGAATATAAGCCTATGGTCGTTGATTATCTAATTGCATGCAATCTCTGACTATGTATCTATCAATCCATGAATCATTTGAACTCTCTCTTTGGTATTTTATCAAACACTTTGAAGACTCTAATCTCTTGTATTCCCTTTTTCACAATTGAGACATAAAATGTCTCCAATAATATACCACAAATGTATCAATACATAATCATGAATGAAATGAAGGGAATAGCACATTAAAACCATTGAAATACAATACATATATTATCATGTGAGCACAAGGAATGAAATTCCACTTACAACACTTGGAACACTTGGTTCTAAACCTTTGGTTGAATTCCTACGACAATAAACCATAAATTACACCATCAACATCTCAATAATCATAAACCCATATCAATTAATCCATAAAACTAACACTAACACTAAACCCATGATTTCTTCCAACACTAAACCAAGAATAAATTACACCAAAAGCTTACCTTAGCTTCCTTGATCCCAAAATAACCTTGTTCTCTCAACAATTAACCAACAAGAAGCTTGGATTAAAGAAAAGAAAGGAGAGAAATTGGAACCCTAGTCTCCCAAGAGAAGAAGAATCGAGAAGTGAGAAGAAAGAATGAGAAAAATGAGACCAACTCTTGCATTATAACACTAAAATCCGAAAACACGCTTGTACTGTTCATGCACCGCGGGTGCGGTGTGCCCTCGGCAACACAACCAAAATTCTGAAACTTACGACTGCGGGTGCGGTGTCTGTTCGGCAATCCACCACAAATGCTGCAATAAAGACTGCGGGGGTGCTGCTCAAAATACCGCGGGTGCGGTCTGGTCTCGGCCAAAACAAACTCTTATGCAACTAAAATCGAATCACAACGCTGATACAATACAACTACCAACAACTAATATTAACAATGCCACAAAACAATAATAACCAACAATACTATGACTCATAATCACAACTCTTAACATCTAAACGAAATAATCCATAATCATAAGAAAACTTAAACCGTACCGTTCACCAGGCTTGGCTATTATATTTTTCTTTGAGAAGTGTGTGCTTTCATCAACAATTGAAAAAGCAAAAAATGGTGAAGAATTCCTTCAAAATTTCGGCCAAAGGGTGTGAGGGAGAGATGGAGGAGACTTTTCTTGGATGTGGAAAAAATTTAGTCAAAAAGTTGCATGTGAGATTACAATGCCATTAACTCAAAAGTTGTCTCCAACCCTTCACCTTCCAAGCATGCATTTTACTTGGGCTTTTAACAATTACAAGGCCCATGAACTTTTATTTAAATGTCTCAAACATATTTGAGACCATTTAACCTTTACTTGATTTTACTCATGCTCACTAGTTTAATAATTATTTCTAATTGGGCTCTATAAGGTCCAATGTTATTTAATTAATCCAACACTTGAATTAATTTAATTATTTGGACTCTACTAGGTCCACTAGTGTTTAAATAATTCAACACTTGAATTAATTTAATTTAGTCCATAATAATGTATATGAAAATCACAATTTTCAAATACATTACTCGTTTGGCCAAATTTTAATTTAGGAACACTTCCTCAAATTAAAAGTTACATTCTTCTTATAGAAGTCATACTTCTATTTTTATTTACTCTTATAAACTCCTTTGTAAGCCGTTCAACACATTGAACTATTTTAATTATCAACGGGATCTAGAAAGTTAGCACTTGTGTGACCCTCAATGGTTCATTGATACAACTAGCCGTGGGTTCACATCTCCATGTGATTCGGACTAAACATGTCCTTATACGAGCATACCCCAAGTGCTCCATTCTTACTTATCAACTCCTTGATAATAAAAACGTCAGAATTCAAGTCTGATAGTACCCAACCAATCATGTTAAACGCCTAGCAGAATCGCTTACATGATTCCATAGGTATCAAATGATAGTGCCTGCAAGAACCATTCAATTATGGTTAGCGTACAGTACGGTCCCTGCAACTCATATATCCCGACCGATTCGACAACCATTGGTATATCGAGAGTTGTCAATGAATCGATACTATGTGTCATGTCGTAGTTGCATCGATGGTGTAATCTATGAAACCCCTTTCATAATAACCACCATATTCTGATCAGAAATTTCATACTACATACACATGAGATCACATAGGATATCCACATTTGAAGGTAAGCGGTGAATCCCCGACTACAATGCATTGACTCCTATATGTTTCGACCTAACACCCAAACTTGCCACCTGATGACCCCTTGAGAGTCGGTAACAAGTCAAAGTGTAGTTCTAGCACATAGAGTCTCAATGTTGTCCCGGGTCATCAGGACTAATGGTGTACAACCATAAACTAGGACATTTCCACTCGATAAGTGAGAACCACTTGGAAAATCTTTTATGGAGGATTGTTCAGTGCACTATACAAGGAGCACCTATCTGCATGCTCGGACATCACAATGTCTCCTACCAATGAAACATGGTACTCACATTGCATATACTAGTCTCGATCTCGAGCGGCCTATATCCTTCTTAGCTGCGGCTGAATCGACTAGGAACTGTTTAGAATATACAGTATTCCAAATATGAGTTTCATGATACTCATCATATGAGCATCTCATATTCTTTCTACAATTTGTATATTCAAGGGCTTTATCTATGCACCTAGCATGGGTATACAGATAAAGATATGCCAAAAGAATAATTTCAAATATTATTAAAATAAAGATCGTTTTTACATAGAGTTTCATTGTGAACACTCGGCCAACACTTGGCTCGACGTGCACCTACTCTAACAATCTCCCACTTGCACTAGAGCCAACTACTCTAACAATACATATGATTATCTTCAGTTTCAATATATAGATCGAGTCAGCTGTGCCATTTTTCTACTGACCAAGACGGCGAGGACTTGGTGGGACGCCACCAAGATATCAGTTAATGTCTCGGCACTCAAGTGGCAGGAGTTTAAAGATTTATTCTACGACAAATATTTTCCTCGAGATGTTCGAAGTCAGAAAGTGAAGGAATTTCTAGAACTGAAGCAAGGAAATATATCAATGCAAGATTATATTCTCAAATTCGAAGAGGGGTGTCAGTTTGTCCCATATCTGGCCAACAATGATATCGAAAAGGGCGAGCATTTTCTTAGAGGTGTCTGGGCAAAAATTAAAAGAGACGTTCAAATGTCTAAAGCTGCTTCATATAAAGAGATTGTTGAAAAAGCAAGGATGGCCGAGCAGAAAAAGAAGGAAATTGAAAGAGAAAGACAATTGAAGCGCCAAGATTTTTCTACTAAAGGCCAAGGATCCGGATGGAAAGGTAAGGGCAAGTTCAGAGGCAAAGAAAAAGAGGAGCATCGACCCAAAGCTCCTATGCCACCGCCTACATATGATTGACCTGTATGTTCAAAATGTGGCAAAATGGATACAGGTGAGTGCTTGGTTGGAAGTAATCGATGCTTTCATTGTGGAGGTGTTGGACATGTTATCAAAAATTGTCTAGTGAAAGGTGAGAAAGGGAAAGATAGGGTTCAAGGAAGAATCTTCACTATGACCAAAGTAGGCGCAAATCCTGATTCTTCTGTTATATCAGGTTCTATCTTAATTTTAGGCAAGGCCGCTATTACATTGATTGACACTGGTGCTACGCATTCCTTTATGTCTGAAATTTTCTTGCGCTCTTTGAATGTTGTTCCTTCTTTTGAACCCCTCCACTATAATATTTCTTTGCCGTCGGGAAACGAATTATGGCCTTCTAGTATTCTTAAAGGTTGTACAGTGCAAGTAAATGAGAAAATCTATTTTGCTGATCTTATTATTATTCCCATGGTGGCATTTGATGTTATTTTGGGAATGGACTGGCTATCGTCATATCGTGCTCTTATTGACTGTGTGGCTAAAACAGTGCGATTTCCTGCAGAAGTTGATGATAGCGGGATTTTCCAGAGTTCAGATATTTCGCTTGACACTCCTTATATTTCTTGTCTCAAAACTCATGAAATGTTATCAAAGGGGTGTCTTGGGTTTTTAGCTGCTGTGATAGATTTGAATACTGAGATGAAGATTGAGTTTAATGAGATTGAGGTAGTTCGGGATTTTCCTGACGTATTTGCGGATGATGTGTCTGGGTTGCCACCTGACCGTGAAGTTTAGTTTGTGATTGACTTGGTTCCAGGTACTGCTCCGATTTCAAAAGCTCGTTACCGAATGGCCCCAACTGAAATGAAGGAGCTGAAGTATCAGTTGCAAGATCTATTAGACAAAGGTTTTATTCGTCCGAATTCTTCTCCGTGGGGAGCTCCGGTTTTATTTGTCAAAAAGAAAGATGGACTTTGCAGTTGTGCATTGATTACAGAGAGATCTGAAAGGGGATCGATTAAGGTGCCCGAATACGCAACGGAATTTTCAAAATTGTTTTTCAAGAAGAAAAATCGAGCACCTCAATATACTAGTGTGTATCAAATACAAAAACACAATATGTCATACATAGGGTGTTGAGAAAATCGTTACCTATCGACCTCTTGAGGTTGATGATGGCTCCAACTTATTTGTCAAACAACTAAGCACTTCAAAGGATGACAATCTACAAGCTTCCCCTTGTTCATGAATCTTTCCTTCAAAATTAGGTCCACCACCAACAAGCTAGAACCACTCTAATTTTGCACTAGAAAAATTAGAGCTTAATTGAGAAGTGTGTGCTTTCATCAACAATTGAAGAAGCAAAAACGGAGGAGAATAGGCTTGAAATTTCGTCCATCTCATGGTGTAGGAGAGAAGGTGGAGACTTTTCTTTGTTGTAGAAAAAGTTAAAGCCAAAAAGTTGCCTGCCAAGCCTTGGACATTGAAAAAGTTGTCTCCCAACTCTTCACCTCCCTATGCACATTCTATTTGGGCTTGAAACAATTACAAGGCCCATGGACTTTATTTAAATGTCTCAAACACATTTGACTCCATTTAAAACTTTACTTTATTTTACTCAAGCTCACTAGTTTAATAATTATTTCTAATTGGGCTCTACAAAGCCCAATGTTATTTAATTAATTCAACACTTGAATTAATATAATTATTTGGACTCTACTAGGCCCACTAGTATTTAATTAATTCAATACTTGAATTAATTTAATTTAGTCCATAAAAATGTATATGAAAATCATAATTTACAAATACATTACTCATTTGGCAAACTTTTGATTTAGGAACACTTCCTCAAATTAAAAGTTACATTCAACTTATAGAAGTCATACTTCTATTTTTATTTACGCTTATAAACTCCTTTATAAGCCGTTCAACACATTGAACTATTTTACTTCTCAACGGGATCTAGAAAGTTAGCACTTGTGTGACCCTCAATGGTTCATTGATACAACTAGCCGTGGGTTCACATCTCCATGTGATTCGGACTAAACATGTCCTTATACGAGCATATCTCAATTGCTTCATTCTTACTTATCAACTCCTTTATAACAAGAACGTCAGAACTCAAGTCTGATAGTACCCAACCAATCAGGTTAAACGCCTAGCAGCATCGCTTACAGGATTCCCTAGGTATCAAATGATAGTGCCTGCAAGAACCATTCAATTACGGTTAGCATACAGTACGGTCCCTTCAACTCATATATCCCGACCGATTCGACAATCATTGGTTTATCGAGAGTTGTCAATGAATCGATACTATGTGTCATGTCGTAGTTGCATCGATGGTATAATCTATGAAACCCCTTTCATAATTACCACAATACTCTGATCAGAGCTTTCAACCTACATACACATGAGAACACATAGGATATCCATACCCGAAGGTAAGCGGTGAATCCCCGACTACAATTGCATCGACTCCTATATGTTTCGACAGAACACCCAACCTTGCCACCTGATGACCCCTTGAGAGTCGGTAAACAAGTCAAAGTGTAACTCTAGCACATAGAGTCTCAATGTTGTCCCGGGTCATAAGGACTTATGGTGTACAACCATAAACTATGACTTTTCCACTCGATAAGTGAGAACCACTAGAAAATTCCTTTAAAGAGGGTTGTTCAGTGCGCTCTACCAGGAGCACCTATCTGCATGCTCGGACATCACAATGTCCCCTACCAATGAAACATTGTACTCACATCGCAGATACTAGTCTCGAACTCGAGCGGCCTATATCCTTCTTTGCCGCGGCTGAATCGACTAGGAACTGTTTAGAATATACAGTATTCCAAATATAAGTTTCATGATACTCATCATATGAGCATCTCATATTCTTTCTACTATTTGTATATTCAAGGGCTTTATCTATGCAACTAGCATGGGTATACAGATAAATATGTGCCAAAATAATAATTTCAAATATTATTAAAATAAAGATTGTTTATATATAGAGTTTCATTGTGAACACTCGGCCAACACTTGGCTCGACGGGCACCTACTCTAACAATCTCCCACTTGCACTAGAGCCTACTACCCATTGATTCGGGATGCATCTCGAATAATGGTCTAAGTAAAGGCTTAGCTAGTGGATCAGCAACATTATCTGCGGAGCCGACTATGTCAATCGACACTTCTCCTCTTTCCACAATCTCTCGGAGGATGTGGTACTTTCTCAATACATGTTTGGACTTCTGATGAGACCTGAGCTCCTTTGCTTGAGCTATAGCTCCCGTGTTGTCACACAACACCGGTACAGGAGCAACTCTATTAGGAATGACGCCCAACTCTTGGACAAAATTCCTTATCCAAACAGCCTCCTTTGTTGCATCTGATGCAGCAATGTATTCCACCTCTGTGCTGGAATCCACAGTATTGTCTTGCTTGGAACTCTTCCAAGAGACAGCATCAGCATTGAGCATGAATACACACTCAGAGGTTGACTTCGAGTCATCGATATCGCTTTGGAAGCTAGAGTCGGTATAGCCTTCCAATTTCAGTTCTCCACCCCATAGACCAAGAACAATTTATTGGTCCTTCTCAATTACTTGAGGATGTCTTTCACAGCTTTCAGGTGTGGAAGACCAGGGTTTGATTGATATCTACCGACTACACTTAGTGCGAAAACCACGTCAGGACTTGTAGATATCATTCCATACATGATGCTTCCAATGGCAGATGCATAAGTAATGCTTGTCATCGGCGCTATCTCTGCATCAGTCTTGAGAGATATAGACTTGGATAGAGACACGCCATGACACATTGGTAGATGTCCTCTCTTGGACTCATCCATCGACGAGCGCTTCACGATGATATCAATGTATGTGGACTGGGTGAGACCAAGCAATCTTTTTGATCTATCTCTATAGATCTGTATTCCCAATACAAAAGATGCTTCACCCAAGTTCTGCATCGAGAACTTACTCGCTAACCATATCTTAGTTGATTGCAACATTCCTACGTCATTGCTAATGAGTAGAATGTCATCAACATACAGCACCAGGAATGTAACAACACTCCCACTGACCTTCTTATACACACAGGGTTCCTCAGGATTCTTAGTAAAACCAAACTCTTTGATTGTACTATCGAATCTAAGGTTCCAACTCCTAGATGCCTGCTTTAGACCATAAATAGATATCTGAAGTTTGCATACCATATGCTCACATCCGATAGATGTAAACCCTTCAGGTTGAGACATGTAAATCTCTTCCTTAATATCCCCATCAAGAAAGGCTGTCTTGACATCCATCTGCCAAATCTCATAGTCATACCATGCAGCTATGGCTAGCAATATCCTTATAGACTTGAACATTGCAACTGGAGAAAAGGTTTCCTCAATGTCAACTCCTTCTATTTGATTATATACTTTTGCCACCAATCGGGCCTTGAAGGTCAATACCTTCCCATCCGCCTCAAGTTTCCTCTTGTAAATCCATTTACACCCTATGGGAACAATTCTCTCAGGTGGATCCACGAGATTCCACACTTGGTTCGAATGCATGGAATTCATCTCAGATTCCATTGCTTCAAGTCACTTGGATGAATCGGCATCAGATAACGCTTCATTGAAGGTCCTTGGATAACATCCATGGTTAGGCTCATCATGGCCCTCTTCAAGAAGCAGACCATACCTCATAGGTGGTCTCGAGACTCTCTCGGATCTTCTAGGAGCTTGTATCTCCTCTCTTGGCTCTTCGGGTGTGGGTTATATAATTGTGGGTGTTTCTAGAACCTCTTCGAGTTCCATCATCTCCCTTTTTCTATCCAATAGAAATTCTTTTCCAAAAAGGTTGCATTCCTAGAAACAAACACCTTTGTTTCTTGGGGATGATAGAAATAATATCCAACAAAATTCTTTGGATATCCCATAAAGAAACATAAAATGGATCGACTATCCAATTTATCTCCCACTACCTGCTTCACATAAGCAGGGCACCCCCATATTCTAAGATAAGAATATTTGGGTGGCTTACCCATCCATATCTCATATTGTGTCTGCCTTTAAATGGACATTTAGTGGAATATCTTTCAATTTTAAGTTATAAAGATCGTTTTCAAGTTCACAAGTACCAATCAAACATTCATTCTTGTAAATATTGCAAATACCTTTGCAAAAGAAACAAGAATATCCATCTTTATCAACATAGAAATGGAAACAATGTTTTTCACCAATTCAGTTACAAACAAAACATCTCTTAAAATTAACTTAAAATCATTGTTCAACAGCAAGTAAACATATTCTATGGCCTTGGCAGCAACTCTTGCTCCATTGTCCACCATCAAGAAGGTCTCACCTTCCCTAAGCCTCCTCCTACTTCTTCCCATCACCTGTAACTCATTACAGAGATGTGAGCCACAACCGGTATCCAATACCCAAGAAGTAGAGTTAATTGAAATGTTTACTTCAATATAGAACATACCAGTTCCAGAACCTTTTTGGGCAAGATATTCTCTGCAGTTACGCCTCCAATGTCCAGGCTTCTTGCAGTGATGACATTCATCAGCAGTCTTGTCAGCCTTAACTAGTATATCTGCCACAACGGGATTCGGAGATTGCCTCATCAAGGGCACGTTCTTCTTGGGACGTTGGAAAGAACGCTTCTTTCCCTTCTCATGTGGATCAATCTTCGTACCAGATGAAGAACCCACATAAAGAACCAGCTTCTCTTTCTTGATGGTGCACTCAAAGGTCACGAGCATGCTCACCAACTCCTCAAGGGTCGGCTCTAGCTGGTTCATGTTGAAATTCACCACAAAAGGATCAAATGAACTAGGCAGCGATAAGAGCAACACGTCGGTGGTAAACTCCGAAGGCATGATCAGATCCATGCCAACGAGCTTGTCCACGAGCCCAATCAACTTTAGGCCATGCTCATGGACCGAGGCCCCATCTCGCATGCGCAAAGTGATCAGCTCCTTGACGGTAGCATGCCTAAGAGGCCGTGTTTGCTCACCAAAGAGCTCCTTGAGATGCAAATGAATGTCAGCAGCTCATCATTCTTAGAAGCTTGCATATAACACCTGGCTTTCAAGTCATGGTCACACCATTCCTTGTAAGTCTGCAATTCCTCAGGAGTGCAGTAAGTCGGAGCCTCAATAGGGGGCGACTCAGTCAGTGTATATTCTATCCTTTCCGAATTCAAGACGATTTTCAGGTTTCTTAGTCAAGTGAGGTAATTAGGTCTAGTTAATATGTGTTTTTCGAGTATTGCAGATAGCGGATTGCGAATCGAATACATTGTCAATTTGTACTGAAAAGTAAGAACATATAAATGTTGATGACTATTTTAAAATATTTAGTAAGATATGAAGTTTGGACTTTTACTTCATAAATATTTGCTCCCACTGTTTTGACATCTTTCACTACCCTCTAGTGAAAACGGGAAACTACTTTCCTCAGTAGGTACGTAAGGTCCAATTAGCGAATTATGATCCCGAATAATATCAGCCAATCACAATTCCTAAAAGGTAGTTTCCAATTGCATCTCCATGCAACCCTCTACGTAAAATTTTGTCTCACGTTTGATTACTACCCAATAATATGACGTCGTTCATCTTTACGTGTCAAGCCTTACCCATCGATGTTGAACCTTAATGGACGGTCGCCATGAGTTCCCCCAATAATATGAGCCGAAATCATGGGAGTTGCACGTAGTTCACATCACCATGTCAATGGATGTCACAGCTTTCCGGCACCCAAGGCCCCCCATATAATATGAGCCGAGCCCCGAGTACAGGTAGCGTTCATCATGCACCCATTGTCGATGGAAGACATAGAAATGATAAACAAATTTATAATTCCCCTTTTCGGGCTTGATATTAATTTTGAATCTTAATAAAAATGAGGGTTTTTAATTTTGAAAGGTCTCATCAATAATTTTATTTAAAAGCTCGACATGTTTGATCGTATGTTTGCCGGATTCATGCAACTTTGTTATTATCATAATAATAACACACATACTCATTATTTATAACATATCATGCATATATTATAATCTGTAAACAAACAAGGATGATCAATCGCCCAAATACTAATGGCCCGTGTGAGCTAAGCACGGGCCTAGGTCCAATCCTAGGGAAATGCATGGGATGCAAAAACAACTATTACATAAGCTTCCAATATTTACATGTCTTCGATCTTCATAATCATCAAGGCCACCATCTTCCAATCTTGATCTTCCACTATAATAATATTTACAAATAAATATCCATGGCAAATAGGGATACATCTCATGGGTGTGGGAACGGGTCATAAACCAAGCCCACTTTAAATTTGATAATTATTACAATCATTCAACACAAAATATCCTAGCATACACCTAGCAAATTGGGCTTGGGCTTTTGATCATCCTTCAAGCATAATATAACATATCATACACCATCAATTAATTATCACAATAATTAATTGATCCAATATTATATATCTTGATCCAATCACTAACCGCCACGATTGTAAACTAAATTAACAAAGTATACAAACTCCTTTGTCTACTTTCTAATTAATTTATTTATAACCGAATTTCTTGTAAATCACCATTTACTATAAATAATTAAAGTCCAACTTCAATTATTTATTTCATGAGAAAATATTTGCAACTTTTGTAAATTTAAACTTAAGGGCCCAAAAAATCATTTTTCACCAAAAACATTTTGTCCCATTTAAATTTCACAAATATGTTAGTCATCTAATGACCCAACAACATCAAGGCCCATGACACTTTGATAATCCAAAACACTTTTGGAAACCCTAGTTGTCATCGCCGTCGCCGGAGCTCCGTCACCGGATTCCGGCCAACATGCAAAAATATTTTTTTTAATTTTTGAAGAGGGGCTGTTCGGCCAGCCCCATGGGCTGCCCTTGCTGCCCGTTTTGGGCAGCCCCACGGGCTGCCCAAGCTGCCCGAAATGGGCAGCAACTTGCTGCCCAAAAGCCGCCCCAAATCCGGCCTTGAATTGTTGCAACAAATCATCTCATGCGGTTAGAAATCGACCTCAATATAATATCATGTAAATGCTACACAAAATAGTATCCATAGCTCTTGATACCACTTGAAAGGAGATCGATTAATGTCCCCGAATACGCAACGGAAGTTTCAAAAATGTTTTTCAAGAAGAAAAATCGAGCACCTCAATATACTAGTGTGTAGCAAATACAAAAACACAATATGTCATACATAGGGTGTTGAGAAAATCGTTACCTATAAATCTCTTGAGGTTGATGATGGCTCCAACTTAGTTGTCAAACAACTAAGCTCTTCAAAGGATGACAATCTACAAGCTTCCACTTGTTCTTGAATCTTTCCTTCAAAATTAGGTCCACCACCAACAAGCTAGAACCATTCTAATTTTGCACTAGAAAAATAAGAGCATTTTTCATTGAGAAGTGTGTGCTTTCATCAACAATTGAAGAAGAAAAAATGGAGGAGAATAGGCTTGAAATTTCGTCCATCTCATGGTGTAGGAGAGAAGGTGGAGACTTTTCTTTGTTGTAGAAAAAGTTAAAGACAAAAAGTTGCATGCCAAGCCTTGTACATTGAAAAAGTTGTCACCCAACTCTTCACCTCCCCATGCACATTCTATTTGAGCTTGTAACAATTACAAGGCCCATGGACTTTATTTAAATGTCTCAAACACATTTGAGTCCATTTAAAACTTTACTTGATTTTACTCAAGCTCACTAGTTTAATAATTATTTCTAATTGGGCTCTACAAGGCCCAATGTTATTTATTAAATTCAACACTTGAATTAATTTAATTATTTGGACTCTACTAGGCCCACTAGTGTTTAATTAATTCAACACTTGAATTAATTTAATTTAGTCCATAATAATGTATATGAAAATCACAATTTTCAAATACATTACTCATTTGGCCAACTTTTAATTTAGGAACACTTCCTCAAATTAAAAGTTACATTCTCCTTATAGAAGTCATACTTCTATTTTTATTTACGCTTATAAACTCCTTTATAAGCCGTTCAACACATTGAACTATTTTACTTCTCAACGGGATCTAGAAAGTTAGCACTTGTGTGACACTCAATGGTTCATTGATACAACTAGCCGTGGGTTCACATCTCCATGTGATTCGGACTAAACATGTCCTTATACGAGCATACCCCAATTTCTCCATTCTTACATATCAACTCCTTGATAACAAGAACGTCAGAACTCAAGTCTGATAGTCTCCAACCAATCATGTTAAACGCCTAGCAGCATCGCTTACATGATTCCCCAGGTATCAAATGATAGTGCCTGCAAGAACCATTCAATTACGGTTAGCGTACTGTACGGTCCCTTCAACTCATATATCCCGACCGATTCGACAACCGTTGGTTTATAGAGAGTTGTCAATGATTGATACTATGTATCATGTCGTAGTTGCATCGATGGTGTAATCTACGAAACCCCTTTCATAATTACCACCATACTCTGATCAGAGATTTCAATCTACATACACATGAGAACACATAGGATATCCATACCCGAAGGTAAGCGGTGAATCCCCGACTACAATGCATCGACTCCTATATGTTTCGACAGAACACCCAACCTTGCCACCTGATGACCCCTTGAGAGTCGGTAAACAAGTCAAAGTGTAATTCTAGCACATAGAGTCTCAATGTTGTCCCGGGTCATAAGGACTAATGGTGTACAACCATAAACTAGGACTTTTCCACTCGATAAGTGAGAACCACTTGAAAATTCCTTTATGGAGGGTTGTTCAGTGCACTCTACCAGGAGCACCTATCTGCATGCTCGGACATCACAATGTCACCTACCAATGAAACATGGTACTCACATCGCAGATACTAGTCTCGAACTCGAGCGGCCTATATCCTTCTTTGCGGCGGCTGAATCGACTAGGAACTATTTAGAATATACAGTATTTCAAATATGAGTTTCATGATACTCATCATATGAGCATCTCAAATTCTTTCTACTATTTGTATATTCAAGGGCTTTATCTATGCAACTAGCATGGGTATACAGATAAAGTTGTGCCAAAATAATAATTTCAAATATTATTAAAATAAAGATTGCTTATACATAGAGTTTCATTGTGAACACTCAGCCAACACTTGGCTCGACGGGCACCTACTCTAACAAGATCAACAAAGCCACGATCAAGAATAAATATCTATTGCCGAGGATTGATGATCTCTTTGATCAGCTACAGGGAATGACAGTGTTTTCAAAGATCGACCTGCGTTCTGGTTATTATCAGCTGAAAGTTAGGAAAGTCGACGTCCCTAAAACTGCATTCAGAACCAGGTACGGCCATTATGAGTTCTTAGTCATGTCATTTGGGTTGACGAACGCTCTGTCTGTCTTCATGGACCTAATGAACCGAGTCTTCAAGCCATATTTGGATATCTTTGTTCTCGTTTTCATTTACGATATCCTGATTTATTCCAAGACTCAGGAACTTCATGTCGAGCATCTCAGAACTGTATTGCAGTTATTAAGGGAACATCAGTTGCAAAGTTGAAAAGGTGTGAATTCTGGTTAGAGCAAGTATTATTTCTGGGCCATATCGTTTTGAGAGAAGGCATTGTTGTGGATCCTATGAAGATAGAAGCTATTAAGAAATGGCCTATTCCTACGACAGTCTCCGAGGTGCGTAGTTTTCTTGGTTTGGCAGGTTATTATCGACGTTTTATTGACAATTTTTCAAAAATAGCCCTGCCATTAACCAATCTGACGAGGAAAGCGGTGAAGTTTGAGTGGAAAAACGATTGCCAGCACGGATTTCAAATGTTGAAAGACAAGTTGACATCAGCCCCTATCCTAGCACTTCCGTGTGGTACTGAAGATTTTATTGTTTACAATGATGCGTCAAATATGGGACTTGGAGCTGTACTGATGCAGCGTGGGAAAGTAATCGCTTATGCTTCTCGCTAGTTAAAGGATTACGAAAAGAATTATCCCACCCACGATCTTGAGTTGGCTGCAGTGGTCTTTGCATTGAAAATATGGAGGCATTATTTGTATGGCGAGAAATGTGAAGTTTTCACACACCATAAGAGCTTGAAATTTCTATTCTCTCAAAAAGAACTCAATATGCGGCAGAAGAGGTTGTTAGAACTTGTTAAAGATTAAGATGTGACCATTAGCTACCACCCAGGTAAAGCAAACGTCGTTGCAGATGCTTTGAGCCGCAAGTCAGTTTCTTCTTTGAGCTCATTGATTCAGAAGCCGTTGCTATTGGATCTTCAGAGGAGCGAGATCGCTATGGTGGAGCAAGGGACCATCGCTAGACTTTCAGCTTTGGTTATTCGACCTACGTTGACAGATAGGATACGACGGGAGCAACCTAATGACAATCAGTTGATGAAATTGCGATCTAAAGCTAAAGAGAAAGGAAATGCAGAGTTTGCGATGAACACTGATGATTTGTTAACGTTTAGAGGTCGGATATGTGTTCCCAGTGGTGATGACATTCGACGGGATGTTTTGACAGAGGCTCATACCGCGCCATACTCTATACATCCAGGTAGCAACAAGATGTATCAGGATCTCCGACGTCTCTACTGGTGGCCAGGTATGAAAAGTGATATCGCAAAATTCATATCCCAATGTCTAACATGTCAGCATGTAAAGATTGAGCATAAAATACCTGCTGGAACTTTGCAATCCCTCCCAATACCTCAGTGGAAGTGGGAGCACATCACCATGACTTCGTAACGGGAATTCCAAGAACACCAACTCCATCTGGGTGATTGTTGACAGTTTACAAAGTTGGATCATTTTCTTCAAGTCAAGACAACGTTTACAATGAACCAGTATGCTGAAGCTTATGTAGCTGAGATTGTGAGACTTCATGGTATCCCTGTGTCAATTGTATCTAACCGTGACCCGAGGTTTACTTCCGAATTTTGGAAGAGCTTGCACAGAGCCTTGGGCACCAGGTTGGCTTTTAGCACAACTTATCATCCTCAGAGTGACGGGCAGTCAGAGAGGGTGATTCAGATTCTTGAAGATATGCTACGAGCCTGCACGATTTATTTTCCTGGTAGTTGGGATTCTAAATTGCCACTTGCGGAATTTACTTATAACAATATTTATCAGGGGACGATTGGCATGGCACCATACGAGGCATTGTATGGCAAAAAATGTAGGTCACCGTTGAATTGGGATGAAGTCGGTGAAAGAAAGATGTTAGGACCAGAATTGGTTCAACAGACAGCTGATGTGATTACTTTAATCCAGGATAGAATGAAGACGGCCCAAACCAGATAGAAAAGTTATGCCGATAACCGAAGAAGGCCTTTGGAATTTGAAGTTGGAGATCATGTATTTGTAAAAATTGCCCCTCTCAAAGGCATTATGAGATTTGGCAGGAAAGGAAAGCTGAGCCCAAGATTTATAGGCCCATTTGAAATTCTGGACAGGTTAGGAGAAAGAGCATATCGTCTAGCCTTACCGCTGGATTTGGATAGAGCCACAATGTATTTCACGTCTCAATGCTTAGAAAGTACATCTCGAACCCTTCCCATGTTCTCAGACATGAAGCGTTGGATCTGATGCCGAACTTGACTTATCAAGAAGTACCAATCCAGATTTTAGATCACAAGGTTAAAGTACTAAGGAATAAGGAGATCGGTATTATCAAGATTCTTTGGCGTAATCAGTTGTTTGAAGAAGCAACGTGGGAACCAGAGGAGGAAATGAAGCAGCGATATCCTGAGTTATTCGCACAGTAATGGCAATTTTGGGGACGAAATTTCTTAAGGAGGGGAGAATTGTAACGCCCAGACATTCGTATGCATGATGTAAGGTAATGATTATGATTAAATAGGGTCATTATTCCTTTGATGGTTTATTATGATAATCGTTCGGGGATATGTGATGTAATGGTGATGGTTTATGGTTTCAAGATGTGATATAAATGGTATTGAATGATTTAGAATGAAACCGAGAATGTATGGGTAGAATAGAAAGTTTATATTTAGCCAGATAAGTAATAGAAGTGCTAAAACGGTATGAAACTGTGGCAGTAGTTGTGGTTTTTAGCTTAATGTTTTGTATATTGATCAAAATGATGTGAGGCCACTTTCATTAGAAAGAAAGACATAAGGCTATAACTTTCTTATTTTGAGTTTTGTCCAAATCATTGTGGAAGACTAGCCAAAAGCACCCCGAAATATGTCGTGTGTATCGTCGTTTCTCCAGTGACACATGTTGGGAGATTGAGCATAACTTTTTATGCAGACCTTCAAATGACATGAGGTCAATTGGAGAAGCAAGTCAAGACATAGAGCTACAACTTTCTAGTTTACCATTTTTTCAAATTATGTCGGGAAGAGGCGATTCGGAGGCGATCTTTGAGGAGCCTGTGCGCAGAGCGACGCCCGAGCGGTAAGAAACTACCGCCCGAGCGCCACTAGTTCTGAAATTTTGTGTTTCCAACAGAAACGTCCGCGCTAGGGCGGTAATATATGACCGCCCGAGCGCCCAGTACAATACAAAAGCGTTTTTTGGTTGTTTTAAGGTATAAAATCGGTTGGACTCTCATTTTTCTCATTTCTCTTCTCCTCATTTCTCTTCTCCATCGATTCTTAGCTAGGGTTCTTCATCATCTTCTTCTTCTCTTATTCAATCAAGCAATTAATCTTCAATCCGGAGTTGGAACTTCATCTTTTCAGTGAGAGGGACAAAGGTAAGTGGTTTTTCTTCTTGTTCTTGAGTTAATCAAGATGGCGAAGTTAGGGTATGATGGTTGTGATTGTTGTATTGGATTAAATGATCATCTAATGTTGTTATTTTGGTGTTGATGGTTAGTTATTGGGTTTATTATTGTAGGATCACCATCAAGATTTAGGAAAACAAGTGCTCCAAGTGTTGTAAGTGGAATCATTTCTTCAATGCATCACATGATCCTATTTGTATGTGTTTTGATGATTTTATGATGTTAACTCCTTTCAAATTCCATTCATGATATATATATATATATATATATATATATATGTGTAAATATGTATATATGGTAGTGAAATTATATGCATTTTGATTGAAAGGAGTTAAACTTTTCAAGATGTCTCTAATGTGTTTGATAAAATGCTTGAATGAAGTTTTATATGATTGAATGATTGGATTGATAGTGATAGTAGCGGTGTTGCCTCTGGCAATTCTAAATCCGCAATGTAATTGGCCAATTAATGATGAAAACATGTGCTCTCTTATAAGATGCATTTTATGCAGAGGTACGTGTCCCTCCTAAAAGATTCGTTTTTACGAAGAGGGTTAGCAATGAATGAACTATCTTATAAGAACTATCAATTCTTCAGTTGATCAATGATATGAATATCATCCCTATGTATTGTTGTAATATGATTCTTGACGGATGATATTAATGGTGATTCGACGTTTATGAAATGAGATGGATAATGTTTTCAAGAAAATGAAATTGAGGCTATCCCTTTTATATGTATCTTGTTAGTATTGATTCCATTTGCTGAGCTTTATACTCATACCGGTTATGTTCATGTGATGCAGGCACAGGTAAGAAAGACCGATCATCCCTGAGTTGTCGAAGCGAGAGAAGGGAATATGCCAAACTTTGGAGATTTTGAATGGATGTTTTTTTGTTATTGTCAAGCTTTTGGCTAGTTTGGAAAACATTGAAAATCTTGTTTTGTGCTTTGGTTTTGGCAAGATATGTAGATACTTTACTTACTGGTATCTGTGTATATGAAAATCTTTTGCTTGTGTATTATGTGTTGTTTGAGACTGGTGGCATGTCCTATTTAAGGGGAGATGCTGCCCAAAATTTTTAAGATTAACATATTTTCTCCAAATATATTTTAAAGCTTCCGCACTAATTATGCATTTTAGTCACGAGTGTTACATTCCAACTCCTAGATGCCTGCTTTAGACCATAAATAGATCTTTGAAGTTTGCATAACATATGCTCACTTCCGGCAGATGTAAACCCTTCAGGTTGAGACATGTAAATCTCTTCCTTAACATCCCTATTAAGAAAGGCTGTCTTGACATCCATCTGCCATATCTCATAGTCATACCATGCAGCTATGGCTAGAAATATCCTTATGGACTTGAACATTGCAACTGGAGAAAAGGTTTCTGAAAGTCAACTCCTTGTCTTTGAGTATATCCTTTTGCTACCAATCGCGCCTTGAAGGTCAATACCTTCCCATCCGCTCCAAGTTTCCTCTTGTAAATCCATTTACACCCTATGGAAAAAATTCCCTCAAGTGGATCCACGAGATTCCACACTTGCTTTAAATGCATGGAATTCATCTCAAATTCCATTGCTTCAAGCCACTTGGATGAATCGGCATCAGATAACGCTTCTTTGAATGTCATTGGATCACATCCATGGTTAGGCTCATCATGGCCCTCTTCAAAAAGCAGACAATACCTCATAGATGGTCTCGAAACTCTCTCGGATCTTCTAGGAGCTTGTATCTCCTCTCTTGGCTCTTCGGGTGTGGGTTCTATAATTGTAGGTGTCTCTCGAACCTCTTCGAGTTCTATCATCTCCCCTTTTCTATCCAATAAAAGTTCCTTTTCCATAAAGGTTGCATTCCTAGAAACAAACACCTTTGTTTCTTGAGGATGATAGAAATAATATCCAACTGAATTCCTTGGATATCTTACAAAGTAACATAAAATGGACCGACTATCAAATTTATCTCCCACTACCTACTTCACATAAGCAAGGCACCCCCATATTCTAAGATAAGAATATTTGGGTGGCTTACCCATCCATATCTCATTTGGTGTCTTGTCAACTGCCTTTGAATGGACATTGTTCAACAACAGTGCCGCTGTCTCAAGCGTATATCCACAAAAGGATGGCGGCAACTCCGTGAACAACATCATAGACCTAACCATGTCCATCAATGTCCGGTTACGATGCTCCGAAACACCAATCCACTGTAGTGTAGCAGGCGGAGTCCACTGCGAGAGAATCTCATTCTCCCTAAGATACTCTTTGAACTCGGCACTCAAGTACTCACCACCTCGATCCGATCGAAGTGTCTTGATGCTTAGTCCCAACTACTTCTCTACTTCACATATGAATTCTTTGAACCTTTCAAAGGCTTAAGACTTGTATTTCATCAAATACACATACCCATACCTAGAAAAGTCATCAGTAAAGGTGATGAAGTAGGCATGTCCATGCTTAGTGGTGATGCTAAGCGGACCGCACACATCGGTATGGATCAAATCCAATAACCCTTTGGCTCGCTCCACATGGCCCTTAAAGGGAATTTTGGTCATCTTTCTTTTCAGGCATGATTCACAAGTCGTGAGAGCATTAAAATCAGACATATCAAACATGCCTACTCCCACTAGCTTGTTCCTCCTTCTTAGGGAAATATGTCCTAATCGAGGATGCCATAATTGTGCCGAATTTAGAGTATCTTGTTTTCGCTTGTTTGTTGTTGTTATTTATTGGACATTGTTTAGCGAAATATCTTTCAATTTTAAGTTATAGAGATCGTTTTCAAGTTCTCCAGTACCAATTAAATATTCATTCTTGTAAATGTTGCAAACATCTTTGCTAAATAAACAAGACTATCCATTTTTATCAAGTATAGAAATGGAAATAATGTTTTTTCACCAAATTTGGTACAAACAAAACATCTCTTAAGATCAACTTAAAATCATTGTTCAACAATAAGTAAACATTTCCCACGGGCTTGTCAACAACTCTTGCTCCATTGGCCAACCTCAAGAAGGTCTCACCTTCCCTAAGTCTCCTACTTCTTCCCATCACCTATAACTCATTACAGAGATGTGAGCCACACCGGTATCAAATACCCAACAAGTAGAGTTAATTGAAATGTTTACTTCAATATAGAACATACAGTTTCCAGAACTCTTATGGGCAAGATATTCCCTACAATTACGCCTCTAATGTCCAGGCTTCTTGCAGTGATGACAAATATCAACAGTCTTCTCAGCCTTGACTGGTGTGGCTGCCACAACGGGATTCAGAGCTAGCCTCTTCAAAGCCACGTTCTTCTTGGGACGTTGGAAAGAACGCTTCTTTCCCTTCCCACGTGGATCAATCTTCGTACCAGATGAAGAACCCACATAAAGAACCGACTTCTCATCATTCATAGAAGCCTGCATACAACACTTGGCTTTCAAGTCATGGTCACACCATTCCTTGTAAGTCTGCAATTACTCAGGAGTGCAGTCAGTCGGAGCCTCAACAGGGGACGACTTAGCAAGTGTATACGCTATCCTTTCCGAATTCAAGACGTTTTTCATATTTCTTAGCCAATTGAGGTAATTAAGTCTGTTTAATACGTGTTTGTCGAGTATTACAGATAGCAGATTGCGAATCGAACACATTGTAAAAAAGTATTGAAAAGTAAACAGATAAATGTTAATGACTATTTTAAAATATTTAGTAAGATATAAAGTATGGACTTTTACTTTATAAATGTTTACTCTCACTGTTTTGACATCTTTCACTACCCTCTATTGAAAACGGGAAACTCCTTTCCTCAGTAGGTACGCAGGGTCCAATTAGCGAATTATGATCCCGAATAATATCAGCCAATCACAATTCCAAAAAGGTAGTTTCCAATTGCTGTTGGATCTGGGTTTTCTACACGCCCAAACGCAGCGGAAATTTTAAAATTTTTATTTAATTTGACAATCAAAATATATTTGTTTCGGCGCTCGTATGATTTAAACCAAAACATTCATAGGGTGTTGAATTATACCTTTAGTGAATTAAATCACTTGGCTCCAACTAATCCGGTATAGGCGGATCTAGCTTTTGATGAATTCCCTACGAACTTTCTTCAAGGACTCCTTTCTTCTAATCAGGTCCACGACTAGATGATTTGTTCCTCTTCCAAATTGCACTAGAAATATTGGAAGATATTTAACGCAGGAGAGAATTATTTTGAGAGACGGCTCAAACCCTAAAAATAATTCAAGGTGGCCAAATTTTTTTTTCTTTTGAAAGGGAGGTTCACGTGAGTTTGGTGGTGGTGGCTAGGGTTTAGATGTTTGCATGTGTTATTTATATTTAAATTAAACCCTAATTACATAATTAACATTAACGGGCTTGATTTAATTAATTGGGCTAGTCCAACTAGTTTAATTAATTTAATCAAAGTCCATTAAAACTTTAATTATTTAATATGTTGGACTTGTACCCCTACAAGCCCATTAAACATATTATCTACCATATTTAATTTATTAATTAATCATCTCAACTTTTGAGCTTAATAAATTAAATACATTATAAATTCAACATTTGAATTTATTATTTAAATTATAAATTCAACTACTTGAATTTACATTACCTCCAAAATTTAATATTTAATAAACCCAACATTTGAGTTTAATAAATTAAATCCTCAAATTTTATAAATTCAACTACTTGAATTTATTCTCTCCAAATTTCATAAATTCAACTTCTTGAATTTACTATATCATAAATTCAACTACTTGAATTTATTTTCTCAAAATTTAATTATTATTAATTCAACTCCTTGAATTTACTATATCATAATATAAATTCAACTCCTTGAATTTACTATATCACAATATAAATTCAACTCCTTGAATTTATTTTCTCAACGGGAACAAACGATCCAGTACTTGTGTGACCCTCAATGGTTCAGGGATACAGCTAGCCGTGGGTTCACAACTCTTTGTGATTCAGGACATAATCCTTTATTCGGGCTTACCCTAGTTAGCCTCATTCTTTTCATCAACACCTTGATCAAGAATGTCAGAACTCATTTCTATTGCACCCATCGGATCATGGTAAGAGCGTCTAGTAGCATCGCCCCATGATCCCCTAGGTATCACTGATAGTGCCTGCAAGAACCAGTCGATTATGATTAGCGTACAGTACGGTCCCTTCATCTCAAATATCCCGATCGAATTTTCAACCATTGGTTCATCGAGGGTTGCATAATAATTCGATAACTATGTGATAACTATAATAGTGGCATCGCGTGTACTATTAGAGAACTCCTTCTCTAATGTACATCTCATACTCTGGCCAGAGATTCCATGCACTATTATTTCATTAGAACACATAGGATATCCACACCCGTAGGTGAGCGGTGAATCCCCGACTACAATGCACTGTCTCCTATATGTGTCGCAACTGTACCCAACCTCGCCACCTGATGACTCTCCTGGAGCCGGTAAACGAGTCAAAGCACAGCCCTAGCATATAGAGCCTCAGTGTTGTCCCGGGTCGTAAGGACTAATGGTGTACAATCATAACCACGGACTTATCCTCTCGATGAATGATAACCACTTGGAAAGTCCGAGGGAGGGTTGTTCGGTATAATCATCATATGACTACCCATCTGTATGTTTGGACATCTCTATGTCCTTACCAAGAAACGCAGTACACAACATCACAGATGCTAGTCTCGAGCTCAAGTGGCCTTTATCCCTGTTTTAGGCGGCTTAATCGACTAGGAACAAATTTAGATTATGCAGTGTTTACAAATGAGTTTCAACATCGAATTACGATTCATTTGTATTAAAGCATAATCAAGGACTTTATCTATGCTGTTTGCATAGGTATACAGATAAAGTATAACAAGACCATAAAAAATTAAATTATATTAAAATAAAGATTGTTTATTTCACTTGAATCAATAAATTCCCTAGCCAACCGTTGGCTTGCAGGACATCTACTCTAACAATCTCCCACTTGCCCTAGAGCCAACTACCCTTAATCCCATTGCTTCGCGATGCTTTTCAAACAATGGTCCTGGCAAGGGCTATGTAAGTGGATCAGCAACATTATCTGCAGAGGGGACTCTTATCAGTCTCCTCTTCCCACAATCTTCCGTATGATGTGGAACTTCCTCAGTACATGTTTAGATCGCTGATGAGACCTTGGTTCCTTTGCTTGCGCAATGGCACCAGTGTTGTCGCAGTACAACGGGACTGGATCAACTCCGTTAGGAATAACGCCCAACTCTTAGACAAAATTCTTCATCCAAACTGCCTCTTTGGCTGCATCAGATGCAACAATGTATTCAGCTTCAGTGGTGGAATCCGCAACGGTGTCTTGCTTGGAACCTTTCCAAGAGACAGCCGCACCATTTAGCATGAATACAAAACCGTCCGTCAGATTTTCGAATCATCTACGTCACATTGGAAGCTAGAATTCGTGTAGCCTTCCAATTTCAATTCTCCACCCCAACAGACCACGAACAAATTCTTAGTCCTTCTCAAGTACTTAAGAATATCTTTCACGGCCTTCCAATTTATTGGACCAGGGTTCGCCTGATATCTGCTTGTAACACTCAAAGCGTAAGCAACATCAGGACGTGTCGATATCATACCATACATGATACTACCAATAGCTAACGCATATGGAATACGTGTCATCATCTCTATCACTTCATCAGTTTTGGGACACATAGCTTTAGATAGAGTAATACCATGACACATTGGTAAGTATCCTCTCTTGGACTCTTCCATAGAGAATCTATTTAGAATGATATCGATATAAATCGCTTGGGTTACCCCTAGCATCCTTTTGATCTATCTCTATAGATTTGTATTCTCAGTACATAGGATGCTTCACCCATGTCTTTCATGGAGAATTTACTTGCTAACCATACTTTAGTTGATTGCAGTAATCCTACATCATTCCCAATGAGCAGGATATCATCAACATAAAGTAATAGGAATGTCACTGCACTCCCACTAAATTTCTTGTACACACACGGTTCCTCAAGATTCTTAGCAAAATCAAACTCTTTGATAGTGCTGTCAAATCTGAGGTTCCAACTCCTTGACTCCTGCTTGAGATCATATATTGATCTCTGAAGTTTGCATACATTATGCTCACTTCCTACTGATGTGTGTCCCTCAGGTTGAGACATATAAATTTCTTCTTTGATGTCTCCATTGAGGAATGCAGTCTTTACATTCATTTGCCATATCTCATAGTCATACCATGATGCTATGGCTAGTAGTAATCTAATGGACTTAAACATAACAACTGGTGAAAAAGTTTCCTCATAATCAACTACTTGCCTTTGAGTATAACCTTTTGCAACCAGTCTTACTTTGAAGGTCACTACCTTCCTATTCGTCCCAAGCTTTCTTTTGTAGATCCATTTGCACCCTATGGGAACAATTCCCTCAGGTTGATCCACCAATGTCCATACTTGGTTTGAATACATAGAGTCCATTTCTGACTGCATGACTTCAAGCCATTTGGTTGAATCAGTATCAAATATGGCTTCTTTGAAATTCATTGGATCACATCCAACACAATGCTCATCAGGGCCTTGTTTATGAAGAAGCGTATATCTTGCAGGTGGTCTAATAACCCTATCAGACCTTGTAGGAGCTTGTACTTCAACTACTGGTTCTAGGGGATTAGGTTCAACTTCTAAAGTTGAGGGAGTATCTTGAATTTCTTCAAGTTCTATCATATTGCCTTTTCTATATAATAGAAACTCCCTTTTCAAAAAGGTGGCATTTCTTGAAACAAACACTTTTGCTTCACTAGGATGATAGAAATAATATCCAACAGAATTCTTTGGATATCCTCCAAAGTAGCACAAAGTGGATCTACTATCCAATTTGTCTCCCACTGTCTGCTTCACATAAGCAGGACATCCTCATATTCTCATGTAAGAATACTTGGGAGGTTTCCCCATCCACATCTCATATGGTGTTTTATCCACTGGTTTAGTTTGAACATTATTCAACAACATTGCCGCAGTTTCAAGCGCAAAGCCCCAAAACGATGTAGGCAATTCAGTGAATCCCATCATGGATCGAACCATGTCCAACAAGGTTCGATTTCGACGTTCAGAAACACCATTCAATTGTGGTGTTGCTGGTGGAGTCCACTGTGAGAGAATCTCATTCTCTTTTAGATAACCCAAAAATTCAGCACTCAAGTATTCACCATTTCGATCAGATCAAGTGTCTTAATACTCATTTCTAGCTGTTTTTCTACTTCAGATCTGAATTCTTTGAACCTTTCAAATGCTTCAGATTTGTGTTTTATCAAATAAAATACTCATACCTCGAATGGTCATCAGTAAAGGTAATGAAGTAGGATTGCCCATATTTTGTGCTAACACTTAGCGGGCCACAAATGTCTGTGTGGATAAAATCCAATAGACTTTGCGCACGTTCCACGTTTCCATCGAATGGAGTCTTGGTCACTTTTCCTTTTAGACAGAGCTCACAAGTAAGTAGAGAATTTATGTCTGACAAGTCAAACATGTCTTCTCCCACTAGTTTGTGCATCCTTCTTTGGAAAATGTGACAGTCTAGCGTGCCATATTTGTGTGGGATTTGGATCATCTAACTTTCTTTTGTTTGTTGTTGAATTCATGTTTACTTGGACATTCACTTATCATTTCCAAAACATTTATGGCACATATAATTTCTTATGTCTGGACTTCATGCAGTGAAATAAATATGTTCTAACTTATCGGGCTTTGTAGGCCTTTTAAGTGTCTTTCAGAGTTTGCCTCTTATTGGGATTGTTTTCCTTGGGAGGGGCAGAACATTTCTTTCCCTTACCTTGTGGGCCATTTTCGTCTGACGAGAGGGCCATAAGAAAAACAACAATTCCATGTTTTATGGTGATCTCATAAGTTATAAGCATATTGACTAGCTCTTCAAGGCTATCAAATATCTTATTATTAAACTTGAAGTTCACCATAACCCCGTCAAATGAGGAAGAGAAAGATAACAAATTCATGTTACCTAGTAACTCGTTAGGAATCACATATTCCAGGCCCACCACATCCTCAATAAGCCCAGTCATACGTACACTATGCTCATGGGCCAAAGCTCCATCTTGCATACGTGTAGTCATGAGCTCCTTGAAATTGATGTGCATCACTGTACGAGTTTCATGTACCATGCAACTCTTGCATGTTTATTCGAATGTCAGCAACATTCAACATATCCTCAAACTGTCCCTACAGTTAATTTGTGTAATGCCCGAGATTTAATTATTGTAATCAGACGTTGATTAATTGACATAATTGAGGTTATAAGAACTCAAATGACGAGGCCGGGCGTCGTTGCATGGTTAGCCAAGAATTTGGACAGAACCTTCGGCGCTCGAGCGGTAGAAAAAGACCGCCCGAGCGCCAATGCACCACCAGATTTTGTTTTGGACAGAATGTCTGGCGCCCGAGCGGTAGAAAATGACCGCCCGAGCGCCAGGGTGTAAACTGCCGAAGCTTGGACAGAAGGTTTCGCGCCCGAGCGGTAAAGATTGACCGCTCGAGCGCGAATCATGCAAAACGAAATCGCGCCACTTGCCTTCTTGCATGTGCGAGTATACATATGTATATATATATAGATGCACGAATTCCTTCAGAAATCAGAAACAAAAGAATCGAGAAATCCGTCCGTCAGATTTTGAATCGAGAAATCCGTCCGTCAGATTTCGAATCCGACTTCGGTACTGTGTTCCTATCAACGCAGGCTACAACTGGACGTAAGTTTTGTTACGTTTAGACATGATTTAAATTTATGATATTGTCAGAATTGAATATGAATCAGATATGATGTTTCTGCTACCGTAGACATTATAGAATTGAAGTCAGATTAAAGAACAGACTGTTTCTGTAATTGTTATGATTTTTGGAAGATATTGACTGAGATTCTATATCAGAATTGTGTTAGTATTCAGATTATGAATTGTATTGACACAGATTATGAGTTCCAGTATTATATTTGTGATGTTCAGATTGACGGGGTTATTCAGATTGTATTGTTATGCCATCGAAACATCAGTAGATTGATATCAATCAGATTCAGATATGATTTCGAGTAGATTGTGATATTATTGATATGACTCAGATGATATCTTGTTCAGACATTGATCAGATTGTATACTGAATTGAGTATTGATCAGAACCGATTGTATATTGAGTTATTCACTGATACAATGTATTCGATATTGTCATTTCAGATTCGAGATGGACAGATTTGAATACAGGTCATCGTCTTCGTCAGACCGGGACGACAAAGGTATAATTCATGTGATATTCGGGAAGACACAACTCAAATAAGATCCTATTTGAGTTTCCCAGCAAAAATCACATACTAGCTTTATTGTCTATATTATGCTTTGTATACAGATTGTTATACATTGCATTTTAAGATATTTATGCTCTGTTTACAGATTGTTATACATTGCATTTGAGATAGGAAAGTTTGACAGATAGTCAGACTTCTAGACGTTCGGTGTATCGTTACATAGGAGCAGACACCTTCCTATTGTAGATTATTCGATACAGATATGACCGAAGTCTAGAAATAAGACGTACGTCACCCCGATTGGGAGGGTAGGTGACAGACAGTGACGTCTTATTCACACCGGGATCCCTAGAGTTATAGTAAGTCGAGTCTAGACATGATTTGACTAGAACTGCATGTGTTTATAGATATGGTTTCATAGACTATGAAACCCATTGTTATTTCTTTCAGTTATGATAGCATGTTTTTATGATTTGATTTGAGTAGCATGTTTAACTGTTTTGTGTTGCATGCTTATTTTGAGTTGATTTCATAGATTATGAAATCTATTGTTTTTATGTTTATTCATGATAGAATATTTCATGATTTACTTTACGTATATGCATGTTTACCATGTTTTATACTGAGATTTATTCTCACCGGAGTTATCCGGCTGTTGTCTTGTTTTGTATGTGTGCATGACAACAGGTGGGGCTGGATCAGGGTCAAGAAGATGATAAGAGAAGACGAGTTAGCGTGGTGATTCCGGACTTACTGTAGATTTGGTTTATTTACTTGAAATTAGTAACTGAAATGTATTTTATACTGAGATGTATATTATTTAGATTCCATTACCTTCCGCATTTACATTTTAAAAAGAAAAATTTTTAGATCCTGTTTATCAGAACTGATAATTAAATCCCAAAATAAGATTAAGAAGATGATTAGCGTCCGGGTCCCCACAATTTGACATAGAAGCGAGCACATCACACTTTAGCTTTGCACACTATGGTCCTACCATCTTGCATGCTTTGTCAGTTCAACAAGACTGATATTAGTGTGTATGTCATTTTCTCCGAATTCAGAACAATTTCCCAACCAGTCTTGAAAATTAGATTCGGTTAGCTAGTTAATAACAGAAATGTATTACGTGACGAAATCGAAAATATACTGATATGGAAACAGAATAATGGTTGCTGATTATTTTAAAATAATTTTAAGATATAAAATATGGATTTTTATTTTATAAATCTCCCTCCCATTATTTTGACATTTCCACCACCCTCTGATGAAAAAGGGAAATCGTATTTCCTTAGTGGGCACGTAGAGTCCAATTAGCCAATTATAATCCCGAATAATATCAGTCAATTATAATTTCTAAAAGGTAGAATCCAATTGCATCCCTATGCAACCTCCGCGTGTTTTGCCTCACGTTTAATAAGGACCCAATAATATGACGCCGTTTATTTTCGCGTGTCAAACCGACCCATCAATATTGAATTGTAGTAGACGGTCGCCATGAGTTCCCCCAATAATATGAGCCGAAGTCATGGGAGTTCCACTCAATTCACATCATATGTCCGGTGGAAGTCACAGCTTTCCGGCGTACATGCCTCCCCAATAATATGAGCCAGACAATGTCTGCGGGTAGCGATCAACATGCAACCACGGTTGATAGAAGGCAAGAAAAAATTAAATTCTTTTAATTTTTACTTTTCCGGTTTGATATAAATTTTGAATCATATTCAAAATGAGGGATTTTAATTTAAAATTGTCTCATCATTTTAATTTGAAAATCGCGTGCCACGAGTTTGTATGTTTGCCGGATTCATGCAACTATATTATCTAATAATATACATACATGCATACTACTATATATCACATATATCATAATATGACATTCAACAATAAATAAGGATGATCGATCGCCAACACTATTAGATCCATGTGAGCCATACATGGATCCAGGTCCAAACCTAGGTGAATGCAGGGATGCAATTGCAACTATTACAAAAGCTTCCAATATTTTACATGTCTTCATCTCGTTCATCGGGCCCACCATCTTCCAGTCTTGATCTCCCACTATTTCTAATAATTACATTTAAATAGCCATGGCACATAAGGGATACATATCATGGGGGTGGGAACGGGCCATAAACTAGGCCCACTTTAATAATATCAAATATTAACAAAATGAATAAAAACAGTAAAATATCCTAACATACACCTAACACATTGGTCAAGGCTCTCGATCATCCTTCATGCATTTAATATCAAATATTAACATCAATTAATTAAACAATTTAATTAATTGATAAATTATATATCTAATAATTTATCACAAACCACCACAATTATTAAAAGATTTAATAAATTAAATAAACTCCTTTATTTAATTTTCAATTAAATCAATAGTAATTGATTTCTTGTAAAAACTCATTTTTACCATAAATAATTAAAATCATATTCTAATTATTTATTTCACAAGAAAATTATTAATTTTCTAAAAATCAATTTTCCAAAATAAAAATTAAACCAATTTTCAAAAATATCAATTTTACCCAAAAATTTGAAAAATCAGAAAATTGCACTCTAGGCCCAAACAATTCAAGCCCTTTCAGCGCGCTTCCCGAGACGCTCCCGGGCAGCCGCCCGCCCACTGCCCGCCCGCTGATTTATTCCAAGACTCAGGAACTTCATGTCGAGCATCTCAGAACTGTATTGCAGTTGTTAAGGGAACATCAGTTGCAAAGTTGAAAAAGTGTGAATTCTGGTTAGAGCAAGTATTATTTCTGGGCCATATCGTTTTGAGAGAAGGCATTGTTGTGGATCCTATGAAGATTGAAGCTATTAAGAAATGGCCTATTCCTACGACAGTCTCCGAGGTGCGTAGTTTTCTTTGTTTGGCAGGTTATTATCGACGTTTAATTGCCAATTTTTCAAAAATAGCCCTGCCATTAACCAATCTGACGAGGAAAGCGGTGAAGTTTGAGTGGAAAAACGATTGCCAGCACGAATTTCAAATGTTGAAAGACAAGTTGACATCAGCCCCTATCCTAGCACTTCCGTGTGGTACTGAAGATTTTATTGTTTGCAATGATGCGTCAAATATGGGACTTGGAGCTGTACTGATGCAGCGTGGGAAAGTAATCGCTTATGCTTCTCGCCAGTTAAAGGATTACGAAAAGAATTATCCCACCCACGATCTTGAGTTGTCTGCAGTGGTCTTTGCATTGAAAATATGGAGGCATTATCTGTATGGCGAGAAATGTGAAGTTTTCACACACCATAAGAGCTTGAAATATCTATTCTCTCAAAAAGAACTCAATATGCGGTAGAGGAGGTTGTTAGAACTTGTTAAAGATTAAGATGTGACCATTAGCTACCACCCAGGTAAAGCAAACGTCGTTGCAGATGCTTTGAGCCGCAAGTCAGTTTCTTCTTTGATCTCATTGATTCAGAAGCCGTTGCTATTGGATCTTCAGAGGAGCGAGATCGCTATGGTTGAGCAAGGGACCATCGCTAGACTTTCAGCTTTGGTTATTCGACCTACGTTGACAGATAGGATACGACGGGAGCAACCTAATGACAATCAGTTGATGAAATTGCGATCTAAAGCTAAAGAGAAAGGAAATGCAGAGTTTGCGATGAACACTGATGATTTGTTAACGTTTAGAGGTCGGATATGTGTTCCCAGTGGTGATGACATTCGACGGGATGTTTTGACAGAGGCTCATACCGCGCCATACTCTATACATCCAGGTAGCAACAAGATGTATCAGGATCTCCGACGTCTCTACTGGTGGCCAGGTATGAAAAGTGATATCGCAAAATTCATATCCCAATGTCTAACATGTCAGCAGGTAAAGATTGAGCATAAAATACCTGCTAGAACTTTGCAATCCCTCCCAATACCTCAGTGGAAGTGGGAGCACATCACCATGGACTTCGTAACGGGAATTCCAAGAACACCAAAGGGTTACAACTCCATCTGGGTGATTGTTGACAGTTTACCAAGTTGGGTCATTTTCTTCAAGTCAAGACAACGTTTACAATGAACCAGTATGCTGAAGCTTATTTAGCTGAGATTGTGAGACTTCATGGTATCTTTGTGTCAATTGTATCTAACCGTGACCCGAGGTTTACTTCCGAATTTTGGAAGAGCTTGCACAGAGCCTTGGGCACCAGGTTGGCTTTTAGCACAACTTATCATCCTCAGAGTGACGGGCAGTCAGAGAGGGTGATTCAGATTCTTGAAGATATGCTACGAGCCTGCACGATTTATTTTCCTGGTAGTTGGGATTCTAAATTGCCACTTGCGGAATTTACTTATAACAATATTTATCAGGGGACGATTGGCATGGCACCATACGAGGCATTGTATGGCAAAAAATGTAGGTCACCGTTGAATTGGGATGAAGTCGGTGAAAGAAAGATGTTAGGACCAGAATTGGTTCAACAGACAGCTGATGTGATTACTTTAATCCAGGATAGAATGAAGACGGCCCAAACCAGATAGAAAAGTTATGCCGATAACCGAAGAAGGCCTTTGGAATTTGAAGTTGGAGATCATGTATTTGTAAAAATTGCCCCTCTCAAAGGCATTATGAGATTTGGCAGGAAAGGAAAGCTGAGCCCAAGATTTATAGGCCCATTTGAAATTCTGGACAGGTTAAGAGAAAGAGCATATCGTCTAGCCTTACCGCTGGATTTGGATAGAGCCACAATGTATTTCACGTCTCAATGCTCAGAAAGTACATCTCGAACCCTTCCCATGTTCTCAGACATGAAGCGTTGGATCTGATGCCGAACTTGACTTATCAAGAAGTACCAATCCAGATTTTAGATCACAAGGTTAAAGTACTAAGGAATAAGGAGATCGGCATTATCAAGATTCTTTGGCGTAATCAGTTGTTTGAAGAAGCAACGTGGGAACCAGAGGAGGAAATGAAGCAGCGATGTAGTGACCCGTTCCAGAATCACCTACTAATCAGAACTTAAGCATGCAATTAACTTAATAAAACTGAATCAGATAAACAGCGGAAAAACAACATATACAGCCCGATCGAATCAGTAAGTACGAATACTAAAACAACCAAATCAAACTAAATCCCAAGAATAAAATACCAGCAACTACAGGTCAACCCCTGCTAGCTCCCTGTCCTCTCCCTCCTGGACCGTCCAACCTGAGACCTGCCCCATCGAATAGGGTGTCCAAAACAGAGATAAACCGAGGACGTGAGCATAAAACGCTCAGTACCGAAAGAATGAGTATACAAGACTATGACATGCATGTATGCAAAATGTACTGGATACCAGGGTCTGGGTATAACGAAAAACTGCTCAGGCAAATGACGTCAAGGTATGTAGCACTCTGCGCCGTCGCACCAGGAGGTGGCTCCCATACCATAAACCTGTGGATATACCGGTATCCTGACCACCGTCGGCCAACGGGGTCCAACCATCCACAACAACCGAGGGCTGAGCACCCTCTGAACAGGCTATCTCAAAAGATAAACAGGCCCAACATGATTATGCAAATGCCGCATAATAAACCATGCATCATATGTCAGATAATAATGCAACACATAAACATGCAACACATAGTAAAGCATACTCAACCAGGATATCTCGGATAGTACTTCCGTACCTCAAACCAGTAGATCCTAGTAATCAGCCCTAGAATCAAGCCTACAATCCAAGTGATACCATATCACTAAACCACATCTAAAAGCCTTAACTAGACTAATAGATACTTCCAAATCTCAAGGGAACCTAGAACCATACCTGCGTCCGTAGTCAGCCCACTGATGCCGCTAGCTCCCAACTAGAGCACAGCTCCGCTACAAAGCCAGTAGCTCCCTGCTAGTGCCCGAACCTCGGGAAAAGCTAGAAACCCATCAGAAACGACTAAAACGCTCTGGAACTCTCGGAATTGGCGAGTGAAAAGTGAAGCCTCGCGCCTCTATTTATAGACGACGATCGGACGATCCGATCCACTTCGGAAGATCCGATCCTGTGCACTTCGGACGATCCGATCCACTTCGGACGTTCCGAACTCTGCATGTCTTCCACGTGTCCAGCCACCTGTCTTCGGACGATCCGAACCTCTTCGGACGATCCGAACCCTGACACGGTCTACTGTTGAACCGAACGGTCCATCCGAACCCACTTCGGACGATCCGAACCTCTTCGGACGGTCCGATCCTGGTTCGTTCCTTCCGAACTCGCAGAATATAATTAATCCAATAATTACTCAATTTAGGCATCGGGATACTACATTCTCCCCCTCTAAAAAGGATTTCGTCCGCGAAATCGAGTCTGAAGAATAACAATTCTGAACAATCAATACATTCATCTCAAGAATGAATTACAAATTGAAAGCCCAACTGAAATTACAATCATAACTGAAAATGCTACAACTAGAACAACTCAGGATGCTCTGACCGCATGCGACTCTCTAGTTCCCAAGTAGCTTCTTCAGTACCTCGGCGCTGCCACTGCACTAAGACAAGAGGAATAGTCTTATTCCGCAGTACCTTATCCTTCCGGTCTAAGATCGAAATCGGTCTTTCTACAAAAGACAAATCCGGATTCAACTGAACTTCTGTCGGATGCAAAACATGGGACTCATCCGCTATGTATCGTCTCAACAAGGACACATGAAACACATTGTGAACACTAGACAGATACGGTGGCAAGGCTAATCTGTAGGCCAAATCTCCCACACATTCCAAGATCTCAAAAGGACCAATGAATCTCGGAGATAGCTTACCCTTGAGTCCAAATCTCAGAATCCTCCGAAAAGGTGATACCTTGAGAAACACTTTCTCGCCTGCATCAAAATGAAGAGGCCTGCGCTTGGTGTTCGCATAACTCGCTTGTCGATCCTGAGCAGTCTTAATCCGCTGCTTGATCACAAGAACTTTATCCTTGGCCTGCTGAATCAATTCTGGACCCTCGACCTGTCGTTCTCCGACTTCCTCCCAGAACAGAGGAGTACGACAACGTCGACCATACAACGCTTCAAACGGAGACATACCAATACTCCTATGAAAGCTGTTGTTGTATGCAAACTCTATCAGTGGCAAATGATCCTGCCAAGCTGGCCCGAAATCCATCACACAAGACCTCAACATATCCTCAAGCGTACGAATAGTCCTCTCTGACTGTCCGTCAGTCTCTGGGTGATACGCAGTACTCAAACTCAAAGTAGTGCCCAAAGCTTGCTGAAAGCTACCCCAAAATCTAGACGTAAATCGAGGATCTCTGTCACTAACGATACTCACAGGCACACCATGAAACCGTACAATCTCCTGAATGTACAACCGTGCCATCCGATCGAAAGTGAAATCTCTGTTATACGGAAGAAAATGGGCAGACTTGGTAAGCCGATCTACTACAACCCAGATAGCATCTCTATTCCCCACAGACATAGGCAAGTGAGTCACGAAGTCCATCGTGATATGCTCCCACTTCCACTCCGGAATAGGAAGATTCTGCAACAAACCTCCAGGTCGTCGATACTCTGCCTTTACCTGCTGACAGACCAGGCACTTGGAGACATACTGATAAACATTGCGTTTCATACCTTTCCACCAAAATCGAGTCCTTAAATCTTTATACATCTTGTTGCTCCCCGGATGAACACTCAACTTGCTACGATGAGCCTGGGACAAAATCTCCTCCCTCAAAGTGTCATCCTCCGGTACAACAACACGACCAGATAAGCACAAAAGACCCTGAGACTGATAGTGGAAACCAGAAGTATTATCTCCATCAGCCAACCGAGCTAATTTCTGAACCTTAGAATCAGACATCTGAGCATCTCTAATCCGAGAGTACAACACTGGTTCAGACAAAATAGTAGCCACACGGATACTCTCTGATCCCTTCCGATGCTTATAATTGAATCCCATCGAACAGAAATCCTGAATAATCCCAGATACAGCACAAGTCTGAAGAGCAGACAATCTCACCTTGCGACTAAGAGCATCAGCCGTGAGATTCGCAGATCCTGGATGATACTTGATCTCACAATCATAATCCTTGAGTAGATCCATCCAGCGACGCTGACGCATGTTCAACTCTGCTTGAGTGAACAGATACTTCAAACTCTTATGATCGGTGAAAATCTCAAATCGCTCACCATACAGATAATGGCGCCAGATTTTCAAAGCAAAAACGATCGCTGCTAATTCCAGATCATGAACAGGATAGTTCTCCTCATGAGGCTTCAACTGCCTCGACGCATAAGCAATCACATGCTCATTCTGCATCAAAACACACCCTAGACCCTGCAAAGAGGCGTCGGTGTAAACACTAAAACCACCAGATCCAGCCGGTAAGGCCAAAACAGGCGCAGATGTCAACCGTCTGCGAAGCTCCAAGAAACTCTCTTCGCACTCTGATGTCCACTCAAATGAAACATCTTTCCGAGTGAGCTGAGTAAGTGGCTTAGCAATCTGAGAGAAGTTGACAATGAAGCGGCGATAATACCCAGCCAATCCCAGAAAACTGCGGATCTCGGCTACTGTCGTCGGACGCGACCAGTTCAATACCGCCTCCACCTTGCTCGGGTCAACTGAAACTCCCTCGCTAGAAATAACATGACCAAGGAATACAACCCTGTCAATCCAAAACTCGCATTTACTCAACTTCGCATAAAGCTGATTCTCGCGAAGTATCTGTAAAATAATTCTCAAGTGTTGTACGTGTTCTCGCTGATCACGCGAATAGATTAAGATATCATCTATGAACACCACAACAAATTTATCCAAGAAGTCTCGAAATACCCGATTCATCAGATCCATAAAAACTGCTGGTGCATTCGTCACCCCAAAAGGCATAACCAGAAACTCATAATGCCCATACCGGGTCCTGAATGCAGTCTTTGATATATCTCCCTGATGAACTCGAAGTTGATGATAACCAGACCTTAAATCGATCTTGGAATACACAGAGGTACCTTGCAGTTGATCAAATAAATCATCAATCCGTGGCAACGGATACTTATTCTTTATCGTAGCACGATTCAACTGCCGATAATCTATGCAGAGCCGCATAGAACCATCCTTCTTTTTGACAAAAAGAACTGGTGCTCCCCACGGGGACACACTGGGTCGAATATACCCCTTGTCAAGAAGATCCTGCAACTGCTGTTTCAATTCTTGCATCTCTGATGGAGCTAAACGATAAGGAGCTCTGGAGATTGGTGCCGTGCCTGGCACTAAATCAATGCTGAAATCCACTTCCCGAACTGGAGGAAAACCAGGAATCTCCTCGGGAAAAACATCCGGAAAATCGCAAACCACTGGAATGTCACTGACCCCGACACTGTCTGCGGACGAATCAATAGCATAGATAAGGTAGCCTTCCCCGCCCGACTCTAAGGCACGACAGGCTTTCAGAGCAGAAACCACAGGCATCGGGGGTCGCGCTCCCTCTCCATAGAAAAACCAACTGTCGCCCTCCACTGGACGAAACTGCACGAACTTCTGGTAACAGTCCACAGTAGCTCTATACACAGTCAGCACATCTATTCCCAGAATGCAATCAAAATCCTCCATCGCAAGAATCATCAAATTAGCAGTTAAGATATTACCCTCAATCTCTAGAGGACAACCCATCACTAGACGTTTAGCTAACACCGAATGACCCATCGGTGTGGAAACAGATACCACAATGTCCAAAGAAGTGAAAGGTAAAGCATGACGCTTAGCAAACCTCGCAGATACAAATGAATGCGATGCACCAGTATCAATGAGAACGTAAGCAGGTAATCCACATAAATTACAAATACCTGCAATAACTCTCTCGTTCTCCTCAGCAGCCTGATCCTGGTTAAGAGCAAAGACCTGCCCTTGAGTACGCGGTCGGAGGTTAGAGCCCTGAGTAGACTGTCCCTGCTGTGGCCTCTGATGAACTGAAGCCTGAGAACCAGATCCTGATCCTCCACCCATCTGTGGACAATCTCTCTTCATGTGGCCCATCTCACCGCACCTGAAACAAGCACCCGCAACTCTGCGACAACGCTCTGTCGGATGGTCCTTCCCGCAAGGCTGACACGGGCCCTTCTTCTTCCCAAAATGGTGAACTCCTCCAGATCCAGAGGAAGAAGAAGTAGATCCAGCCTTCTTAAATGATTGGGCACGGGGACCCAAAGAACTAGTAGGACGAGCAGACTGCATGGCTCGACCCCTCAGCAAACTGCCCTCTGCCTGGCGACAACGGTTCACAAGGCCCTCATACGACGTCGGATCATCACAGACCACGACCCGATCATAAATCTCCTGATTGAGGCCCTGAAGAAAATGATTATACTTGGCCACCGCATTGTCACTGACGTGCGGAACATATGGGAGCAACTCAAAGAACTTCTGCTGATACTCATCAACAGACAAACTCCCCTGCTTCAGATTGATCAACTCAATCGCCTTGGTCTGCAGAAGAGCTGGCGGAAAGTAAAGCAGCATGAAGGCAGCTCGGAAATCGGCCCAAAGAACTCGGCCCTGTCGCTGAACTATCGGTGCAGAGGTAGACCTCCACCACTTACGTGCACCGCCCTCCAGCAAGAAATCAAGGGTATCCATCTGCTGCTCCGCCGAGCACTGGAAAGACTTGAAACAGCTCTCCATCCTCTCAAGCCAGTTCTCCGCAACATCCGGAGTCTCGCCGCCCGAAAGAGGTTTCGGCCCCATCTGCAAGAACCTATGCATACTGAAACTCCGAGGCTCATCTCGTCGGTGTGGACGACGTTCCCGATGCTCTCGACGTCGCTCCCGATCGTCGCGGTCTCCCCAGCGTCCCACGGTGCCATGACTACTAGCATCGTCGTCAAAACCAGACATCTCTACAAAAAGTCACCAGAGATTAGACCCAAAAGAACAGTTCTAAATCCCAAAATCTTAATGCATGCTCTGATACCATAAATGTAGTGACCCGTTCCAGAATCACCTACTAATCAGAACTTAAGATTGCAATTAACTTAATAAAACTGAATCAGATAAACAGCGGAAAAACAACATATACAGCCCGATCGAATCAGTAAGTACGAATACTAAAACAACCAAATCAAACTAAATCCCAAGAATAAAATACCAGCAACTACAGGTCAACCCCTGCTAGCTCCCTGTCCTCTCCCTCCTGGACCGTCCAACCTGAGACCTGCCCCATCGAATAGGGTGTCCAAAACAGAGATAAACCGAGGACGTGAGCATAAAACGCTCAGTACCGAAAGAATGAGTATACAAGACTATGACATGCATGTATGCAAAATGTACTGGATACCAGGGTCTGGGTATAACGAAAAACTGCTCAGGCAAATGACGTCAAGGTATGTAGCACTCTGCGCCGTCGCACCAGGAGGTGGCTCCCATACCATAAACCTGTGGATATACCGGTATCCTGACCACCGTCGGCCAACGGGGTCCAACCATCCACAACAACCGAGGGCTGAGCACCCTCTGAACAGGCTATCTCAAAAGATAAACAGGCCCAACATGATTATGCAAATGCCGCATAATAAACCATACATCATATGTCAGATAATAATGCAACACATAAACATGCAACACATAGTAAAGCATACTCAACCAGGATATCTCGGATAGTACTTCCGTACCTCAAACCAGTAGATCCTAGTAATCAGCCCTAGAATCAAGCCTACAATCCAAGTGATACCATATCACTAAACCACATCTAAAAGCCTTAACTAGACTAATAGATACTTCCAAATCTCAAGGGAACCTAGAACCATACCTGCGTCCGTAGTCAGCCCACTGATGCCGCTAGCTCCCAACTAGAGCACAGCTCCGCTACAAAGCCAGTAGCTCCCTGCTAGTGCCCGAACCTCGGGAAAAGCTAGAAACCCATCAGAAACGACTAAAACGCTCTGGAACTCTCGGAATTGGCGAGTGAAAAGTGAAGCCTCGCGCCTCTATTTATAGACGACGATCGGACGATCCGATCCACTTCGGAAGATCCGATCCTGTGCACTTCGGACGATCCGATCCACTTCGGACGTTCCGAACTCTGCATGTCTTCCACGTGTCCAGCCACCTGTCTTCGGACGATCCGAACCTCTTCGGACGATCCGAACCCTGACACGGTCTACTGTTGAACCGAACGGTCCATCCGAACCCACTTCGGACGATCCGAACCTCTTCGGACGGTCCGATCCTGGTTCGTTCCTTCCGAACTCGCAGAATATAATTAATCCAATAATTACTCAATTTAGGCATCGGGATACTACAAGCGATATCCTGAGTTATTCGCACAGTAATGGCTATTTTGGGGACGAAATTTCTTAAGGAGGGGAGAATTGTAACGCCCAGACATTCGTATGCATGATGTAAGGTAATGATTATGATTAAATAGGGTCATTATTCCTTTGATGGTTTATTATGATAATCGTTCGGGGATATGTGATGTAATGGTGATGGTTTATGGTTTCAAGATGTGATACAAATGGTATTGAATGATTTAGAATGAAACCGAGAATGTATGGGTAGAATAGAAAGTTTATATTTAGCCAGATAAGTAATAGAATTGCTAAAACGGTATGAAACTGTGGCAGTAGTTGTGGTTTTTAGCTTAATGTTTTGTATATTGATCAAAATGATGTGGGGCCACTTTCATTAGAAAGAAAGACATAAGGCTATAACTTTCTTATTTTGAGTTTTGTCCAAATCATTGTGGAAGACTAGCCAAAGGCACCCCGAAATATGTCGTGTGTATCGTCGTTTCTCCAGTGACATATGTTGGGAGATTGAGCATAACTTTTTACGCAGACCTTCAAATGACATGAGGTCAATTGGAGAAGCAAGTCAAGACATAGAGCTACAACTTTCTAGTTTACCATTTTTCCAAATTATGTCGGGAAGAGGCGTTTCGGAGGCGATCTTTGAGGATGCTGTGCGCAGAGCGACGCCCGAGCGGTAAGAAACTACCGCCCGAGCGCCACTAGTTTTGAAATTTTGTGTTTCCAACAGAAACGTCCGCGCTAGGGCGGTAATATATGACCGCCCGAGCGCCCAGTACAGTACAAAAGCGTTTTTTGGTTGTTTTAAGGTATAAAATCGGTTGGACTCTCATTTTTCTCATTTCTCTTCTCCTCATTTCTCTTCTCCATCGATTCTTAGCTAGGGTTCTTCATCATCTTCTTCTTCTCTTATTCAATCAAGCAATTAATCTTCAATCCGGAGTTGGAACTTCATCTTTTCAGTGAGAGGGACAAAGGTAAGTGGTTTTTCTTCTTGTTCTTGAGTTAATGAAGATGGCGAAGTTAGGGTATGATGGTTGTGATTGTTGTATTGGATTAAATGATCATCTAATGTTGTTATTTTGGTGTTGATGGTTAGTTATTGGGTTTATTATTGTAGGATCACCATCAAGATTTAGGAAAACAAGTGCTCCAAGTGTTGTAAGTGGAATCATTTCTTCAATGCATCACTTGATCCTATTTGTATGTGTTTTGATGATTTTATGATGTTAACTCCTTTCAAATTCCATTCATGATATATATATATATATATATATATATATATATATATATATATATATATATGTGTAAATATGTATATATGGTAGTGCAATTATATGCATTTTGATTGAAAGGAGTTAATCTTTTCAAGATGCCTCTAATGTGTTTGATAAAATGCTTGAATGAAGTTTTATATGATTGAATGATTGGATTGATAGTGATAGTAGCGGTGTTGCCTCTGGCAATTCTAAATCCGCAATGTAATTGGCCAATTAATGATGAAAACATGTGCTCTCTTATAAGATGCATTTTATGCAGAGGTACGTGTCCCTCCTAAAAGATTCGTTTTTACGAAGAGGGTTAGCAATGAATGAACTATCTTATAAGAACTATCAATTCTTCAGTTGATCAATGATATGAATATCATCCCTATGTATTGTTGTATTATGATTCTTGACGGATGATATTAATGGTGATTCGACGTTTATGAAATGAGATGGATAATGTTTTCAAGAAAATGAAATTGAGGCTATCCCTTTTATATGTATCTTGTTAGTATTGATTCCATTTGCTAAGCTTTATACTCATACCGGTTATGTTCATGTGATGCAGGCACAGGTAAAAAAGACCGATCATCCCTGAGTTGTCGAAGCGAGAGAAGGGAATATGCCAAACTTTGGAGATTTTGAATGGATGTTTTTTTGTTATTGTCAAGCTTTTGGCTAGTTTGGAAAACATTGAAAATCTTGTTTTGCGCTTTGGTTTTGGCAAAATATGTAGATACTTTACTTACTGGTATCTGTGTATATGAAAATCTTTTGCTTGTGTATTATGTGTTGTTTGAGACTGGTGGCATGTCCTATTTAAGGGGAGATGCTGCCCAAAATTTTTAAGATTAACATATTTTCTCCAAATATATTTTAAAGCTTCCGCACTAATTATGCATTTTAGTCACGAGTGTTACATTCCAACTCCTAGATGCCTGCTTTAGACCATAAATAGATCTTTGAAGTTTGCATAACATGTGCTCACTTCCGACAGATGTAAACCCTTCAGGTTGAGACATGTAAATCTCTTCCTTAACATCCCTATTAAGAAAGGCTGTCTTGACATCCATCTGCCATATCTCATAGTCATACCATGCAGCTATGGCTAGCAATATCCTTATGGACTTGAACATTGCAACTGGAGAAAAGGTTTCTGAAAGTCAACTCCTTGCCTTTGAGTATATCCTTTTGCTACCAATCGCGCCTTGAAGGTCAATACCTTCCCATCCGCTCCAAGTTTCCTCTTGTAAATCCATTTACACCCTATGGAAAAAATTCCCTTCAGGTGGATCCACGAGATTCCACACTTGCTTTAAATGCATGGAATTCATCTCAAATTCCATTGCTTCAAGCCACTTGGATGAATCGGCATCAGATAACGCTTCTTTGAATGTCATTGGATCACATCGATGGTTAGGCTCATCATGGCCCTCTTCAAAAAGCAGACAATACCTCATAGGTGGTCTCGAAACTCTCTCGGATCTTCTAGGAGCTTGTATCTCCTCTCTTGGCTCTTCGGGTGTGGGTTCTATAATTGTAGGTGTCTCTCGAACCTCTTCGAGTTCTATCATCTCCCCTTTTCTATCCAATAAAAATTCCTTTTCCATAAAGGTTGCATTCCTAGAAACAAACACCTTTGTTTCTTGGGGATGATAGAAATAATATCCAACTTAATTCCTTGGATATCTTACAAAGTAACATAAAATGGACCGACTATCCAATTTATCTCCCACTACCTACTTCACATAAGCAGGGCACCCCCATATTCTAAGATAAGAATATTTGGGTGGCTTACCCATCCATATCTCATTTGGTGTCTTGTCAACTGCCTCTGAATGGACATTGTTCAACAACAGTGCCGCTGTCTCAAGCGTATATCCCCAAAAGGATGGCGGCAACTCCGTGAACCCCATCATAGACCTAACCATGTCCATCAATGTCCGGTTACGATGCTCCGAAACACCAATCCACTGTAGTGTAGTAGGCGGAGTCCACTGCGAGAGAATCTCATTCTCCCTAAGATACTCTTTGAACTCGGCACTCAAGTAGTCACCACCTCGATCCGATCGAAATGTCTTGATGCTTAGTCCCAACTACTTCTCTACTTCACATATGAATTCTTTGAACCTTTCAAAGGCTTAAGACTTGTATTTCATCAAATACACATACCCATACCTAGAAAAGTCATCAGTAAAGGTGATGAAGTAGGCATGTCCATGCTTAGTGGTGATGCTAAGTGGACCGCACACATCGGTATGGATCAAATCCAATAACCCTTTGGCTCGCTCCACATGGCCCTTAAAGGGAATTTTGGTCATCTTTCTTTTCAGACAGGATTCACAAGTCGTGAGAGCATTAAAATCAGACATATCAAACATGTCTACTCCCACTAGCTTGTTCCTCCTTCTTAGGGAAATTTGTCCTAATCGAGGATGCAATAATTGTGCCGAATTTAGAGTATCTTGTTTTCGCTTGTTTGTTGTTGTTATTGCTTGGACATTGTTTAGCGGAATATCTTTCAATTTTAAGTTATAGAGATCGTTTTCAAGTTCTCCAGTACCAATTAAATATTCATTCTTGTAAATGTTGCAAACATCTTTGCTAAATAAACAAGACTATCCATTTTTATCAAGTATAGAAATGGAAATAATGTTTTTTCACCAAATTTGGTACAAACAAAACATCTCTTAAGATCAACTTAAAATCATTGTTCAACAATAAGTAAACATTTCCCACGGGCTTGTCAACAACTCTTGCTCCATTGGCCAACCTCAAGAAGGTCTCACCTTCCCTAAGTCTCCTACTTCTTCCCATCACCTATAACTCATTACAGAGATGTGAGCCACACCGGTATCAAATACCCAACAAGTAGAGTTAATTGAAATTTTTACTTCAATATAGAACATACAGTTTCCAGAACTCTTATGAGCAAGATATTCCCTACAATTACGCCTCTAATGTCCAGGCTTCTTGCAGTGATGACAAATATCAACAGTCTTCTCAGCCTTGACTGGTGTGGCTGCCACAACGGGATTCGGAGCTAGCCTCTTCAAAGGCACGTTCTTCTTGGGACGTTGGAAAGAACGCTTCTTTCCCTTCCCACGTGGATCAATCTTCGTACCAGATGAAGAACCCACATAAAGAACCGACTTCTCATCATTCATAGAAGCCTGCATACAACACTTGGCTTTCAAGTCATGGTCACACCAATCCTTGTAAGTCTGCAATTACTCAGGAGTGCAGTCAGTCGGAGCCTCAACAGGGGACGACTTAGCAAGTGTATACGCTATCCTTTCCGAATTCAAGACGTTTTTCATATTTCTTAGCCAATTGAGGTAATTAAGTCTGTTTAATACGTGTTTGTCGAGTATTACAGATAGCAGATTTCGAATCGAACACATTGTCAAAAAGTATTGAAAAGTAAACAGATAAATGTTAATGACTATTTTAAAATATTTAGTAAGATATAAAGTATGGACTTTTACTTTATAAATGTTTACTCTCACTGTTTTGACATCTTTCACTACACTCTAGTGAAAACGGGAAACTCCTTTCCTCAGTAGGTACGCAAGGTCCAATTAGCGAATTATGATCCCGAATAATATCAGCCAATCACAATTCCAAAAAAGGTAGTTTCCAATTGATGTTGGATCTGGGTTTTCTACACGCCCAAACGCAACGGAAGTTTTAAAATTTTTATTTAATTTGACAATCAAAATATATTTGTTTTGGCGCTCGTATGATTTAAACCAAAACATTCATAGGGTGTTGAATTATACCTTTAGTGAATTAAATCACTTGGCTCCAACTAATCCGGTATAGGCGGATCTAGCTCTTGATGAATTCTCTACGAACTTTCTTCAAGGACTCCTTTCTTCTAATCAGGTCCACGACTAGATGATTTGTTCCTCTTCCAAATTGCACTAGAAATATTGGAAGATATTGAACGCAAGAGAGAATTATTTTGAGAGACGGCTCAAACCCTAAAAATAATTCAAGGTGGCCAAATTTTTTTTTCTTTTGAAAGGGAGGTTCACGTGAGTTTGGTGGGGGTGGCTAGGGTTTAGATGTTTGCATGTGTTATTTATATTTAAATTAAACCCTAATTACATAATTAACATTAACGGGCTTGATTTAATTAATTGGGCTAGTCCAACTAGTTTAATTAATTTAATCAAAGTCCATTAAAACTTTAATTATTTAATATGTTGGACTTGTACCCCTACAAGCCCATTAAACATATTATCCACCATATTTAATTTATTAATTAATCAACTCAACTTTTGAGCTTAATAAATTAAATACATTATAAATTCAACATTTGAATTTATTATTTAAATTATAAATTCAACTTCTTGAATTTACATTACCTCCAAAATTTAATATTTAATAAACCCAACATTTGAGTTTAATAAATTAAATCCTCAAATTTTATAAATTCAACTACTTGAATTTATTCTCTCCAAATTTCATAAATTCAACTTCTTGAATTTACTATATCATAAATTCAACTACTTGAATATATTTTCTCAAAATTTAATTAATATAAATTCAACTCCTTGAATTTACTATATCATAATATAAATTCAACTCCTTGAATTTATTCTCTCAACGGGAACAAACGATCCAGTACTTGTGTGACCCTCAATGGTTCAGGGATACAGCTAGCCGTGGGTTCACAACTCTTTGTGATTCAGGACATAATCCTTTATTCGGGTTTACACTAGTTAGCCCCATTCTTTTCATCAACACCTTGATCAAGAATGTCAGAACTCATTTCTGATTCCACCCATCGGATCATGGTAAGAACGTCTAGTAGCATCGCCCCATGATCCCCTAGGTATCGCTGATAGTGCCTGCAAGAACCAGTCGATTATGATTAGCGTACAGTACGGTCCCTTCATCTCAAATATCCCGATCGAATTTTCAACCATTGGTTCATCGAGGGTTGCATAATAATTCGATAACTATGTGATAACTATAATAGTGGCATCGTGTGTACTATTAGAGAACTCCTTCTCTAATGTACATCTCATACTCTGGCCAGAGATTCCATACACTATTATTTCATTAGAACACATAGGATATCCACACCCGTAGGTGAGCGGTGAATCCCCGACTACAATGCACTGGCTCCTATACGTGTCGCAACTGTACCCAACCTCGCCACCTGATGACTCTCCTGGAGCCGGTAAACGAGTCAAAGCACAGCCCTAGCATATAGAGCCTCAGTGTTGTCCCGGGTCGTAAGGACTAATGGTGTACAATCATAACCACGGACTTATCCTCTCGATGAATGATAACCACTTGGACAGTCCGAGGGAGGGTTGTTTGGTATAATCATCATATGACTACCCATCTGTATGTTTGGACATCTCTATGTCCTTACCAAGAAACGCAGTACACAACATCACAGATGCTAGTCTCGAGCTCAAGGTGCCTTTATCCCTGTTTTAGGCGGCTGAATCGACTAGGACAAATTTAGATTATGCAGTGTTTACAAATGAGTTTCAACATCGAATTACGATTCATTTGTATTAAAGCATAATCAAGGACTTTATCTATGCTGTTTGCATGAGTATACAGATAAAGTATAACAAGACCATAAAAAATTAAATTATATTAAAATAAAGATTGTTTATTTCACTTGAGTCAATAAATTCCCTAGCCAACCGTTGGCTTGCAGGGCATCTACTCTAACAATTGCATCACCATGCAACCCTCTACATAAACTTTTGTCTCACACTTGATTAGGACCCAATAATATGACGTCGTTCATCTTTACGTGTCAAGCCTTACCCATCGATGTTGAACCCTAATGGACAGTCACCATGAGTTCCCTCAATAATATGAGCCGAAATCATGGGAGTTCCACATATTTCACATCACCATGTCAATGGATATCACACCTTTCCGACACCCAGGGCCACCCGAATAATATGAGCCGAGCCCCGAGCACGGGTAGCGTTCATCATGCACCCATTGTCGATGGAAGACATGGAAATTATAAACAAATTTATAATTCCCCTTTTCGGGCTTGATAATAATTTTGAATCTTATTCAAAATGTAAGGCTCGAGATTTATTAATCCTCATCTATGCGATATTCGATAGTGTGAGAGTGCATGACATTGCATGAGAACACTAAGTAAAATGAGGGTAGGAAAGACATGAGAAAAGATGTGAAAGGTGAAGAATAAATGTAAAGGGCCGAAGCTATGGCGCATATGCGCGAAGGAATGCGCGCATATGCATGAGAATTCCAGTAGCAGTGGCGCATATGCGCGGAAAGAGTGGCGCATACGCGCGACATGTACAGCAGCCTCGGCGCATATGCGCGAGAGTAGTGGCGCATATGCGCGGAGCGTCCAGAACCATTGGCGCATATGCGCGAGTTTAGTGGCGCATATGCGCGAGTGCTAAATCTGCCGAGACATTAGGTTCGGCGCATATGCGCGAATAATGCCGCGCATATGCGCGAGACGTGTAATTCAAAGAACAAGCCATTTGTCCTAAATCATGCAAGATATATATATAGGAGGTCTTCATTTGCCTCTTATTCAGCAGATAACCGAGAGATTTCCAAGGGGAAAGCTTCAATCTTTCTTTCATCTCATAATTGAGTTTGTATAAGATTTATTCATCCAAACTTTAATCCGACTTCGGTTTTGAACTCCTCTCTTCATTAGCTACAAAGTGACGTAAGTTTTCTTTGATTCCAGCATGTTTTGAAATATATGGATTGGGGAAATTATGAATTACACTAGATTATGTGTTCTTGTTAAGTTGAGTATTGTAGAATCGAAACCGGATTGAAAAACGGATGTCATATGCTATTTTAATGGAATTTTAGTTGTATAACTTGAGTTATGTGCAGATTTGGGAGAGTATAATGTATTTATGAGATCGATTATTGATTCTTGAAATGGGATATTGGTCTATGTTGGTATATGTTGAGAATTTGATTGACCGGTATCGAGAATTACGTCGTTAAGCCGTCAAATTGTATCGAGATCACGTAGTAACTTGGTTATGTGTTGATTTAGATTAGAAATTGATAGAGTGCGTATCCACATTTCCATTTCAGATTCGTATTGGCGACCGTGACAGCGATTCTACGACGAAAGGTATAGTACATGTTTTGTTTGGGGGAATCACGACTCAAATGAGATCACATTTGAGTTTCCCAACCAAAATCACATACTTGTTTTATTGTTCATACCTTGATATGATTATGATTGTTATAGATTTGTTTATAGAATTTGTATGCAGATCTTGCTATGCTTTGTTTACAGATCGTGTAGCATTGCATTATGCTTGTTTACAGATTTTGTATTCATGCATTAAGATAGGGCAGTCTGGAGATCAGGCAGACTACTAGATGTTCGGCGATATCTCAGCTTAGGGGAAGATCACCGCCCCTATTGTAGATGTGGATACAGATCAGGCCAAAGTCTAGGAATAAGACGTACATCACCTCGATTGGTAGGGTAGGTGACAGCCAGTGACGTCTTATTCACAACGGGATCCCTAAAGTTCTAGTCGAGTCGAGTCTAGACATGATTAGATTCACATTGCATGATTTTATATGAATGACATTCATATTTGCATGTTTCATGTTTAGATTGTTTATATGCATGTTACATGTTTATACTCGGATTTGTTCTCACCGGTTTTCCGGCTGTTGTTATGTCTGTATGTGTGCATAACAACAGGTAGGGCAGGATCTGGGTCACGACAGAGATGAGCGATGGACATAGCGTGGTGATCACGGGCCTAGCAGATGGACTAGTAGAGTTACTTTTATCTTGTACTGTATTTCACTACTAGTTACAGAGGATGGATTAAAACAAGAAATGTTGTATCCTATGTTTGTATATTATGTTTGCATGTTGTAAAATAAATAAAGAACTGATGTCGTTTAGTTACATTTGAGTTAATGTAAAAAGCGAAAATTTGACCCACTTTTATATTACTGATCCATTTAATCCCAAGATAAAAAATTAGAGCCCGGGTCCCCACAACAGGTGGTATCAGAGCCGAGAGTTCCTTTAGACTGAGATAGGATAGAATGAGCGGGGTAGATCGAGTCTTCTTCCTTGCTTATGATGTGCTAGCATGATTATTGCTTTCCTATTACATGTTGTTTGTGTTTGATTTCTTTCAGCATGTGATAAACTGAATCAGAACTGATTCTAGATCAGAGGTAACTGACTAGAGGATGGCTGAGACAGTTGTATATCTTGTATACTAATCAGTTGGGTTATTAGATATGCCTCCTAGAAGAGCAGCAGTACCTCTACGACCAGCAGCGCCAGAACAGGGGAGCACATCCGGAGATCCTATGGATGTTACAGCGACCCCTATGGAGACGTTGCTGAAGCGATTCCAATCTTTTCGACCTCCCACATTAAAAGGTACCGAGAATGCCATCGAGTGCGAAAGTTGGCTTGAGGATATTGAAATGTTATTCGACTCTTTGGAGTACAGTGACGAGAAGAGAATAAAGCTAATTGGCCATCAATTGCAAGATATAGCCAAGAATTGGTGGTTGAACATTAGGAGATCTTTAGAGCAGCGGGGTACCGAGATTACGTGGAAGGTATTCAAGACGGAATTCTATCAGCGTTTCTTTCCCATCTCTTATCGCAAGGATAAAGGTGCAGAATTTGCCAATCTGAGGCAAGGGCAATTGAACATTGAGGAGTACGTTGCCAAATTCTCTTCTTTGCTTCGTTTTGCACCTCATGTTTCAGGGAATGATGAGGCCATGGCAGATCAGTTTATAAATGGCCTGAATCCAGATATCTTTACGTTGGTCAATACTGGGAGACCCGATAATTTCTCGGATGCATTGAATCGAGCCAAAGGTGCAGAAGCAGGATTGTTGAGGCAGCGGAGTGCTCCTTATGTTGCACCGAGTCCGAGACCGCCACCACCTCCATCCCAAGGTCCTCCTCCTCGATTCGAAAGCGGTGGTAGTAGTAGTGGACGCAAAGAACAGCTGAAGGCGAAGGGGAAACAGTTTAAGCGACCTGGGAGCAGTTCGTCCAGCTCCAGCGGATCAAGACAGACGGGTTTTGATCAAAGGTCAAGGACTTCAGGTGTTTACTGTAATTCTTGTGGAGGTAGGCATGCGACTGAACAGTGCCAAGGAGTTACATGCCGATGCAACATTTGTAGGCAACCGGGGCATTTTGCCAAAGTCTGTCCCCAGAGGAGTGTACAGCAAGGCCAGAGTGGAAGAGCATCCGGTTCCGTACCTCAGTTTGAGCGGCAGGCATCATCAGTTCACTCTTTTCAGCCTCCACCAGTACAGACTCCATCCAGAGGCCGAGGTAGTCAGACGGTGACTCAACCCCCGAGGCAACAGGCTCAAGTGTTTGCATTGACAGAAGAGCAAGCACAAGACGCACCAGATGATGTTATAGCACGTAACTGCTCTCTTTATGGTTATCCTGCTTATATCTTGATAGATACAGGTGCATCGCACACATTCATTTCAGAGCGATTTGCATTGTTGTATTCTTTGCCTGTTGAGTCTTTGCTAGATGTTGTGTCTATTAATTCTCCGTTGGGAAGTGGATTGATATTTGTAACTACGGTTAGACATTGCATTCTACAGTTTGAGGGGCATGAAATTGACCTAGAGTGTATAGTGTTGGGTCTGGCTGATTTTGACTGTATAGTCGGTATTGACATGCTAACAAAGTATAGAGCTACCGTGGATTGTTTCCACAAGATTGTCAGATTCAGACCCGAGATGACAGACGAGTGGAAATTCTACGGGAAGGGTTCCAGATCTCGGATTCCCTTGATTTCGGCTCTTACTATGAACAGATTGTTACAGAAAGGAGCAGATGGTTTCTTTATTTATGCTGTAGATATGCAGAAGTCGAGCCCGGCGTTGGCAGATATACCAGTAGTGCGGGAATTTCCAGATATTTTTCCAGATGAGATCCCAGGATTACCTCCGGTTCGTGATGTAGACTTCAGTATTGATCTTACACCAGGTACCGGTCCTATTTCGAGAGCTCCGTATAGGATGGCACCCATCGAACTAAAAGAACTGAAAGCACAGTTAGAAGAACTTCTAGCCAAGGGATATATCAGACCTAGTGTATCTCCTTGGGGCGCTCCGGTGCTGTTCGTGCGAAAGAAAGATGGTTCGATGCGATTGTGTATAGACTACCGGCAACTGAACAAGGCAACGATCAAGAATAAATATCCTTTGCCTAGAATTGATGATCTATTCGATCAGTTGCAGGGATCTTCGGTGTATTCGAAGATTGATCTGCGTTCTGGGTATCATCAGCTCAGAGTTCGAGATATAGACATACCAAAGACAGCATTTCGAACCAGGTATGGACATTACGAATTTATTGTCATGCCTTTTGGTTTAACCAATGCTCCTGCGGTATTTATGGGCTTGATGAACCAAGTGTTTCAGAGATATTTAGATGAATTTGTCATTGTTTTCATCGATGATATTTTGGTGTATTCAAAGAACAGAAATGAGCATGCAGAGCATCTCAGAATTGTTTTGCAGACATTGAGAAACGAACGACTGTATGCTAAATTGTCAAAGTGTGAGTTTTGGCTGAACCGAGTTGTATTCTTGGGGCATATCATTTCTGGAGATGGTATTTCTGTAGATCCAAGTAAAGTTGAAGCTGTGATCAGTTGGTCAAGACCGACTTCTGTACCAGAAATACGCAGTTTCATGGGCCTAGCCGGATACTATAGAAGATTTATCAAAGACTTCTCCAGTATTGCAAAACCAATAACTCAATTGACGCAAAAGAATGCACCATTTGTTTGGTCAGAGGAGTGCGAGTCTAGCTTTCTAGAGTTGAAGAAAAGGCTGACCAGTGCTCCAGTACTGACGATACCTTCAGGTACGGGTGATTTCGTTGTATATTGTGATGCTTCTCATAGAGGTTTGGGATGTGTTCTTATGCAGCGAGGCTATGTGATCGCATACGCCTCGAGACAATTGAAGCCACATGAGGTACGATACCCCATTCATGATCTGGAATTGGGGGCTATCGTATTTGCATTAAAGATTTGGCGTCATTATCTCTACGGCGAAAAATTTGAGATATTTTCCGATCACAAGAGCCTAAAGTACCTATTCTCTCAATCAGAACTGAATATGAGGCAGCGTAGATGGCTTGATCTTCTGAAAGACTTTGACTATGAAATCAAATATTATCCAGAGAAGTCAAATGCAGCAGCAGATGCCTTGAGTCGTAAGGTATGTTCTTTGTCCTTATCGACGATAGGTGTTAACAAGTTAGTTGAAAATTGCTGTACATCTGGATTAGAATTTGATACAGATAGTAAGCCACTACGACTTTTACGATCCAAGTTGAGCCCAATTTGATTATGAGGATCAAGGAAGCACAAAGAACTGATCAGAATGTGCAAAGATCAATCCAAATGGTCAGATCAGGGCATGTATCAGAATATCAGGTACGAGATCATGTGTTGTACGTGAATAACCGTCTAGTTGTGCCAGATGTTGCAGATTTGATACAGCAGATTCTGACAGAGGCTCATTGTAGTCGGTTCAGCATTCATCCGGGTGGCAGGAAGATGTACAATGACTTGAAGACACAGTTCTGGTGGAAACAAATGAAGTCAGATATTGCCGAATTTGTGTCTAAGTGTTTGAACTGCCAACAGGTAAAAGCCGAAAGGAAGAAGCCCGGAGGTTTTCTTCAGAGCTTAGCCATTCCTGAATGGAAATGGGACCACATTTCCATGGATTCCGTGACGAAGTTACCTCGATCATCCAAGGGCTGTGATGCGATTTGGGTTATTATTGACAGACTGACCAAATCTGCTTGTTTCATTCCATACAGAATGACGTATAGACAGGATCAGATGGCGGAGATTTATATTCGAGAGGTAGTCAGATTGCATGGAGTGCCGAAGTCTATCGTATCAGATCGTGATCCACGATTCACTTCTCACTTCTGGCACAGTTTACAGCAGGCTTTGGGTACGACATTACACCTGAGTATTGCTTATCATCCTCAGACAGATGGACAGTCAGAACGGACTATCCAGACACTAGAGGATATGTTGAGAGCCGTAGTGCTAGATTTTGGCATTAGTTGGCAAGATTCTCTACCTCTTTGCGAATTCTCTTACAATAATAGCTATCAGACGAGTATCGAGATGGCACCGTTTGAAGCTTTGTATGGCAAGAAGTGCAGATCTCCGCTATATTGGGATGATATTTCAGAGGTACCAGAACTTGGGCCAGATATGATTCGTGACATGACAGAGAAGGAGAAACTCATTCAGAAGAGGATGAAGACAGCACAAGATCGACAAGCAAAGTATGCCAATATCAGACGTAGACCGTTAGTATTTGAGGCGGGAGATAGAGTATTCTTAAAGATTTCTCCATTCAGAGGCGTTGTTCGATTTGGCAAACGCGGGAAACTATCTCCTCGATACATTGGTCCTTACGAGATTCTGGAGAAGATTGGCGATCGAGCTTATCGACTTGCACTTCCTCCTTCTCTATCTGGGATACATGATGTCTTTCATGTATCGATGTTGCGTAAGTATATGCCAGATGTTTCTCATGTCATTCAACCTGACGAAGCTGAACTTGATCAGACTTTGAGCTACGTGGAACAACCGATACAGATCCTTGATCGGAAAGAAAAGAAGCTCAGAACGAAGAATATTCCACTCGTGAAAGTTCAGTGGAGTCGTCATGGCATTGAGGAAGCGACATGGGAGACAGAAGCCAACATGCGACAGAAACACCCGAATTATTTCAAGAATGTAAGTATTGATCTAACTTTGATACTATTACTTTTGATGCTTTCATTGATAGAATGATGTGCGATTTCGAGGGCGAAATCATTTCTTAGAGGGAGAGAAATGTAAGGCTCGAGATTTATTAATCCTCATCTATGCGATATTCGATAGTGTGAGAGTGCATGACATTGCATGAGAACACTAAGTAAAATGAGGGTAGGAAAGACATGAGAAAAGATGTGAAAGGTGAAGAATAAATGTAAAGGGCCGAAGCTATGGCGGTGCATATGCGCGAAGGAATGCGCGCATATGCATGAGAATTCCAGTAGCAGTGGCGCATATGCGCGGAAAGAGTGGCGCATATGCGCGACATGTACAGCAGCCTCGGCGCATATGCGCGAGAGTAGTGGCGCATATGCGCGGAGCGTCCAGAACCATTGGCGCATATGCGCGAGTTTAGTGGCGCATATGCGCGAGTGCTAAATCTGCCGAGACATTAGGTTCGGCGCATATGCGCGAATAATGCCGCGCATATGCGCGAGACGTGTAATTCAAAGAACAAGCCATTTGTCCTAAATCATGCAAGATATATATATAGGAGGTCTTCATTTGCCACTTATTCAGCAGATAACCGAGAGATTTCCAAGGGGAAAGCTTCAATCTTTCTTTCATCTCATAATTGAGTTTGTATAAGATTTATTCATCCAAACTTTAATCCGACTTCGGTTTTGAACTCCTCTCTTCATTAGCTACAAAGTGACATAAGTTTTCTTTGATTCCAGCATGTTTTGAAATATATGGATTGGGGTAATTATGAATTACACTAGATTATGTGTTCTTGTTAAGTTGAGGATTGTAGAATCGAAACCGGATTGAAAAACGGATGTCATATGCTATTTTAATGGAATTTTAGTTGTATAACTTGAGTTATGTGCAGATTTGGGAGAGTATAATGTATTTATGAGATCGATTATTGATTCTTGAAATGGGATATTGGTCTATGTTGGTATATGTTGAGAATTTGATTGACCGGTATCGAGAATTACGTCGTTAAGCCGTCAAATTGTATCGAGATCACGTAGTAACTTGGTTATGTGTTGATTTAGATTAGAAATTGATAGAGTGTGTATCCACATTTCCATTTCAGATTCGTATTGGCGACCGTGACAGCGATTCTACGACGAAAGGTATAGTACATGTTTTGTTTGGGGGAATCACGACTCAAATGAGATCACATTTGAGTTTCCCAACCAAAATCACATACTTGTTTTATTGTTCATACCTTGATATGATTATGATTGTTATAGATTTGTTTATAGAATTTGTATGCAGATCTTGCTATGCTTTGTTTACAGATCGTGTAGCATTGCATTATGCTTGTTTACAGATTTTGTATTCATGCATTAAGATAGGGCAGTCTGGAGATCAGGCAGACTACTAGATGTTCGGCGATATCTCAGCTTAGGGGAAGATCACCGCCCCTATTGTAGATGTGGATACAGATCAGGCCGAAGTCTAGGAATAAGACGTACAGCACCTCGATTGGTAGGGTAGGTGACAGCCAGTGACGTCTTATTCACAACGGGATCCCTAGAGTTCTAGTCGAGTCGAGTCTAGACATGATTAGATTCACATTGCATGATTTTATATGAATGACATTCATATTTGCATGTTTCATGTTTAGATTGTTTATATGCATGTTACATGTTTATACTGGGATTTGTTCTCACCGGTTTTCCGGCTGTTGTTATGTCTGTATGTGTGCATAACAACAGGTGGGGCAGGATCTGGGTCACGACAGAGATGAGCGATGGACATAGCGTGGTGATCACGGGCCTAGCAGATGGACTAGTAGAGTTATTTTTATCTTGTATTGTATTTCACTACTAGTTACAGAGGATGGATTAAAACAAGAAATGTTGTATCCTATGTTTGTATATTATGTTTGCATGTTGTAAAATAAATAAAGAACTGATGTCGTTTAGTTACATTTGAGTTAATGTAAAAAGCGAAAATTTGACCCACTTTTATATTACTGATCCATTTAATCCCAAGATAAAGAATTAGAGCCCGGGTCCCCACACAAAATGAGGGTTTTTAATTTTGAAAGGTCTCATCATTAATTTTATTTAAAAGCTCGTCATGTTTGATCGTATGTTTGCCGGATTCATGCAACTTTGTTATTATCATAATAATAAAGCACATACTCATTATTTATAACATATCATGCATAGATTATAAACAGTAAACAAAACAAGGATGATCAATCATCCCAATACTAATGGCCCGTGTGACCTAAGCTCAGGCCTAGGTCCAATCCTAGGGAAATGCGAGGGATGCAAATGCAACTATTACATAAGCTTCCAATATTTACATATCTTCGATCTTCATAATCATCATGGCCACCATCTTCCAATCTTGATCATCCACTATACTAATATTTACAAAAATAAATATCCATTGCAAATAGAGATACATCTCATGCGGGTGGGAAGGGGCTATAAACCAAGACCACTTTATAAATTGATAATTATTACAATCATTCAATACAAAATATCCTAGCATACGTGCTACTACTTAAATAATAATTCACCCAAGTGTAGGTTGTCTGCAAGTAATATATTTCATAAGTACGAGATCGATCCACAGAGAGGTTATTTTGAGTTTAAATTTATTAATTTATAGATTACCAAATGCAAGAATGAAGTTTACAAATTATAAATTTTGTCAAGGCTTGAAGATTTATTCTTGGTTTATGTAATATTGTTTAACTAAAAGTAAAACAAAAGAAACCACCATAAATAATGGTTCAAAAAAATTAAACACGCACGTAATATAATATAGTTCCCTCAATAGAAAATACATAATTAACCGATATTTTATATATGGTAGCTATGATTATAATTATAACTATATAAATAAATAATTGCATAAAATAAATGTTAAATTAAATCATTATATTTCATTTAGAACAACCGGCAGAGCCACACTATTGCCTAAATGAAATATATTGATTTAATAAGTTAGTTGCGGTAAAGTAAAAGTTAGTTGCGATAAAGTAAATGTTAGTTGCGGAAAATAAAAAGTTAGTTGCGAGAAAGTAAAAGTTAGATGCGAAAAATAAAAGTTAGTTGCGATGAAGCAAATGTTAGATTGTTAGATGTTAGTATTAAATCATAATATTTCATTTAGAACAACCGGCAGAACCACGCTATCGTTTAAATGAAATATTATGATATTATTATATAAATAAATAAATAAATATATATATATATAATAATAAGTGATGAAATATTTATTGTATCAAAATTAAACAACAAATCAAGATAACCACTTTAATAGTATCAAGCATTTGATGTAAATTGATAACAACAAATAATTTATTTTTATACCTACAATAAAAATAAGTTAGCTAAATGAAAATAAAAAAAAAGTAAGAATATAAAAAATATAAACAATCTTACTTCACCAAGAATGCATCCTCTTTACCTTGACATAATAGATTTAGCTTGACATAAGCTTACTTTTGATCAACACTAAAATATCAGTCATAGTTGAGAACATGAAAAAAAATATATTGGAACTTAGAACTTTGATATACACTCACACTATATTTTACAATGAGATAGAATGATTCTCAAGCTAGCACAAGGCCTCTATTTATAGGCCAAATGAGAGAAAGGGTCAAAATTTTTATTAATGCCATGTAGTTGCAATAGTATTATTTGTCTCCTCCAAGTTCAATTCCATGTCCCTTCTTTCAATGCTTTGCTCCACGACTTTAATCACCGAATTTGACTCTGCTCAAAACGGCAAACATGTGGGGAATTTTCTGTAGATGAATTTGGCCACTTGGTTCACCTCATTTGGTTAAATATTGAAATAGTTATGATTTTTTTAATATATGCGGGTCATAGTAAAAGTAAATTTGTCCTCCTTTTGATATTTGTACAATTTGATCATCTTAATGAACTTTTTAGGCAATCATGCCTACTTCAAAGTTGTAGATAATTTCTCAAGGATTCCAAAAATGTTTGAGTCACCTCCATTTGAATTTTATAGCTTGAGTTATCATTATTTTACCAACACGTAGAAAACCTGAAAATAAAACATATTTAGTAAGACAATTAAATATAAACAAACAATACTAAAATAGCATAATTTTATAATTTTAATGAAACTTAAATTTTAAAATACAGGTTTTAACATATAATAAATTATTAATTTTAAGTTTCATCAATACACCTAACAAATTGGGCTTGGCCTTTTGATCATCCTTCATGCATAATATCACATATCATACATCATCAATTAATTATCACAATAATTAATTGATCCATTATTATATATCTTGATCCAATCACTAACCGCCACGATTATAAATTAAATTAACAAAGTATACAAACACCTTTGTCTCCTTTCAAATTAATTTATTTATAATCGAATTTCTTGTAAATCACCATTTACTATAAATAACTAAAGTCAAACTTAAATTATTTATTTCATGAGCAAATATTTGCAACTTTTGTAATTTTAAACTTAAGGGCCCAAAAACACATTTTTCACCAAAAAAAATTTTGGCCCATTTAAATTCACAAATATGTTAGCCAACTAATGGCCCAACAACATCAAGGTCCATGACACTTTGATAATCCCAAACACTTTTGGAAACCCTAGTCGTCTTCGTCGTCGCCGGATTCAGCCAACAATTTTTTTTTTATTTTTTGAGGGGGACGTTCGGGCAGCACCTCGGGCTGCCCTTGCTTCCCGAAATGGGCAGCCCCTCGCGCAGCCCGAGCTGCCCGAAATTTGCCCCCAAAATTCCTTGATTTTGTTGCAAAAGTTTCATTTCTTGCGGTTAGAAATCGACCTCAATATAATATTATGTAGATGCTACAAAAACTAGTACCCTTAGCTCATGATACCACTTGAAAAGGGATCGGTTTTAGGTGTTCAAATGCGTAACGAAAGTTCAAAAATGTTTTCAAGGAATGAAAACCGAAAATTTTAAAGAAAAATTGAAAACTTTATGTACTAGCATGTAACATATACAAAAACACAACTATGACATTCATAGGGTGTTGAGAAATCGTTACCTATCAATCTTAAAAGATTGATGTTGGCTCCCACTAAGTTGTAAACAAATTAGCTCTTGAAGGTAGACAATCTACAAGCTTCATCTTTCTTTTGGACTCCTTTCTTCAAATTAGGTCCACCACTAACAAGGTAGATCCACTCTAATTTTGCACTAGAAAAATTAGAGCATTTTTCTTTGAGAAGTGTTTGCTTTCATCAACAGTTGAAGAAGCAAAAATGGTGAATAATTCCTTCAAAATTTCGGCCAAAGAGTGGGAAGGAGAGAGGGAGGAGACTTTTCTTGGATGTGAGAAAAGTTGAGTCAAAAAGTTGCATGTGCATGCCATGCCATTAACTCAAAAGTTGTCTCCAACCCTTCACCTTCCAAGCATGCATTTTACTTGGGCTTGTAACAATTACAAGGCCCATGGACTTTTATTTAAATGTCTCAAACACATTTGAGACCATTTAACCTTTACTTGATTTTACTCAAGCCCACTACTTTAATAATTATTTCTAATTGGGATCTATAAGGTCCAATCTTATTTAATTAATCCAACACTAGAATTAATTTAATTATTTGGACTCTACTAGGTCCACTAGTGTTTAATTAATTCAACACTTGAATTAATTTAATTTAGTCCATAATAATGTATAAGAAAATCACAATTTTTAAATACATTACTCGTTTGGACAACTTTTAATTTAGGAACACTTTCACAAATTAAAAGTTACATTCTCCTTATAGAAGTCATACTTCTATTTTTATTTACGCTTATAAACTCCTTTGTAAGCCGTTCAACACATTGAACTATTTTACTTCTCAACGGGATCTAGAAAGTTAGCACTTGTGTGACCCTCAATGGTTCATTGATACAACTAACCGTGGGTTTACATTTCCATGTGATTCGGACTAAACATGTCCTTATACGAGCATACCCCAATTGCTCCATTCTTACTTATCAACTCCTTGATAAGAAGAACGTCAGAACTCAAGTCTGATAGTACCCAACCAATCATGTTAAACGCCTAGCAGCATTGCTTACATGATTCCATAGGTATCAAATGATAGTGTCTGCAAGAACCATTCAATTATGGTTAGCGTTCAGTACAGTCCCTTCAACTCATATATTCCGACCGATTCGACAACCATTGGTATATCGAGAGTTGTTAATGAATCGATAATATGTGTCATGTCGTAGTTGCATCGATGGTGTAATCTATGAAACCCCTTTCATAATTATCACCATACTCTGATCAGAGATTTCATACTACATACACATGAGATCACATAGGATATCCATACCCGAATGTAAGCGGTGAATCCCGGACTACAATGCATCGACTCCTATATGTTTCGACAGAACACCCAACCTTGCCACCTGATGACCCCTTGAGAGTCGGTAAACAAGTCAAAGTGTAGTGCTAGCACATAGAGTCTCAATGTTGTCCCGGGTCATAAGGACTAATGGTGTAAAACCATAAACTAGGACATTTCCACTCGATAAGTGAGAACAACTTGGAAAATCCTTTATGGAGGGTTGTTCAGTGCACTCTACCAGGAGCACATATCTGCATGCTCGGACATCACAATGTCCCCTACCAATGAAACATGGTACTAACATCGCAGATACTAGTCTCGAACTCGAGCGGCCTATATCCTCCTTAGCGGCGACTGAATTGACTAGGAACTGTTTAGAATATACATTATTCCAAATATGAGTTTCATAATACTCATCATATGAACATATCATATTCTTTCTACTATTTGTATATTCAAGGGATTTATCTATGCAACTAGCATGGGTATACAGATAAATATGTGCCAAAAGAATAATTTCAAATATTATTAAAATAAAGATCGTTTATACAAAGAGTTTCATTGTGAACACTCGGCCAACACTTGGCTCGAAGTGCACCTACTCTAGCAATATAAACATATACGAAAGCATATAAATGTTATCAATAACATGTATCAAATCTAAAAACATGAAACGATATAAAATGTAAATCAAACTCTTTAACTCTTAATCTCTGACTCGACTCAGATCTAATCTAGGGATCCTGGTTCCCGGACGCTGGTACATTATATCGTATCTGCAATAGAGGTCGATCTACTCCCAAGCACATCGATATAAACCAAACATCCAGTGTCTTGGCACCTCTGCCAAAGACTTGGCACCTTTGTCAATGACTCATTCTCGCAATCTATCTTCTATTATTTGCTTTCTATAAATCAATAGAATAAGCATATACATTCAAAGAATAAAAAGGTATTAAAATAAGAACAAACAAGTATGTGGTTTTGGGAAATTCATGTCGAATCTAACTCGAGTCGTATCTCCCGATTAACATTGATTTATACCTTTCTTTTCGTAGTTCTGCTCGTTCTTCTATCGGTTCTGAAGCTTTTAGTACCAATCTGGAATAATATTCAAGAACCCAATTTTAAAAAATAACTCAAAGAAATACTGAATCAGATCAATATTTAATCTAGGTAACTGTCGACGGCATAACGGTACAATCTCAAGATACCGGCGATACAAACAACACATGGCTAATCTCAACAATTCATAATCAATCAATAATCGCAATTCCAATGCAAAATCTGTATATTCTCAATCAAACATATTTGAAAATCATAACAATTGTATATGGTGTCCGTTCTTCAATCCGGTTTCGAATATACGATGACTAAATTCTTAGAAACAGATCATATCAATTATAACATGATTTCTTCCACGTCATATTTTCAAACCATATCAAAACATAATAAAACTTACATTCTTGTGAAGCCTTTGTCAAGAGAAACACGATACCGAACTCGGATTAAATATTGAATGGACGGATCTAATGCAAATCGAATTTTAGTACAAGAAGAAGCTTGAGGCTTTCTATGGATTCTCTCGGTTTTTTTCTTGCAATCTTAATGGGAATGAAAGGATTTATATATATCCAAATGAATGCCAAGGATACGTGGTGTAATATCCAAGCTTAGTGAACGGTACGGTTTAAGATTTCTTGTGTTTATAGACTATTTGGTTATGTTTAAGCATAGTTTTGATGTTAAGAGTTGTGATTTATGGTTTATAGTATTGTTGGTTATACTCGTTATGTGGTTTTATTGTAGCGTCGTTGCAATTTAATTCATGGAAATTTGTATGTTGAGTCAATTGGTATGAGGCCAATTGGATTGGTTAGATAAGATATAGAGGTGCAACTTTCTTGTTGGGAGTGTTGCCAGATTATGAAGAGAAGCGACGTTGCGATTCGATTTTAATTGCAAAGTTTATTGTTAGCTTCAGGTGATAGTGCACCCCATTGAAAAAGCTACCGCACCCGCAGTGATGGGACAATATGGAGAGTGGACCCGCGGTCCATTTTGCAGTGCACCCGTGGTGTTTGGGCAGAGCCTTCAGCGCACCCGCGGTGATTTGAGCAGCGTACCTGCAGTCGTCATTTTCTGATTTTCGGAAGTTGTTCAGTAAGCCTAGCGCACCCGCGGTGAGATCAGTAGCGCACTCACGGCAGTGAATATTAAAGTCGTGTTTCGAGTTTTAAGTGATATAAGACAAGGATTTGGCTCACTTCCCCTCATTTTTTCCTCTACTTCTCGATTCTTCAGCTCCAAGGAGACCTAGGGTTATCAATTTCTTCATTTGGTACCTTTGATTCAAGCTTATTGTTGGATTATTGAAGTGAGAACAAGGTTCTTTTTAGTTTAAGGAGCTAAGGTAAGCTTGTGAGTTTGGTTATTATTTTGATTATGATGTTGGGAAATCATAGGTTTGTTGATTTTGTGGATTTATGGGTTTTATGGTATGGGTTTGAGATTATTGAGATGTTGATGGTGCAATTCATGTTTTATTGTTGTAGGAATTCTACCAAGAGTTTATAATCAAGTGCTCCAAGTGTAGTAAGTGAAATTCATTTCCTTGTGCTCACATGATATTATATGTATGGTGTTTCGATGGTTTTAACATGTTATTCCCTTCCATTTGATTCATATTATGTATAAACACACTTTGTTGTATATTAGAGGCTTTTATATGTCTCAATTGTGAAAAAGGGAATACAAAAGAAAGAGTATGCAAAGTGTTTGATTTAATGCCCAAAAGAGAGTTCAAATGATTTATTGGATTGATAGATACATAGTCAGAGATTGCATGCAATTAGTTGATCAACGAACATAGGCTTATATCCAAACAGAGTATCGATTTATATCGATGGGATATAGGTACAGAGACAGAGATACTATTTAGATATCAATCCAACAGAGAAAAGAGAAATACCATCGTTATTGTTATGTTATACTATGTTATCCATGTTTCAAGAGTTAGATGGTATTTAATGATTTCAAAGCCACGTTTTACAGAGTATGATATGTATCCATTGTTTTGTAAAAGTTCCACTTGCTGAGTTTTATACTCATTTCAGTTATTTCATGTGATGCAGATAAGAGTGACGAGCCGGGATGTTGATTGGAGCCAGGGTCATATGCATACAAGGGATGGAAGGAAGAAGATATTTTGCTAGCATTTTGACATGATCAAAAATGATATTTTGTATTTTGATGCAACACTTGATTGATTATGTATATACTACTGATTGTAAATGTTTTATGTCAAGAAATTTTAAATCCTTCCTCCCTTCAAGTAAAATTTTTAATTTCCGCTGTGTTATTTTATCAAATTGGTCAGAGGTGTTACACGTGGCTTATTCTTTTTGTATCTCAGGCGGCGCTCCGGCGGTTAAAAATTACCGTTAGGGCGCGGAACATTCTGTTCGAGACTATACTTGTTGTACACTAGCGTTCGGGCGGTCATTTTCTACCGCTCGGGCGCCAGACGTTCTGTCCGAGTACTAAACTTGTGGTGCACTGGTGCTCGGGTGGTCTTTTTCTACTGCTCGGGCACCAAACCTTCTGTAACATATTTGGTCTTGTAATGCACCGGCTCCCAGCTTATCTCCTCATATCTTACTTTAGCTCCTAAAATCTCAATTCTGTCATTTAATTAATGTCTGATTACCGTGATAAAATCTCGGGCATTACATTTGTAATGCCCGGAAATTTAATCCTAGTAATCTGTAATTACTGATTTATAATTTGATATGATTATGAAAGGATTAATCGGGACACGATTTGAGATAATGTTTAAAAAGGATGTATGTGCGAGGATGAGCTCTCGCGCATATGCGCGACCTAGCCGGGCGCATATGCTCGAGATGTCCAGAGAGCCTCGCACATATGCGTGACCTGAATCCGCGCTTATGCGCGAGGGTACCCAAGACTTGGAAAATTTGAGTAATGGCCTCGCGCATATGCGCCAAGTAAGGGCGCGCATATGCGCGAATCTCCGTGAAGCTACGCGCCGAGACTTAAGTCTCGCGCATATGCGCGATGATAGTACGCGCATATGCACGAGAGGCTTTGAACGAATTTTGGAGAAGACACGTATCACTTCATGCACTATATATATATATATACATACATCACACGTATTCATTCAGAAAGAATCAAAAAGGAAAATTTAGGGAAAGTGTTGGTTGTTGCGATTCAAGTTACAATCGTGTAAAATCCGTATGTCTGATTTTGAATCTGACTTCGGTACTGTGTTCAAATCAACGCAGGCTACAACTGGACGTAAGTTTTACTACGTTTTGACATGTTTTGAAATCATGATGTTGTTGGAATTGAATACACGTCATATATGATGTTCGTGGCATTTTAGACATCATGGAATCGAAGTCAAATTTAGAAAAGGACTGATTAGAGAATTGTTATGATTTTCTGAAGTTAACTGACTGTGATATGATATCAGATTGTATTGGTATCAATTATTAGTTGAAGGAATTATTGTCTGGTGATGTTATATTGACCGGGATATCGGGACTGTGCGGTTATACCGTGGATTTTGAATTATTGATCATATTGGTATCGATTTAAACGGTATATTGATATGATATCATTGATATTGCCATTGCCAGATTGAAGAATTGACAGAGTTTGAATTCCAGACCGACACTACGAACGAAAGGTATAAGTCAATGTGGTATTGGGACATCGACTCAAGTAGAATGTACTTGAGTTTCCCTAAATCACATACTTATTATTATGTTTTACTAATGAGATTATTAGTTTGATTACATGCCTGTTCTATGGATGTTAGAGTAGGTGTCCGTCGAGCCAAGTGTTGGCCGAGTGTTCACAATGAAACTCTATGTATAAGCAATCTTTATTTTAATAATATTTGAAATTAATATTTTGGCAAATCTTTTAACTGTATACCCATGCTAGTTGCATAGATAAAGGCCTTGACTATACAAATAGTAGAAAGAATATGAGATGCTCATATGATGAGTAGCATGAAACTCATATTTGGAATACTGTATATTCTAAACAATTCCTAGTCGATTCAGCCGCCGCTAAGAAGGATATAGGTTGTGACACCTCGACCCAATTTAATAAAATAAAGCGGAATTTAAAATTTTCTTTCAAAAGGAAGGAGGTTTCAAATTACATTTCCATAAAACATTTCCATCCAAAATGAATACATGATCATTCAAATGATATAACAAAAATACAAAATATCATTCTTATGATCATGTCCAAAAATTCCAACAAAATATCATCTTCCTCCTTCTCTATATGCATATGACTCCGGCCCACAGTCAACGTCCTGGCCCGTCACTCTGATCTGCATCACATGAAATAACTGAAATGAGGACAAAACTCAGCAAGTGGAACTCAAACATAGCAATAGACATAGCATACTCTGAAAATAATAGCTTTAAAAACATAAATACCATCAACTCTGAAATATGAATATCATAGCATGAATAATAATAACGATGGTATTTCTCTTTTCTCTGGTATGAATTGATATCAATAGTATCTCTGTCTCTTACCTATATCCCATCGATATAAATCGACAACTCTGAGGGATATACGCCTATGGTCGTTGATAAACTAATTGCATGCAATCTCTGACTATGTATCTATCAATCCATAAAACATTTGAACTCTCTCTTTGGCATTTCATCAAACACTTTGAAGACTTTAATCTCTTGTATTCCCTTTTACAATAATTGAGACATAAAAATGCCTCCAATATATATAACAAGCGTATCAATACATAATCATGAATCAAATGAAGGGAATAACACATTAAAACCATTGAAAACAATACATATAGTATCATGTGAGCACAAGGAATGAAATTCCACTTACAACCACTTGGAACCTTGTATCTAATCTCTTGATAGCAATCCTACAACAATAAACCATGTATTGAACCATCAACAACTCAATAATCATAAACCCATATCAATTAATCCATAAAATCAACACATCACCAAACCCATGATTTCTCCCAACACCAAAACCAAGAATAAACTAAACCAAAATCTTACCTTAGCTTCCTTGAACCCAAAATAACCTTGCTCTCACTCCAATAATACAACAAGAGGCTTGAATCAAGAGAACAAAAGAAAGAAAATGGAACCCTAGCTCACCCCTTGAGAGAAGAATCGAGAATGAGGGAAGAAATGAGAGAAAATAGAGCAACACTTGTATATAAGCACTTAAAACTCCAAAAACACGATTTTTGAAAATCGCTGGCCGCTGGGGCGGACATCTTTTTCCGCCCGGGCGCGGAACTCTCGGCCAAAATACCAAATTTTCGAGCAAGGCTCGCTGGGGCGGACAAAAATTCCCTCCCGGGCGCGCGCTCTGCGCACTGCCACTCCAAAGATCGCTTCCGAAACGCCTCTTCCCGACATAATTTGGAAAAATGGTAAACTACAAAGTTGTAGCTCTATGTCTTATCTTGAATCCCTCAATGATTTGGACTTCTGAGTAAAAAGTTATGCCATTCTACCAACCTGTGTCACTGGAGGAACGTCGAAACACACGACACACTACGGGGCACTTTTGGCTTATCTTCCACAATGATTTGAACAAAACTCAAAATAAGAAAGTTACACCTCTATGTCTTATCTAATCACTCCAATTGGCCTCATACCAATTGGCTCAATATACGAATTATCATGAATTTAATCGTAACGCTGCTACAATAGCACTACACATCATCTAAAACCAACGATACTATAAATCCTAAATCGAAACTCTTAACATCCAAACTATACTTAAATTTGACCAAGTAGTCAATAAACATACGAAATCTTAAACCGTACCGTACACCAGGCTCGGCTATTACAATCTCCCCTCCTTAAGGGAATTTCGTCCTCGAAATTGACGTTACTGCACGAACAACTCAGGATACTTCTCTCTCATCTCATCCTCTAGTTCCCACGTGGCCTCTTCGATCAAATGATTCCTCCAAAGGACTTTAACGATGCCGATCTCTTTGCTTCTCAACACTCTAACTTTGCGATCCAGAATCTGGACCGGAACTTGGTACGTCAAGTTCGGCGTCAAATCCAATGGCTCGTGGTGAAGAACATGGGAAGGATTTGCAATATACTTCCTGAGCATCGATACGTGAAAAAAATTATGGACTCTGTCAAGATCTGGCGGTAGGGCTAACCTGTAGGCTCGATGACCAACTCTGTCCAAGATCTCAAAGGGGCCAATAAATCTCGGACTCAACTTGCCCTTCTTGCCAAACCGCATCACACCCTTGAGAGGTGCTATCTTCAGAAACACGTGATCGCCAACCTCAAACTGCAAAGGTCTACGACGTACATCCGCATAGCTCTTCTGTCTCGACAGCGCTGTCTTCATCCTCTCTCTAATAACAGCAACAACATCCGCAGTCTGTTGGACCAACTCTGGACCCAACATCTTCCTCTCGCCAACCTCATCCCAATACAAGGGAGATCTACACTTCCTGCCATAAAGTGCTTCGTACGGTGCCATCCCAATCGTTGCTTGGTAGCTATTGTTATATGTGAACTCAACAAGAGGCAATTTAGAATCCCAGCTACCAGAATAATCAATAGTGCAAGTTCTGAGCATATCCTCTAGAATCTGAATGACTCTCTCTGATTGACTGTCGCTCTGAGGGTGATATGTTGTACTGAAAGCTAACCGTGAACCCATAGCTCTGTGCAAACTCTTCCAAAACTCTGAGGTAAATCTAGGGTCACGATCAGACACAATCGACACAGGGACACCGTGAAGTCTAACAATCTCTGCTATATAATCCTCGGCATACTGGTTCATAGAATATGTCGTCTTGACTGGGAGAAAATGCGCTGACTTGGTCAATCGATCAACAATAACCCAAATAGAGTTGAAACCTTTCTGCGTCCTGGGAAGACCAGTCACAAAGTCCATCGTAATATGCTCCCATTTCCACTGAGGAATCGGCAATGACAACAATGTCCCAGCAGGTCTCTGGTGCTCAATCTTCACCTGCTGACAAGTTAGGCACTGAGAAATAAACATGGCAATATCTTTCTTCATACCTGGCCACCAATAAAGTCGACGAAGATCCTGATACATCTTGGGACTACCTAGATGTATCGAGTATGGCGCGGTATGTGCCTCTGTTAAGACGTCTCTCCGAATATCATCACTAGTAGGAACACAAATACGGCCTCTGAAAGTCATCAAACCATCTCCATTCAATCCAAACTCTGACTTACCTCTCTCCTCTACTCTAGCTCTTATCTCTGCCAACTGTACATCACTGACCTGCTCTCTACGGATCCTGTCCATCAAAGTAGCCCGAATAACCAACGCTGAAAAACGAGCAATGGTCCCCGGAATCACCAAAGCTATCTCCTCTCTCTGCAAGTCTAACAGCAATGGCTGCTGAATCATAGAACTCAAAGAAGAACTTGACTTACGGCTCAAAGCATCCGCTACAACATTCGCCTTCCATGGGTGGTAACTAATCGTCACATCATAGTCTTTGACAAGCTCTAACCACCTCCTCTGTCGCATATTGAGCTCTTTCTGAGAGAACAAATACTTCAAACTCTTGTGGTCTGTGAAAATTTCACACTTTTCGCCATACAAATAATGTCTCCAAATCTTCAGGGCGAAAACCACAGCTGCCATCTCCAAATCGTGCGTAGGATAATTCTTCACGTAGTCCTTCAACTGGCGAGAAGCATAGGCTATGACCTTTCCACGTTGCATCAGCACTGCACCAAGACCCTTCTTCGACGCATCGGTAAAAACAACAAAATCCTCTGAACCACTGGGCAATGCAAGAACAGGATTTGTCGTCAACTTATCCTTCAACTCTTGAAATCCATTATGGCAATCATTGGACCACTCGAACTTCACAGTCTTCCTCGTCAGATTGGTTAATGGCAGGGTAATCTTAGAGAAATCTGAAATGAAACGACGATAGTAACCCGCCAAACCAAGGAAACTGCGTACCTCTGATACAGTGGTAGGGATAGGCCATTTCTGAATCACCTCGATCTTGGCTGGATCAACAGCTATACCATTCTTAGAAACAACATGGCCTAAGAAAGAAATTTGCTCCAACCAGAACTCACACTTCTTCAACTTAGCATACATCCTCTTCTCTCTCAACAACTGAAGAACAACTCTGAGGTGCTCTGAATGAAGCTCTTTGGTCTTGGAATAAATCAGAATGTCATCGATGAAAACAATGAAGAAGCTATCCAAATAAGGCTTGAACACACGGTTCATCAGGTCCATGAAGACCGAAGGGGCATTGGTCAGACCAAAAGACATCACAAGAAATTCATAATGACCGTACCTGGTCCGGAACGCCGTTTTAGGGATATCAGACTCCCTAACCTTCAATTGATAATAGCCAGATCGCAGATCAATCTTTGAAAACACGGTAGCCCCCTGCAACTGATCAAACAAATCATCTATCCGAGGCAACGGATATTTATTCTTGATCGTCACTTTGTTGAGCTCCCTATAATCAATGCAAAGCCGCAACGACCCATCTTTCTTCTTGACGAAAAAAACCGGAGCTCCCCAAGGCGAAGAACTCGGTCGAATGAAACCTTTATCCAAAAGATCCTGCAACTGCGTCTTCAACTCCTTCATCTCTGTAGGGGCCATTGTGGGGACCCGGGCTCTAATTCTTTTTCTTGGGATTAAATGGATCGTTATTATAAAACATGGGTCAAATTTTCGCTTTTTACATAAAAACACATGTAACCAAACAAGCATACATTCTTTATTTAATTTACAACATACAACATACAATACATGTCTTATTCTGTATGTCCTCAACTAACCAGTATTAAAAGACAGTACATAATAAAAGACATCTACTGGTCCATCTGCTACGCCCGTGATCTCCACGCTAACACGATCATCTCTGTCTCGACCCAGATCCTGCCCCACCTGTTGTTATGCACACATACAGACATAACAATAGCCGGAAAACCGGTGAGAACAAATCCCAGTATAAACATGTATACATGCATTAAAACAATCTAAAACATGAAACATGCTAATATGAATATCATTCATATATAATCATGCAATGCGAATCTAATCATGTCTAGACTCGACTCGACTAGAACTCTAGGGATCCCGTTGTGAATAAGACGGCACTGTCTGTCACCTACCCTCCCAATCGAGGTGATGTCCGTCTTATTCCTAGACTTCGGCCTGATCTGTATCCGCGTCTACAATAGGGGCGGTGATCTTCCCCTAAGCTGTGATATCGCCGAACGTCTAGTAGTCTGCCTGATCTCCAGACTGTCCTATCTTAATGCATGAATACACAATCTGTAAACAAGCATAATCATTCTAATGCAATTCCACATGATATGTAAACAAAGCATAGCAAGATTTGTATACAAGTTCTATAAACAAATCTATAAACAATCATAATCATATCTAGATATAAACAATAAAACAAGTATGTGATTTTGGTTGGGAAACTCAAATGTGATCTCATTTGAGTCGTTATTCCCCAAACAAAACATGTACTATACCTTTCGTCGCACAATCGCTGTCACAGTCGTCAAGACGAATTTGAAATGGAAATGTTGATACACAATCTATCAATCTTTAATCTAATCAACACATATCCAAGTCAATACTTGATTTCGGTACAATTTGATGGCATAACGACGTAATTCTCGATACCGATCAATCAAATTCTCAACACATATCAACACATTATCAATCTAAACTCATCAACTCATAATCATCATCCTAAACATGTCATAGTATTCAAAATCTGCATATTTAGTTCTAAACATGCTATAAAAATCGTAACAATTGCATATGACATTTGTTCTTCGATCCGGTTACGAATATATTATCTTCATACTCACAAGAACATATCCTAGAGTTCAAATCTTAATTCTCCCAACAACAATATCTCAAATCATGTTGAAAGTAAACAATACTCACATCACCTTGTAGCCTTTGATGAGAGGAATCCAAATCTATACTTAGCTTTTAGTTTGGATGGATAAAAGTGACACAATCTTGCTTCTAGGATAAAATCACCTTACCCCTTCTCCTAAACTTTCTCGGTGGTCTCCTCTGATGAAATGGCAAAGAAAAGCCATCTTATATATATATCTTGCATGCCTACACACACATGGCAAATCCTTTGAAGTACACGTCTCGCGCATATGCGCGGTCACTACTCGTGCATATGCGCGAGACCTACTGTCTCGGCACTTGGCAGAAAATAACACTCGCGCATATGCGCCACTTATCTCGCGCATATGCGCCACAGCTACTGGAGGTGTCGCGCATATGCGCCGCTTCTTTCCGCGCATATGCGCCACTCTTTCCGCGCATATGCGCCAATGCTACGGGAATTGTCGCGCATATGCGCTACTTATCTTCGCGCATATGCGCCAACTGTTCTGTCCAAATTTTAAGGTTTTCTCCTCTTGTCCATGTATTTCCTATTATCATCTCAATTAACACTCCTCATTATATATATACATACTCATATATTCCGAGTATTATGTCGATGAGAACTATTAATCTCGAGCCTTACAGCCATTCTGTACGGTGCCTTGGAAATAGGAACCGTACCTGGAACCAGATCAATCACAAACTCCACATCTCTGTCCGGTGGTAAACCCGGCACATCATCCTCAAAAACATCAGGGAACTCTCTCACCACATCACTATCATCAATATTCAATTTCACAATCTTATCCACATCCACAATAGAAGCCAAAAACCCATCACATCCTCTAAACAACAACTTCTTAGCCTCAAGATAAGAAATAAAAGGAAGGACCAGCGAAGTACATGCACTGGCGAGCATACCTTCCTTATTGCCATCATCTGCAAATTTCACCGTCTTAGCAACGCAATCAATCACTGCACGATAGGTCGATAGCCAATCCATGCCAAGTATAATATCAAACGCAACCATTGGGATAACAATCAAATCAGCATAAACCACTCGTTCATCGATTTGAACAGAGCACGCATACACAATAGATGTCGGGCACAACACATCCCCCGAAGGCAAAACAACATTAAACTGGAGGGGAAGAACAGAAGGAACTATACCCGAAGATCTCAAAAACAATTCAGACATAAAAGAATGAGTAGCACCTGTATCAATCAATGTCGTAGCTACTCTGCCTGAAATTAAAATAGTGCTAGAGATCACAGAAGAATCATGGTTTATACCTTCCTTCGTCATGGTAAAGATGCGACCCTGCACCTTATCTTTACTCGCTCCTCTTGGACAATCTTTGGCAATATGGCCTGCAGTGCCACAACGATAGCAAGTATGAGTGCCAAATCTGCACTCTCCCCGATGATGACGACTGCACTTGGGGCACAAAGGCTTCTCGGGATCAAATGGAACTGCCGGTGGTTTAGGACTCGGCTCTATCTTGCCTTTCCCCTTGAAACGATCTTTACCCCGCTGACTCGAACCCTGGCCCCTCTGAGCAATGGCCTGATGCCTCGCCTGCCTCTCCCTAGCAATGTCTTTCTCGTCCTGCTCGGCTAACAAAGCCTTAGACACAATCTCCTTGAATGACACAGCCTTCGACATATTGATATCCCTCCGGATCTCTGCTCTAAGGCCTCGAATGAAATGAGCACCTTTATCCTTGTCGTTGGAAGCAATATACGGGGCAAACAGACAGCCCTCCTCGAATTTCAAGATGTACTAATCAACATTCATGCCTCCCTGACGAAGCTCCAAGAACTCAGTCACTTTCCTCGCTCGAAGTGCATCTGGGAAGTAATTGTCATAAAACAAATCAGTGAACTCTGACCACTTCAATGCCGGTAGATCAACACTAACCTTGGTCGCATTCCACCAAATACGTGCAGCCTTGACTAACATGAACGCTGCACAACTGATTCTTTCCTTGTCCTCGAAATTGAGATGATCAAAGATAGCCTCGAGTGCCTTAATCCACTCTACGGCCACTAACGGATCAGTGCTTCCTACAAATTCCGGTGGATCCATCCTCTTGAAAGCAGAAAAGATCCCATCGGTACCAACTGCTTGAGCTACTTGGCCTCTCACTTGACCTCTGCCTTGGCCTGCACCTTGCATACGAAGCAACTGCTGGATCTGCTCACTATGGACCTTGGCTTGCTCTTTCAACAACTTGCCGAACTCATCGACAACTCTAGAAGAAGAACTATCCTCACCATCTACGGCTTTCCTCATAGGAGGCATACTCTACAATGTGCTCACAAAATACAAATCAATAGCTAACAATGAATAGATGTAGAAGAAAACATACCCGGACAGTTGAAAGTAGACGAAGTCATATGCATTGGTCCGAAGAACGGTGCTCTGATACCACTAAATGTGACACCTCGACCCAATTTAATAAAATACAACGGAATTTAAAATTTTCTTTCAAAAGGAAGGAGGTTTCAAATTACATTTCCATAAAACATTTACATCCAAAATGAATACATGATCATTCCAATGATATAACAAAAATACAAAATATCATTCTTATGATCATGTCCAAAAATACCAACAAAATATCATCTTCCTCCTTCTCTATATGCATATGACTCCGGCCCACAGTCAACGTCCTGGCCCGTCACTCTGATCTGCATCACATGAGATAACAGAAATGAGTATAAAACTCAGCAAGTGGAACTCTTACATAGCAATAGACATAGCATACTCTGAAAATCATAGCTTTAAAAACATAAATATCATCAACTCTGAAATATGAATATCATAGCATGAATAATAATAACGATGGTATTTCTCTTTTCTCTGGTATGAATTGATATCAATAGTATCTCTGTCTCTTAGCTATATCCCATCGATATAAATCGACAACTCTGAGGGATATAAGCCTATGGTCGTTGATCAACTAATTGCATGCAATCTCTGACTATGTATCTATCAATCCATAAAACATTTGAACTCTCTCTTTGGAATTTCATCAAACACTTTGAAGACTTTAATCTCTTGTATTCCCTTTTACAATAATTGAGACATAAAAATGCCTCAAATATATATAACAAGCGTATCAATACATAATCATGAATCAAATGAAGGGAATAACACATTAAAACCATTGAAAACAATACATATAGTATCATGTGAGCACAAGGAATGAAATTCCACTTACAACCACTTGGAACCTTGTATCTAATCTCTTGATAGCAATCCTACAACAATAAACCATGTATTGAACCATCAACAACTCAATAATCATAAACCCATAACGATTATTCCATAAAATCAACACATCACCAAACCCATGATTTCTCCCAACACCAAAACCAAGAATAAACTAAACCAAAATCTTACCTTAGCTTCCTTGAACCCAAAATAACCTTGCTCTCACTCCAATAATCCAACAAGAGGCTTGAATCAAGAGAACAAAAGAAAGAAAATGGATCCCTAGATCACCCCTTGAGAGAAGAATCGAGAATGAGGGAAGAAATGAGAGAAAATAGAGCAACACTTGTATATAAGCACTTAAAACTCCAGAAACACGCTTTTTTAAAATCGCTGACCGCTGGGGCGGACATCTTTTTCCGCCCGGGCGCGCAACTCTCGGCCAAAATACCAAATTTTCGAGCAAGTATCGCTAGGGCGGACAACAATTCCCGCCCGGGCGCGCGCTCTGCGCACTGCCACTCCAACGATCGCTTCCGAAACGCCTCTTCCCAACATAATTTCGAAAAATGGTAAACTACAAAGTTGTAGCTCTATGTCTTATCTTGAATCCCTCAAAATTTCAGATCATTTGGACGTCTGAGTAAAATGTTATGCCCATTCTACCAACATGTGTCACTGGAGGAACGTCGAAACACACGACACACTTCGGGGCACTTTTGGCTTATCTTCCACAATGATTTGAACAAAACTCAAAATAAGAAAGTTACACCTCTATGTCTTATCCAATCACTCCAATTGGCCTCATACCAATTGGCTCAATATACGAATTATCATGAATTTAATCGTAACGCCGCTACAATAGCACTACACATCATCTAAAACCAACCATACTATAAATCCTAAATCGAAACTCTTAACATCCAAACTATACTTAAACTTGACCAAGTAGTCAATAAACATACGAAATCTTAAACCGTACCGTACACCAGGCTCGACTATTACATTGGTCGCTAGAGTTCGAGACTAGTATCTGCGATGTGAGTACCATGTTTCATTGGTAGGGGACGTTGTGATGTTCGAGCATGCAGATAGGTTTTCCTGGTAGAGTGCACTGAACAATTCTCCATAAAAGGACTTTCCAAGTGGTTCTCACTTATCGAGTGGAAAAGTCCTAGTTTATGGTTGTACACCATTAGTCCTTATGACCCGGGACAACATTGAGACTCTATGTGCTAGAATTACACTTTGACTTGTTTACCGACTCTCAAAGGGTCATCAGGTGGCAAGGTTGGGTGTTCTGTCGAAACACATAGGAGTCGATGCATTGTAGTCGGGGATTCACCGCTTACCTACGGGTATGGATATCCTATGTGTTTTCATGTATATGTAGTTTGAAATCTATGATCAGAGTATGGTGGTAATTATGAAAGGGGTTTCATAGATTACACCATCGATGCAACTTCGACATGACACATAGTATCGATTCATTGACAACTCTCGATAAACCAATGGTTGTCGAATCGATCGGGATATATGAGTTGAAGGGACCGTACTGTACGCTAACCATAATAGAATGATTCTTGCAGGCACTATCATTTGATACCTAGGTAATCATGTAAGCGATGCTGCTAGGCGTTTAACATGATTGGATGGGTACTATCTGACTTGATTTCTGACATTCTTGTTATCAAGGTGTTGATAAGTAAGAATGGAGCAATTGGGGTATGCTTGTATAAGGACATGATTAGTCCGAATCACATGGAGATGTGAACCCACGGCTAGTTGTATCAATGAACCATTGAGGGCCACATAAGTACTAGCTTTCTAGATCCCGTTGAGAAGTAAAATAGTTTAATGTGTTGAACGGCTTATAAAGGAGTTTATAAGCATAAGGAAAATTAGAAGTATGACTTCTATAAAGGAGAAACTAGTTCAATGTGTTGAACGACTTATAAATGAGTTTATAAGTGTAAGGAAAAATAGAAGTATGACTTTTATGAGAGAAATGTAAATTTTATTTTATGGAAGTGTTCCTAAATTAAAATTTGGCCAAGTGAATAATGTATTTGAAAATTGTGATTTTCATAGACATTATTATGGACTAATTTAAATTAATTCAAGTGTTGAATTAATTAAACACTAGTGGACCTAGTAGAGTCCAAATAATTAAATTAATTCAAGTGTTGAATTAATTAAATTATATTGAGTCTTGTAGAGCTCAATTTAAATAAATTATTTAACTAGTGGACTTGAGTAAATTCAAGTAATATTTAATTGGTCTCAAATATGTTTGAGATAATTAAATTTAGTCCATGGTTTTTAATTTGTTAAAAACCATATAATATGAATGCATGGGAGGTGAAAGGTTGGGAGACTACTTTTTGAGTTTTCAAGGCATGGCATGCAAAAAGTGATTTCTACTTTTTCCACTACCAAGACAAGTCTCCCTTCCCCTCATTGCATACACCATGGCCGAAATTCTACACATTTTTCTCCCAAATTTTTCTCCATTTTTCTTCTTCAAGTGTTGAGGAAAGAAATCACTTCTCTTTGAAAAATCCTCTTAATTTTCTAGTGCAAATTAAGAGGGGATTTACTTAGTTGGTGGTGGGCCTAATTTTGGAGTAAGGAGGAAGCTTGTAGATTGTCATCCTTTTCAAGAGCCAAGTGGTTTACAACTTGGTTGGTGCCATCATCAATCTCTTGAGATTGATAGGTAAAATTCTAAACACACTATGAATGTCATTTTTGTGTTTTATTGTATTTGCTACACAAAGAACATGGTGGCCAAAATTTACTATGTAAAAATTAAAATTTTTAACTTCCGTTGCACTTCCGGTCACCGTAACCGATTCCATTTCAATGGAGTTATAGGATCATGCATTAGACGAGTAATCTTGTGACAGAAGTACCCGATAGTGGCGGGATAGCCACGGGTACATTGCACGATGTTAGAAGATAGTGTATTGGCGATAGGACCACAGTCCATGATGGTTAGGTCAGGACACTAGATGTTTGGTTATATCGACTTGGATAGAACTGGAGTCTTTTCTATTACTGTTGGTCGATATAGGAATACCAGCATATTTATATCTGGGTGTTATGGTTATATCGACGTGGATAGAACTGGAGTCTTTTCTATTACTGTTGGTCGATATAGGAATACCACATCTGGAAACCGGGATCCCTAGGTTAGGATTGAGTCTAGTCTAAGTCGTGGAGTCACGAGCATTGTCGACAGTTTGATATTGATTATGTTTCAGCTTTTGATATATATTGCTGTTATCTATCCATGCTTTTATGTGTATCAGATGATTGCATGTTTCGTTGATTTACACTGGGACTATATTCTCACCGAAATTATCCGGATGTTGTCTTGTTTGTATGTGTACATGACAACAGGTGGGACAGGATTAGGGTCCAGGAGATGAGGAGAGATCGTGATAGAGTGGAGACCTCGGACTTTGATGTATCTAGGGTTGTGACATTTGATATTTAGATGTTGAGCCTTAGTTTTATTTATTTGTAGACGGTACAGGACATGTACTATATTTTATACTGTGTTGTATATTAGTTTGATTTCACTACATTCCGCATTAAAAAGAAAAATTTTATGACCCTAATTATTTAATTAGTAAACTGATCCTGATGACGATTAATAATTGATTAGCGTCCGGGTCCCCACAACATTTCTCCCCCCTAAGATCTGATTTCGTCTCCGAAATTACAGGCAATCAAATAAGATACAATAAGAAATGTATAACAGAAGTTAAACATGAAACTCACATCAATGAAACAACTCCGGGAATTTCTGTCTCATGTCTGATTCAGTCTCCTAGGTTGCTTCTTCCATGTCATGTCGACTCCACTGAACTTTCACAAGTGGAATAGTCTTCGTTGTGAGCTTCTTTTCTCTACGATCTAGAATCTGGATCAGTTTTTCAAAATAAATCAAAGTCCCATCGAGTGCGGCCTCGTCTGGCTGAAGAATATGAGATGCACCAGGAAGTTATTTCTGCAATAACGATACATGAAAAGCATCATGTATTCCAGATAAAGATGGAGGTATGGCAAATCGATAGGCACAATCTCCTATCTTCTCCAGAATCTCAAAAGGACCAATGTATCGTGGAGACAACTTCCCTTTCTTGCCAAATCTGACAACGCATCTGGAAGAAGAAATCTTCAGAAATACTCTGTCTCCTACTTCAAATACTAGAGGTCGACGACGAACAATGACATATTTGGCTTGTCTGTCTTGAGTTGTCTTCATTATCTTCTGAATCAGCTTCACTTTCTCTGTCATATCTCTAATCATGTCAGGCCCAATCTCAGGTACCTCGGAAATATTGTCCCAATACAGAGGGGATCTGCACTTCTTGCCATAAAATGCTTCAAACGGAGCCATCTTTATACTCGTTTGATAGCTTTTGTTGTACGAAAATTCACAAAGTGGCAAAGAATCTTGCCAACTATTGCCAAAATCTAGCACTACAGCTCTAAGCATATCTTCCAATGTCTGGATAGTCCGCTCTGATTGTCTGTCTGTCTGCGAGTGATGTGCGGTATACTCAAGTGCAATTTCGTACCTAGAGCTTGCTACAAACTGTGCCAAAAACGTGAACAGAGGTAAGCTGATCGGAAAAGGGCTGAGACGGATTTGTCTCATGTGATTGCTAACTCTTGTGATTATCAGATATACCTCCTAGAATAATTCCAGAACGGGATAGTACTGCGACCAATCGGATGGATGTGTCAGAAACTCCGATGGAATCAATGATGAAGAGGTTTCAGTCATTTCAACCGCCAATTCTGAAGGGTACTGTGACGCCAATCGATTGTGAGAATTGGTTAGATGACATAGAAATGCTATTTGAATTTCTTGGTTTCACAGATGATTGTAGAGTTAAACTGATTGGGAACCAGTTACGGGAAGTCGCAAGGATATGGTGGCTGGTAACCAAAGAAGCCTAAGAACAGCGTGGTCCAGTGATTACGTGGAAAATTTTTAAAGTTGAATTCTATCAAAGATTTTTCCATGTATCATACAGACAGGATAAAGGTGAAAAGTTTGCAAATCTAAGACAGGGTCAGTTGAATATTGATGAGTATTTGGCCCAGTTCTTCACCTTGCTACGTTTTGCCCCCCACGTGGCTAGGAATGATGCAGCTGTATTTGATCAGTTCCTCCAGGGATTGAATCCGGAGATACGTGCGTTGGTAAATGTGAAACGAGCGAATAACCTTGCTGATACCCTGAACATAGCCAAAAGAGCAGAAACAGTTCTGATGAGACAAAAAGAAGCCTCGTATGTTCATCCAGCACCGAGACCACAACAACTGCCTCCCAGAATCGAGCTTGGCAGCAGCAGTGGTTAAAAGAAAGAACAGTTAAAAGCTCGAAAGAAGCAGTTCAAGAAGTTAGGGAGCAGTTCATCTAGCTCCAGCAGTTCTAGCCCGAGTTATACTGGAATTTATTGCAGGACTTGCGGAGGGAGACATCCCAAGGAACAATGCCAGGGAGTGACTGGTAGATGCAATATCTGTAGATAGCAGGGACATTTTGCTAGAGTTTGTCCACAGAGAGGTTCCCGGAGATCTCATGGAGCAGAATCATCTGGTGGTAGTGACCGAGGAACAGACCTAAGATGCACTTGATGATATAGTGACATGTAACTGTTCTTTTATGATTATTTTGATTATTTATTAAGAGATACTCATATATCCTATACATGGTTCTGTATGAATTGCATTGATATATACTTTATCTGTTTGGTCTGTAGGTACTGTAGTATTAATTTCTTTATCTCTTGGGGGGAAAGATTGATATCAGTGAATTCTGTAATATCGTATACTTCAGTAAGATGAGAATGAGATTGAGTTATACTGTGTTGTACTTGTGTTGTCTTATTCTGACTGCATTCTCGATATCTTCGAATATCACCTCAATGAAGACTAATAAATCTCGTGCTTCTCATTACATGTCATGCATTCTCATATCTTCGAATATCACATCAATGAAGACTAATAATCTCAAGCTTTACAATCCGCACAAGAAAGATCGACAACGCCACAAAGTTAAAAACTTTGATAAGTTTGATTTTGTTAACAAAGCAAAAGCTTTAATTGTTTGAGAGAAAACTCAAGAACAATGACAAAATATTAATAATGAAATCTGAAAAGTGTCTAAAAATTCGTGCAAATATGTCTACATATTAAAAAAAGATTGCAAACCTAGTTACCAAAATAATCAAAAATCTAACTATGAAACTAGGATTTTCCCGCAACTGACTCGCACTCGGGCGGTAGAATTTGACCGCTCGAGTGCCGAGGATTCTGTGCTATTCGCGCTCGGGGGGTAGAATATTACCGCTCGGGCGCGAGGCGTTCTGGAATTTTTCTCTTTGGACTGCAAGTGTGGCGCTCGGGCGGTAATATTTGACCGCTCGGGCGCCGATGCTTCTGGACTCCTCTTCATTTATCACTTGAATAATGTTCCTTTGGCTTCCATCCTTACTCCCTTGCATCACGAACCCTCCAGCACTTTTTACCCCGCTTGTAAGTCCTTCTTCCTGGCTCATACGCACCTGCAATGCTTCCTTGAATCTCTTTAGTCGTCCCCTTGTGATTGGTCCCTCCGGCAACTCTAAAGGGTCCCATGCTTTCTTTGGGGCCTGACCATTTGTGTTCGCATCATCCTCCCTTTCTTGAAAAGGATTTGTCCTCAAATCCAGCTCGTCACCTACATCAAACAACGAAAAGTCACTAACATTAAAAGTAGAACTCATGTTATACTCACTTGGTAAATCGAGTTTGTAGGCATTGTCATTGATCCTTTCAAGGACTTGAAATGGTCCATCGCCCCTAGGTAATAGCTTTGAACGTCTCTTCTCGGGGAACCTTTCCTTCCTCAAATGTAACCACACCCAATCTCCCTTCTCAAATATCACCTTCTTCTTTCCCTTTTGGCTTGCTTGGCGTATTGCTAATTCTTCTTTTCAATATTGGCCTTGACCTTTTCATGCAAACTCCTAAGAAATTCAGCTTTCTTTTTGCCATCCATTTTTAACCTTTCACATACAGGTAAATACATCAAATCCAATGGAGTCAAAGGATTAAAACTATAAACAATCTCAAATGGCGAATAATTTGTAGTTGAATGCAACCAACGATTATACGCAAACTCAACAAATGGCAAACAATCTTCCCAATTCTTTAAGTTCCTTTTAAGTACTGCACGAAAAAGCATTCTGTGACACCCTGACCCGATACAATTAAAATACAGCGGAATTTAAAATTTTCTTTCAAACATGGAAGGAGTTTCAAAATACATTTTATAAAAGTGTTTACAAAATAACAACATGATCATTCCAATGACATAACAAAATACAAAATATCATTAGTGTGATCATGTTGCAAAATGGTACAAAATAATCATCCTTCCAATCTTCGTATGCATATGACCCCCATCCACAGTCAACGTCCCGGTCCGTCGCTCTTATCTGCATCACATGAAAATAACTGAAATGAGAATAAATCTCAGCAAGTGGAACTCTTACATAGCAATGATACATAGTATACACTGTAAAACATGGCTTTTAAATCATAAATACCATCGACTCTGAAACATGAATAACGTAGCAATAACTGTAGCAATAGCAATGGCAATAGATAGCAAAACGATGGTATTTCTCTTTTCTATGGTTGGATTGATATCAATAGTATCTGTGACTGTGGTTGCCAATATCCCATCGATATAAATCGATAACTGTGAGGGGATAAAAGCCTATGGTCGATGATCATCTAATTGCATGCAATGCTATGGCTATGATTAATCAATCCAATAAAACATTTGAATTCTCAATAGCATTTAAGGCCGTCGTTTCGCAATCTCATAATATATCTTGTATTCCCTTTATAACAATGGTGAGACATACAATGCCTCCAATAGATAATCAATGAAACGAATACATAGCAATGGATCAATGGAAGGGAATAACGCTTTGAAACCTTTAAAACACAATACATATAATATCATGTGAGCAAAAAGGATGAAATTCCACTTACAAACCAATAGAACACCTCCAACTATACTCTTGGTACACCACCTACAACAATAATCCATAAATAACACCAATATCAAGACTAAATCCAAAAGTCCATGCTAAATAATCCATAGAACCATCAAAACATCAAATCCAAAATAACCCTTAACTCGAAACCTCATTAGAATCGCACCAAAAACTTACCTAAGCTTCCTTATACCACGGAGAACGATGATCTCAAGTCGGAAATCGAAACAAAGCCAAGAATCAAAGGTGGGAAGCAATTGAAATGGATGAAAACCCTTGCCAAAAGAGAGAAAATCGGAAATGGAGGAAAGAAGATAAGGTAGGTATGGCCAACAACTCCCAAAAAGTCACTTAAAAACTCGCCCATACTTACACCGCGGGTGCGGTCCCACAAGCACCGCGGGTGCGCTAAGCTCACGGCAACCAAAATAAATCCCATGCACGAACACCGCGGGTGCGGTGCTACAATTACCGCGGGTGCAGTCTCACCGCGGGTGCGGTCCTTGCACTGCCGCGGGTGCGGTGATGCCACGGCCCTCCAAAACCAAAATCATGAATAGTACACCGCGGGGGCACTCATCTAAGAGCGCGGGTGCACTCTACTCACGGCAATGAACAGTAACAAAACAACTAAAAATCGATTCGAAACGCTGAAACGAACAATCAACACCAACTAACACCTCAAATAAATAATAACCAATAATACTATAGCCCAAAACACAACTATAATCATCTAATCACAAAACCCAATTAACACAATAAAGCTTAAACCGTACCGTACACCGGGCTCGGCTATTACACATTCCTAAAGTTCTATTAACAACCTCTGTTTGTCTATCCGTTTGAGGATGACAAGTGGTAGAAAACAAAAATTTTGTGCCAAGTTTAGCCCACAACGTTTTCCAAAAGTAACTCAAGAATTTAACATCACGGTCAGAACTAATAGTCCTAGGCATACCATGCAACCTAACGACTTCTCTAAAGAACAAATCCGCAATGTGGGAAGCATCATCAGTTTTGTGAAAAGCAATAAAATGTGCCATCTTAGAAAATCTATTCACAACGACAAATATAGAATCCCTTCCCTTATTTGTCCTTGGCAACCCCAAAACAAAGTCCATAGAAATATCAACCCAAGGTTCACTAGGGACGGGAAGTGGTGTGTAAAATCCATGTGGTTGTGTTTAAGATTTAGCTTGTCTACAAGTTATGCACTTTTCACACACACGCTCAACATCACATTTCATATGTGGCCAATAGAAATGTTCATGCAATGCGCTTAAAGTCTTAGCCTCACCAAAATGTCCCATTAGACCACCCCATGCGCTTCCCTAACAAGTATTTCACGAATGGATGATCTGGGGATGCACAACCTATCTTCTTTAAACAAAAAACCATGATGCAAATAAAATTTTTCATGTGGACGCATAATGGTTTCAAACACATTCTTAAAATCATAATCTAGCACATACAACTCTTTCACATGCTCAAATCCCAAAACTTTAGACTCCAAAGTAGAGATTAGAACATACCTCCGTGATAGTGCGTCAGCCACTACATTTTCCTTACCTTGTTTGTACTTGATGATGTAGGGGAATGTTTCAATGAATGCCACCCACTTGGCATGCCGCTTGTTCAACTTCTGCTGCCCCTTAAGGTGCTTAAGAGACTCATGATCCGTGTGAATCACTAGCTCTTTAGGCCTCAAGTAGTGCTGCCACGTCTCTAGAGTCCTCACATGTGCGTAGAACTCCTTACCATATGTGGGATAGTTCAGCGCTGCTCCATTGAGCTTCTCATTAAAGTAGGCCACCGGTTGACCTCCTTGCATCAAGACTCCACCAATACCTACACCTGAAGCATCACATTCAATTTCAAAAGTGTTAGCAAAATCAGGTAAAACAAGTAAAGGAGCATAGATTAATTTTTGCTTAATTAGATTAAAAGACTTCTCTCGCTCCTCGTCCAAATGAAATGGAACGTTTTTCTTGATCACCGCCGTCATCGGTGCTGCCAATGTGCTAAAATCCTTTACAAACCTCCTATAGAAGCTTGCAAGTCCATGGAAACTTCGGACTTTACCAAAAGTAGTAGGCGATGGCCAATCTCGAATGGCACTTACCTTGTCTTCATCCACTTGTATCCCCTGTGAGCTTACCACAAAACCAAGAAAGAAAAGTTTGCTTGTACAAAAATCACATTTCTTTAAGTTAGCATATAGATTTTCAGCCCTTAGTGTGATTAGCACAAATTTCAAGTGACCAACATGCTCATCCTAGTCTTTGCTATATAGTAGGATATCATCAAAGTAAACAACAACAAATTTTCCTATGTATGCACGCAAAACATGGTTCATTAACCGCATAAAGGTGCTAGGAGCGTTAGTTAAGCCAAATGGCATGACCATCCACTCATATAACCCGTATTTGGTTTTAAAAGCAGTTTTCCACTCATCACCTTCCCTCATCCTAATTTGGTGATAACCCCTCTTCAAATCAATTTTGCTAAAGATACAAGCACCATGAAATTCATCTAACACATCATCTATCCTAGGTATGAGATGCCTATACTTAATGGTTATGTTATTGATTGCCCTACAATCTACACACATACACCATGAGCCATCTTTCTTAGGAACTAATAAAACATGTACCGCACAAGGTGACATGGACTCACGCACAAAACCCCTAATAAAACAGGTACCTGCCGTTGAAGCTCCTTCGTCTCCTCCGGATTGCTCCTATAACCTGGACGATTTGGCAATGCTCTCCTGGGCACCAAATCAATTTGGTGCTCAATCCCCCTCAATTGTGATAGTCCTTGAGGTAGCTCCTCCGGAAATATATCATCAAATTCCTGCAATAGTGAAACAACAATGCTCGGAAGGGACCCGGCTCTATCACTTGTGTTAAAGAGGATCTCTTTATAAAGAATCAACACAAGTGGTTCATGTGTGTGCAACAAGTGTTTCAACTCACTTTTTTGGGCCATATATGAATTCTTTTTGGCCTCTTTCCTCTCATTTTCTTTCCTCTCATTTTTATTTTGTATGGCTATCTTACTCTTTTTATCAGTCTTTTTTTCAGCCATATCATTTTTGTTTTCAAAGGCCATCTCACTTTTTAGTTCACTCTTTTTTCCGGCCTCATCTCTCTTCTTTTTTTTCAAATGGTCCTCCAACACTTGCTTTGGGGACAATGGAAGTAGAACAATGGAATCTTTCTTCATCATAAATGAATACCTATTCTTGCACCCATCATGTGTCATCCGCCTATCATATTGCCAAGGTCTACCCAACAAGTTATGACATGCATGCGTGGGTACCACATCACACAAGACCTCATCCACATACTTCCCAATAGAAAAAGACACCAAAACTTGCTTGTTCACCCTCACCTCCACACAATCGTTCAACCATTGAAGCCTATATGGTTGGGGATGCTTTAATGTAGGTAAACCCAATTTTTCCATCATCTCACTACTAGCCACATTGGTACAACTCCCCCCATCTATGATTAAATTGCAAACCTTTTGATTTACAAAACACCTAGTATGGAACAAGTTTTCCCTTTGGTTAGTCTCCTCCTCCTTGACTTGGGCACTCATGATACGCCTAGTCACTAGTGCTTCACCTACAACCGCCCCATATCCCTCATCAGGATCCTCTAATGCAAGCATCTCATCATCATCGTCTTCCTCCTCACTTTGAGAATCATACTACCATATTCATTCAAAATCATTACCCTTTTATTAAGGCACGCACTAGCAATATGTCCTAACCCTTGACACCTAAAACATCTAGTATCTCTAGAACGAGTAAGAAAAGTTTCAGATTTACCTTGCACTCCTTGCTTAGGCGCCTCTTGTTTGGTCTCAGATTTGGGTTTGGCCACAACTTTACTCTCCTCATGCTTCACCACATTTGATCTCCAAGAAGATGATGAACCTCCAGTTTGATTGTTTGGTCAGTCTGTCAATAATGACCCAAATTGCATCACAGCCTTTAGATGATCGAGGTAACTTTGTCACGAAATCCATGGAAATGTGATCCCATTTCCATTCTGGAATAGCTAAACTCTGAAGTAGACCTCCGGGCTTCTTCCTCTCGGCTTTCACTTGCTGGCAATTCAAGCACTTAGACACAAATTCTGCGATATCTGACTTCATTTGCTTCCACTAGAACTGTGTCTTCAGATCATTATACATCTTTCGTCCACCAGGATGAATGCTGAACCGACTACAGTGTGCTTCTGATAGAATTTGATGTCTCAATTCTGAAACATCTGGCACGACAAGGCAGTTATTCACATACAGCACATGATCACGCACCTGATATTCTGATAAATGCCCTGGTCTGACCATCTGAATCGATTTCTGCACATTCTGATCCGTTCTTTGTGCTTCTTTGATCCTCATGATTAAATCAGGCTCAACTCGAATAGCAGCAAGTTGTAGTGGCTTACTCTTTGTATCGAATTCTAATCCAGACAAACAGCAGTTTTCAACTAACTTTGTAACACCTATCGTCGATAAGGACAAAGAACAAACCTTTCGACTCAAGGCGTCCGCTGCCGCATTTGACTTCCCTGGATAGTATTTGATCTCGCAATCAAAGTCTTTCAGTAGATCAAGCCATCTACGCTGTCTCATGTTCAGTTCTGATTGGGAAAATAGATACTTCAGGCTTTTGTGATCGGAGTAAATCTCAAATTTCTCGCCGTAGAGATAGTGATGCCAGATCTTTAATGCAAATACGATAGCCGCCAATTCAAGATCGTGAATGGGGTATCGAACTTCATGTGGCTTCAGTTGTCTCGAGGTGTATGCGACAACATGACCTCGCTGCATAAGAACACATCACAAACCTCTGTGAGAGGCATCACAATATACAACGAAATCACCTGTACCTGAAGGTATCGTCAGTACTAGAGCACTAGTCAGCTTCTTCTTCAATTCCACGAAGCTAGAATCACAATCCTCAGACCATATAAATGGCGCATTCTCTTGTGTCAACTGGGTGATTGGCTTCGCAATACTGGAGAAATCTTTAATAAATCGTCTATAATATCCTGCCAGACCCATGAAACTGCGTATTTCTGGCACAGAAGTCGGTCTTGGCCAGCTGATCACAGCTTCCACTTTACTTGGATCTACAGCAATACCATCTCCCGATATGATATGTCCCAAAAGGACAACTCGATTCAACCAAAATTCACACTTTGATAATTTAGCATACAATCTGTCATTCCTCAATGTCTGCAACACAATTCTGAGATGCTCTGCATGCTCATTTCTGTTCTTTGAATACACCAGAATGTCATCAATAAAGACAATCACAAAATCATCTAAATACCTCTGAAAGATTTGATTCATCAAGCTCATAAACACCGATGGAGCATTTGTTAAACCAAAAGGCATGACAATAAATTCGTAATGTCCATACCTGGTTCGAAATGCTGTCTTCGGTATGTCTACATCTCGAACTCTGAGCTGATGATATCCAGATCGCAAATCGATCTTAGAATAAACAGAGGATCCTTGTAATTGATCAAATAGATCGTCGATGCGCGGCAATGGATATTTATTCTTCACTGTCGCCTTGTTCAATTGCCGATAATCTATACACAATCGCATCCATCCATCTTTCTTTTGCACAAAGAGTACTGGTGCGCCCCAAGAAGAACACTAGGACGGATATACCCTTTGGCTAGTAGATCTTCTAACTGTGCTTTCAGTTCTTTCAGTTCAACAGGCGCCATCCTATACGGAGCTCGGGATATCGAAACAGTACCTGGCATAAGATCTATGCTAAAATCTACCTCTCGAGCTAGAGGTAACCCTGGGATTTCATCTGGGAACACATCCACAAACTCCCGTACTACTGGCAAATCTGCCAATGCCGGGCTCGATTTCTGTACTTCTACAGCATACACAAGGAAACCATCCGCGCCTTTCTGCAACAATCTATTCGTAGTCAAAGCCGAAATCAAGGGAATCCGAGATCTGGAACCCTTTCCGTAGAACTTCCACTCTTCTGCCATTTCTGGTCTGAATCTGACAATCTTGTGGAAACAATCCACGGTGGCTCTGTACTTTGTTAACATGTTAATCCCAACAATGCAATCAAAATCATCTAGCCCAAGTACTATACAATCTAGATCAATTTCATTACCCTCAAATTGTAAGATGCAATATCTAATCGTAGTCACCGCTATCAAACCACTTCCCAACGGAGAAATAATAGACACTACATCCGACATTGACTTGACAGGCAAGGAATGCAATAATGCAAATCGTTCTGAGATGAATGTATGCGATGCACCAGTATCTATCAATATATAAGCAGGATAACCGAAAAGGGAACAGTTACCTGCTATGACATCATCTGGGGCATCATGTGCTTGTTCCTCTGTCAATGCAAAAACCTGAGCCTGTTGTCGAGGAGGTTGGCTCACGGTCTGGCTACCTCTGCCTCTGGGCTGCGTCTGTGTCTGTGGTGGCTGAAAGGAGTGAACAGATGAAGCATGCCTCACAGGCTGAGCTACGGATGCAGATGACCCTGCACCTTGAAATCTCTGTGAGCTACTCTGGGGACACACTTTGGCGAAATACCCCTGTTGCCTGCATATGTTACATCTGCCCACTACACCCTGGCACTGCTCTGTGGCATGCCTGCCACCACAAGAACTGCAGTAGACACCTGTATACCTTGTATTCGGATCAAAACCACTCTGTTTGGATCCACTAGAGCTCGACGAACTGCTCACAGGTCTTTTGAACTGCTTCCCTTTTGCTTTCATCTGATCCTTTCGCCCGCTACTACTACCGCCGCTATCAAATCTAGGAGGAGGTTGAGCTGGAGGTAGTGGCGGTCTCGGACTCGGGGCAACATACGGAACACTCCGTTGCCTAAGCAATCCTGCTTCTGCTCCTTTGGCACGGTTCAATGCCTCAGCGAAATTGTTGGGTCTTCCAGTATTTACCAACGTAAAGATATCGGGATTTAAGCCGTTTATAAACTGATCTGCCACGGCCTCATCATTACCTGAAACATGAGGTGCAAATCGAAGCAAGGAAGAAAATTTAGCGACGTACTCTTCGATGTTCAGTTGCCCTTGCCTCAAGTTTGCAAACTCAGCGCCTTTATCTTTTCGGTAGGATATAGGAAAGAATCGCTGATAAAACTCTGTCTTGAACACTTTCCATATAATCTCTGTGCCACTGCTGTTCCAATGCTCTTTTGGTATTCAACCACCAATTCTTAGCCACATCTTGCAGTTGATGGCCAATGAGTTTCACTCTTTTCTCATCACTGTATTCTAGAGACTCGAATAACATCTCGATATCTTCCAACCAGCTTTCACATTCGATTGCGTTTTCGGTACCCCGTAAGGTAGGTGGTCGGAAAGACTGGAATCGTTTTAACAGAGTCTCCATGGTTGTAGCAGTAACGTCCATTGGATCCCTGGATGTGCTACCCTGTTCTGGTGCTGTGGGTCGTAGAGGCACTGCTGCTCTTCTAGGAGGCATATATCTGCTATTCAACAAATTAGTATATCATCTATACAACTGTCTCAGCCCTCCTCTGATCATTTACCTCTGATCCAGAATCGGTTCTGATTCAGTCTTTACTAACACATGCTGTAATACAAGTCAGATAATCATACAACATGCAATAATGAATGCAATAAATCATGCTAGCACATCATAAAGCAAGGAAGAAAACTCGATCTACCCCGCTCATGCTACTCTATCTCAGTCTACAGAACCTATCGCTCTGATACCACCTGTTGTGGGGACCCGGGCTATAACTCTTTTCTTTGGGATTAAATGAATCATTAATATAAAAAGTGGGTCAAATTTTTCGCTTTTCAACATTCATTCTAATGTTGCATATACAAACGTAACGTCTTTATTTAATTTACAAACATACAAACATATCTTGTTCTAGTACATCCATCCAACTAGTGTTTAATACAGTAAGGCAAATACAAATAGTCCAAGTCTACTAAAACCACTAGTCCTCTGCTGCGCCCGTAGTCTCCACGCTATATCAATCTCGTCTCTGTCTCGACCCAGATCCTGCCCCACCTGTTGTTATGCACACATACAGACATAACAACAGCCGGAAACTCCGGTGAGAACAATCCCAGTATAAACATGTGTACATGCATATATCAATCTAAACATGAAACATGCTTTAATGAATGTCATCCATATAAACATGCAATGCAATGCGAATCAACCATGTCTGGACTCGACTCGACTAGAACTATAGGGATCCCGGTATGAATAAGACAATCTATCACCTACCCTCCCAATCGGGGTGACGGTATGTCTTATTCCTAGACTTCGGCCTGATCTGTATCCACATCTACAATAGGAGAATGATCTTCCCCTAAGCTGTGATATCACCGAACATCTAGAAGTTTGACGGATCTGTCAAGACTCCCTATCTTAAATGCAATGCACAACAATCTGTAAATAATGCATAATCATCTCAAAAGATTTGAATACAAGTCTATAAACAAATCACAATCACAATTCAAGGTAAACAATAAATCTAGTATGTGATTTTGGTTGGGAAACTCAAATGTGATCTCATTTGAGTTGTATCTCCCCAAACAAAACATGCATTATACCTTTCGTTGCACAACTCGGTCGTAGTCGAAGTCTCGAAGACGAATCTTACCGATATCAATCTGAAATGGAAATGTTGATTCATATTCTATCAATCTCTAACTCAACCAAGACATTTATACCATTTATATCTAGTCTTGATACAAGTTAACGGCATAACAACGTGTTCTCGCGATACTAACAAATTAGAATCTCAACATATATCAACACATTATCAATCTAAACTCATCAACTCATAATCATCATTAGAAGCACATGATATTACTCCAAATCTGAATATTTTACTTCTAAAAATGCTAGAAAATAGCAACAATAGCATATGACATCCGTTCTTTGATCCGTTTGCGAATATACGATACTCATAATCCCAAGAACACATATTATACATCGTATCATAATTTCCTCAACATCTAAATTTCAAACCATGCTGGAACTTAAAGAAACTTACATCTCTTTAAAGCTCTCGATGCAAGGATCAATAATCTCTATTTGGTATAAAATTTGAATAGCTGAATCTTAAGAAATCTTACCTCAAACTTTGAAGAAAGGTGAGGAATTTCTAAGGAGCTCTCGGTCGTCGGTTGATGGAATGAAGAGAATGAAGATTCAGATCAAATCTATATATATATGTGCCATGTGTCAAGTCAAGAAGAGATGGTGGATTTCTCGCATGCAGCACCGCGGGTGCGGTAACGTTAGCACCGCGGGTGCGCTATGCTTTCGGCATGCCTTTTAATTTTTAAAAGTGACGACCGTGGGTGCGGCCCCTGCAAGACCGCGGGTGCGGTCCTTCTGCACCGCGGGTGCGGTGATGCTACGAAAATTTTGGCCAACTTACTGTCTATGCACCGCGGGTGCGGTGTCTCCTAGGACCGCAGGTGCGGTGTGGCTTCGGCAGCACATTCAAAATTTCCATAATTTATGACCGCGGGTGCACTCTTGTTCTAAGCGCGGGTGCGGCCTCTCACACATGAAATATTTTCTACTTTCATCTTATGACATGCATTCTCATATCCTCCGAGTCGTACTTCAATGAAAACTAATAATCTCGAGCCTTACATGTTAAACGCCTAGCAGCATCGCTTACATGATTCGCTAGGTATAAAATGATAGTGCCTGCAAGAACCATTCATGTAACGCCCCGAAAATTTTAAAGTCCACGTAAACCACATGTGCGCAAGTTATTAAATTACTTGTATTTTAATTTATTGTTTGAATGGCATTAATTAATTATGTAACATGTATGTTTATATGATAAATGAGATTTTTATCGTCATCATGCATTAAAATTGTATTTTTAAGGTTATTCGAGTTGCGATCGAGGAACGGGGACCGAGGGCTGAAAAATAGAAAATGATTGTTATTAAATAGTTGTTTTTTTTAATTATTTAAAATATGGTCGATGAATTTTAGTATTTTCGAAAATATAGGGTTGTGAGGTGATTTTATACGCCGGAACGTAATTTTTATCGGTATTGGCTTTTCAAATAAAATTCGAGCTTTCAGGCATCCCGGCTATTAGATTCACATTTTTATTTAAAAGAAAACCTTGTTATTATTTTATTTAAAATCTAATTAATTTAATTGAGCTTTAATTTATGGCTTAATAGGCCTAAGCCTAGTTAGAAAATTAAATTAGTATTTAAAGTGTATTAAACTTCACCAACCCTATTCTCCAAAGAAAACAATCGGCCACCTTGTTTTAAACTTTAAAAACTCTCTCAAGCATCAAGACACACACACGGCACTCTTATTTTCTGGAAAAAAATCGGCAGAGTCTTGGGAAGGCTTCTCTTGGAGTTCTAGCTTCGTCGTCCCCTCCGTTCTTCGTCGTCAACGTTTAATCGAGCGTATATTACGCAAAGGCACACCTTAATCTCCTTTTACTCATCCACTACATCATATTATTGCATTAAATTATGTGTACATGGAAATCTTGGGGTTTTACTTTCAGAATTTCGTTTTTCATGAATATGCTTTGATCATGTGTTTTCTTTATGAATCAAATCATGTGTTGTCTATGTTTAGGGGCTGCCATGGTTAGGGTAAGTTTACGCTTGTGTTCTAGAGTCCCACACACCACACCTAGATCGATCAAACCAAGAAAGAAAGAAAGAAGAAACAAGAAAAAGAAAAGAACGTATTTTGCTGTCAAATTGTTGGGGACGATCGGGTTGGCTTGGGAGGAAAGGGGCGGGGTCGTGGCTTGGTCCAGGGCTCGTCCAGGGGCTGTTCTTGGTCTGAGAAGAGTCCTAGCCAAGCTAGGACTCATAACCGAAGGGCAGGGAGGAGTCCTTGCATGCAAGGACTCCCACCCCAGATTAGCGCACAGATTTTTTGTGCAGGGTCGCATCGCTCTCAGGCGCTTGTGGCTCGATGCATGGGGCACGGGCTGGGCTAGGAAGGTTCATTAGGGTCCTAAGCAAGTGTCCATGGGTTGGGTTCGGTTAGTATAGCGTTGATTGGAGTAACACGATCACACACTAAGTTTTCGTTCATGATGCAACTCTCGGCCGGATAAGGTTCAGTCTTGGGGGGTCTCGTTTTTGAGTTTTTGGGGCTTGGTTTGGCTAACTTAGAATCCAGTAGGGTACTTTGTCATGTTAGGCACCTTTTGGCTCGATATGGCTCGGGGCGAACTCGTGAAAATTAAGAGATGGCTCGGGGTCGGAGTTTGGGTGTCAAAATGAGTTTTAAAATAAAGAATTTTTGGAAAACGACTCACGGGGGTCGAGTCGTGATCCATAAGGGCCAAAATAATATAAAAAGACTAAATTTAGAATTTAGGAATTTTATATCGAAGTTTGGTATTTTTCGGGATTAAAACACCGTTAAAATAATTAAGAAAAGATAATTGAAAAAGTCTAAGTTTTAAGCCACATAAAATTACGAAAAAATTCACGTAAGCTTAAATAATTATTTGGGACATGTTAGAGTCATGAAATCAAGAAAATAATCAAAAGCGTAAAATGTCGAAGCCAGGGGTAAAACGGTCATTTTACACCGGGAAATTAGTAAAGGACATGGCAGTGCCCGAAATGCTGTTTTTATGTTATTATGATGATTTTGAAATGTTTATGAATTTCTCATGATTTAATTATGATTTTTAAATGTCTAAGGAATTTTCATGAGTTAAGAAGACATTTAAAATACATGTTGCATGCTTGGTTTCAAAAATGGAAAATGTAAATGTATTCATGATTTTTCTAAAGTGATGTGAATGAAAAATGTTGAAGGATGTGAAGTGATTGTGACTAATTCGTTAATGGTGGCGACGTCGTGAGGGTTATGGTCCCAGTGGGAGCCCGACGATCGTGTTTCCATCATTGCGAATATGAGGTAACGGTTATGTGGTAACGGTTTTGTGGTAACGGAAGAATGGGAATATCGTGAGGGGAAAAGGCCCCAGAGGGAGCCCATTTATGGGAAAAGGCCCCAGAGGGAGCCCCGACGATCGTATATCTATTCAATCATGATAGGCCAAGGCTCAGTTGACCGGTGAGAGTGTCGCTGATGTCCCCGTCGCCCAGTACTGTGGTTTTATGTAAATGGATCCATCGACCTTCACGATCATGAGCATGAAAGTCACAATTAACGATCTGAATTCAACAAAGGAAAAGGAAAAAAGGAAATGATTATGATTAAGTAAAACGATTATGACATGATAAGGAAAAACGATCAAGATTTGCATGTGCATGGCATGAAATGGTTTAAGATAAAGTTTTATGCATCATGAAAATATTTATGAAAATGATTATGTTTAAGTTTATGCATCTTCATGAAAAAAGATATTTTAAGTACAAGTATTTTTCACCGTTATATGTTGACTGTATTACGTATTACTCGTTATCAAGATTATGGTGTGTTGAGTCTTTAGACTCACTAGGTGTGATGGATGCAGGTGGTATTGAGGGAGGCACCAACGAGTGATCTGATTGGACTGATGGCGCACACAACCCGAGGACCAGCGCATTATTTTCCGCATTACGTTTTATGCTTTATTTTAAAGATTTTAAGACTATTTATTTATTTATGCTTTGAGAGGTTTTTGAGAGGACTAGTATGGGCTACTCTTTTCAAACTTATTGCTTTTTAGGTGTGGTAAAACAGTAAAAGATTTTATTTTATGACTTTTGCACTTGAACTTTTAAATGATTAATGGTTGAGGTTTTATTTTAAAAGGGCAAATGTTTTATAAAAAAAAAAAAAAAATTTCTAGTGCTTTTAAAGCAATAATAAGGTCAGGACGTTTCAGTTGGTATCAGAGCGGTGGTTCCTGTAAAGGGTTGTGCCACCATCAGTGCCGAGAAGATCAGTCGTCAAGCCTCAACTTGTAAGTTTACATGCTTTATATGATTTATATGTTGTTACCTGCATGATTAAATGAACTACATGTTTACGTCCCATGTTTAATAGCATTATGAGGATATATGATTTATATGCTTTAATTTTTATATGTGATACGATCTGAAATGAAAAATTATTTTAATTTAAGCATGTTGGTTTGTGGTGGAATTGGATTATGTTGATCTTTTTGGGTTTTAGTATTGACGTTCTACTTTTTGGGCTATAAGTTAATCGAGAATTTTATGAATGTTTTTGGGATATGTAGATTTTCTAAGAAAATATTATGATTCATGGTTACTAGACGAATTAATTTTTGGGAATTAGACGTAAGGAATAATGATTCGAGGATTTACAACGACTTTGGGAATTAAAAAAAAAAGATAAATTGGGATTTTAAGTTGATGAAAAGTATGATTGGTTATAGAAATTTATCTTTGGGTAAATAAGTTTAAGTTTATTGAAATTATGTCATGGGAAAATTGTAGAAGAAAATTAAGAATACCGAGAATCTATGGGTTAACTGTAAGATTTTTGTAAGTAAGGACCAATTAAGATAATTTCGAGGAAATTAAGAATTTATTTTGCGAATATTAAGGAATTTGGGAATTTGTTTAGCAATAAGTGCGAATTGAATGGGTTATATGGTAAGAATTTTGATGATTTAGACTTTTAAGAATATTTGGAACATAAGGATATCTTGGGTTATAATGTTATAAGGAATTTGAGTCAAGGATTTTTAAGGATGAATTGATATTAGGCTTGAAAAATTTAAGCGTTAGCGGATGCGTTTGGGATTTTAAGATTTAAATTTGATAAGTTGATGAACATTTTAGGTATAAATTAAGAAAAGTAATATATGTTATGTATGGTTAATAATATTTTAATATTGAGAATCGTAAGAAAAATTGAAGTTCGAGGTTATAATGGTAATAGCACTAAGTATTTGGGTCCTTTTAAGTGCGATTTGAAAATAAGGATTTAAGAAGGAAAATTTAATTGGGATAAAGAGACGTAAGGACATTCTAGAGTTGAAGTTTTATCAGAGTAAGCGCAGCGGAAAGCGTGGATTTTTGGGATACTAGAACTAAGTCTAAAGCTTTGGGTTATTAAGGATAAGCGAATTTCGAGGACGAAATTCAATTTAAAGGGGGAAGATTGTAACGCCCCGAAAATTTTAAAGTCCACGTAAACCACATGTGCGCAAGTTATTAAATTACTTGTATTTTAATTAATTGTTTGAATGGCATTAATTAATTATGTGACATGTATGTTTATATGATAAATGAGATTTTTATCGTCATCATGCATTAAAATTGTATTTTTAAGGTTATTCGAGTTGCGATCGAGGAACGGGGACCGAGGGCTGAAAAATAGAAAATGATTGTTATTAAATAGTTGTTTTTTTTAATTATTTAAAATATGGTCGATGAATTTTAGTATTTTCGAAAATATAGGGTTGTGAGGTGATTTTATACGCCGGAACGTAATTTTTATCGGTATTGGCTTTTCAAATAAAATTCGAGCTTTCAGGCATCCCGTGTGGGGACCCGGGCTCTAATTCTTTTCTTTGGGATTAAAACGGATCATTAATATAAAAAGTGGGTCAAATTTTTGCTTTTACCTTAAATCAAATGAAAGCTAACATAAGAAGTCTCTATGTTATTCAACACATACTATACAAACATAAGATACAAATATGTCTGGTTCCAACCCATATTCGACAACTAGTAATTAAATACAGTACATGCCAAAAGTACAATTACTAGTTCTTCTGCTATGCCCGAGATCACCACGCTATGTCCATCTCTCATCCTCTGCGTGACCCAGATCATGCCCCACCTGTTGTTATGCACACATACAGACATAACAACAGCCGGAAAACCGGTGAGAACAAATCCCAGTATAAACATGTATACATGCATACAATCAATTAAACATGAAACATGCTATCATGAATGACATCATATGCACATGCAATGAAATGTGAATCAAACCATGTCTGGACTCGACTCGACTAGAACTCTAGGGATCCCGGTGTGAATAAGACGTCACTACCTACCCTCCAATCGGGGTAATGAACGTCTCATTCCTAGACTTCGGTCTGAGCTTTATCAACGGCGGCAATAAGAGTAATACCTACTCCTATGCTGAGATACACCGAAACGTCTAGCTATTTGACAATGCCTGTCAAAGACTCTCCTATCTTAGATGCAATGAATATCAATATGTAAACAAAGTATAATCATATTCATATCTGAATATCACACTGATCATACATGCTTGAATACAATTCTGAAATCAAAGCATAAACATGTTAAAAGATTGAATATAATGCTATAAACAATTCATAAACATGTTACAATATATCTAATAATACTCGTATGTGATTTTGGTTGGGAAACTCAAATAATATCTTATTTGAGTTACATCTCCCCAAACAAAACATGACTTATACCTTTCTTGTTGAACAGTCGGTGTCAAAGTCTCGAGATCAGTATGTCAACTCTGTCAAGTTTAGTCTGAAATGACAATGTGTAGATATATTCTATCAATGTACCACTCAACAAATCTTGTACAATTCAATTATCGGTCTCGGTATAAATTGACGGCATAACGACGTATTTCTTCAATACCGATAATTCAACAACACTAAACTCAATATCAACAATTCCTAATCTCCTCAAAATACAAAGTCTCACACTGAAATATCCCATCTAAACTCAATAAACATGCTGGAAATCGAAACTATAGCATATGACATCCGTTCTTTGATCCGTTTGCGATTCTACAATATCTATTATCTCAAGAACATAATATATAGTTCAATTCATCATTTACCCAACACATAAATATCAAAACATGCTGGAATTAAATGAAACTTACATTACTTTGAAGCTAGTAGCACAAGGATTACAAATCTAAGCTCGGTTTAAAAATCGGTTGATAAAATCTTGCACAACCACCATTTAAAAGCATGAAGGAACTTGTATTGCTCTGGGGCTCTCGGTCAAGTGCTGGAGTGAAAAGGAATGAATTGAAGACACATTATATATACTTTGCATGTCTAAGAACACATGGCTCATCCTTGGGTGTACACGGCTCTCGCTCGGGCGGTCAAAAATTGCCGCCCGGGCGAGTAATTCTCGACCCTCGCCCATTCCAGCAGCCTCGCTCGGGCGGTCAAAACATCCGCCCGGGCGAGTGACTCCCGGCCCTCTTCTCCGAGGCACTCTCGCTCGGGCGGTCAAAAATGTCCGCCCAGGCGAGTCACTTTCGCCCCACACTATTATTATCTCAATTTAATCTTAAGATAACCTGGTTATAATCATGTCACTCAACTTAATAATCTCAAACTAACATATTATAAAATCTTGGGCATTACATCCCGGCTATTAGATTCACATTTTTATTTAAAAGAAAACCTTGTTATTATTTTATTTAAAATCTAATTAATTTAATTGGGCTTTAATTTATGGCTTAATAGGCCTAAGCCTAGTTAGAAAATTAAATTAGTATTTAAAGTGTATTAAACTTCACCAACCCTATTCTCCAAAGAAAACAATCGGCCACCTTGTTTTAAACTTTAAAAACTCTCTCAAGCATCAAGACACACACACGGCACTCTTATTTTCTGGAAAAAAATCGGCAGAGTCTTGGGAAGGCTTCTCTTGGAGTTCTAGCTTCGTCGTCCCCTCCGTTCTTCGTCGTCAACGTTTAATCGAGCGTATATTACGCAAAGGCACACCTTAATCTCCTTTTACTCATCCACTACATCATATTATTGCATTAAATTATGTGTACATGGAAATCTTGGGGTTTTACTTTCAGAATTTCGTTTTTCATGAATATGCTTTGATCATGTGTTTTCTTTATGAATCAAATCATGTGTTGTCTATGTTTAGGGGCTGCCATGGTTAGGGTAAGTTTACGCTTGTGTTCTAGAGTCCCACACACCACACCTAGATCGATCAAACCAAGAAAGAAAGAAAGAAGAAACAAGAAAAAGAAAAGAACGTATTTTGCTGTCAAATTGTTGGGTACGATCGGGTTGGCTTGGGAGGAAAGGGGCGGGGTCGTGGCTTGGTCCAGGGCTCGTCCAGGGGCTGTTCTTGGTCTGAGAAGAGTCCTAGCCAAGCTAGGACTCATAACCGAAGGGCAGGGAGGAGTCCTTGCATGCAAGGACTCCCACCCCAGATTAGCGCACAGATTTTTTGTGCAGGGTCGCGTCGCTCTCAGGCGCTTGTGGCTCGATGCATGGGGCACGGGCTGGGCTAGGAAGGTTCATTATGGTCCTAAGCAAGTGTCCATGGGTTGGGTTCGGTTAGTATAGCGTTGATTGGAGTAACACGATCACACACTAAGTTTTCGTTCATGATGCAACTCTCGGCCGGATAAGGTTCAGTCTTGGGGGTCTCGTTTTTGAGTTTTTGGGGCTTGGTTTGGCTAACTTAGAATCCAGTAGGGTACTTTGTCATGTTAGGCACCTTTTGGCTCGATATGGCTCGGGGCAAACTCGTGAAAATTAAGAGATGGCTCGGGGTCGGAGTTTGGGTGTCAAAATGAGTTTTAAAATAAAGAATTTTTGGAAAACGACTCACGGGGGTCGAGTCGTGATCCATAAGGGCCAAAATAATATAAAAAGACTAAATTTAGAATTTAGGAATTTTATATCGAAGTTTGGTATTTTTCGGGATTAAAACACCGTTAAAATAATTAAGAAAAGATAATTGAAAAAGTCTAAATTTTAAGCCACATAAAATTACGAAAAAATTCACGTAAGCTTAAATAATTATTTGGGACATGTTAGAGTCATGAAATCAAGAAAATAATCAAAAGCGTAAAATGTCGAAGCCAGGGGTAAAACGGTCATTTTACACCGGGAAATTAGTAAAGGACATGGCAGTGCCCGAAATGCTGTTTTTATGTTATTATGATGATTTTGAAATGTTTATGAATTTCTCATGATTTAATTATGATTTTTAAATGTCTAAGGAATTTTCATGAGTTAAGAAGACATTTAAAATACATGTTGCATGCTTGGTTTCAAAAATGGAAAATGTAAATGTATTCATGATTTTTCTAAAGTGATGTGAATGAAAAATGTTGAAGGATGTGAAGTGATTGTGACTAATTCGTTAATGGTGGCGACGTCGTGAGGGTTATGGTCCCAGTGGGAGCCCGACGATCGTGTTTCCATCATTGCGAATATGAGGTAACGGTTATGTGGTAACGGTTTTGTGGTATTGGAAGAATGGGAATATCGTGAGGGGAAAAGGCCCCAGAGGGAGCCCATTTATTGGAAAAGGCCCCAGAGGGAGCCCCGACGATCGTATTTCTATTCAATCATGATAGGCCAAGGCTCAGTTGACCGGTGAGAGTGTCGCTGATGTCCCCGCCGCCCAGTACTGTGGTTTTATGTAGATGGATCCATCGACCTTCACGATCATGAGCATGAAAGTCACAATTAACGATCTGAATTCAACAAAGGAAAAGGAAAAAAGGAAATGATTATGATTAAGTAAAACGATTATGACATGATAAGGAAAAACGATCAAGATTTGCATGTGCATGGCATGAAATGGTTTATGATAAAGTTTTATGCATCATGAAAATATTTATGAAAATGATTATGTTTAAGTTTATGCATCTTCATGAAAAAAGATATTTTAAGTACAAGTATTTTTCACCGTTATATGTTGACTGTATTACGTATTACTCGTTATCAAGATTATGGTGTGTTGAGTCTTTAGACTCACTAGGTGTGATGGATGCAGGTGGTATTGAGGGAGGCACCGACGAGTGATCTGATTGGACTGATGGCGCACACAACCCGAGGACCAGCGCATTATTTTCCGCATTACGTTTTATGCTTTATTTTAAAGATTTTAAGACTATTTATTTATTTATGCTTTGAGAGGTTTTTGAGAGGACTAGTATGGGCTACTCTTTTCAAACTTATTGCTTTTTAGGTGTGGTAAAACAGTAAAAGATTTTATTTTATGACTTTTGCACTTGAACTTTTAAATGATGAATGGTTGAGGTTTTATTTTAAAAGGGCAAATGTTTTATAAAAAAAAAAAAAAAATTTCTAGTGCTTTTAAAGCAATAATAAGGTCAGGACGTTTAAATTCAATTATGGTTAGCGTACAGTACGGTCCCTTCAACTCATATATCCCGACCGATTCGACAACCATTGGTTTATCGAGAGTTGTCAATGAATCGATAATATGTGTCATGTCGTAGTTGTATCGATGGTGTAATCTATGAAACCCCTTTCATAATTACCACCATACTCTGATCAGAGATTTCAACCTACATACACATGAGAACACATAGGATATCCATACCCGAAGGTAAGCGGTGAATCCCCGACTACAATTCATCGACTCCTATATGTTTCGACAAAACACCCAACCTTGCCACCTGATGACCCCTTGAGAGTCGGTAAACAAGTCAAAGTGTAATGCTAGCACATAGAGTCTCAATGTTGTCCCGGGTCATAAGGACTAATGGTGTACAACCATAAACTAGGACTTTTCCACTCGATAAGTGAGAACCACTTGGAAAGTCCTTTTATGGAGGATTGTTCAGTGCACTCTACCAGGAGCGCCTATCTGCATGCTCGGACATCACAATGTCCCGTACCAATGAAACATGGTACTCACATCGCAGATACTAATCTCGAACTCTAGCGGCCTATATCCTTCTTAGTGGCGGGTGAATCGACTAGGAACTGTTTAAAATATACAGTATTCCAAATATGAGTTTCATGATACTCATCATATGAGCATCTCATATTCTTTCTACTATTTGTATATTCAAGGGCTTCATCTATGCAACTAGCATGGGTATACAGATAAAGATTTTCCAAAACAATAATTTCAAATATTATTAAAATAAAGATTGCTTATACATAGAGTTTCATTGTGAACACTCGGCCAACACTTGGCTCGACGGACACCTACTCTAGCAACGTGTTTGCTGAAAAATTAGACACTTGCTTCATCCATGTAATATAAGATATATGTGTCTTCATTTTCTTCAGAACGCAGCAGCAAGAACAGAGAGTATTTTCAGAAAGGTGCAAGGCTTCTCTCATTTTAGAAGTTAGATTGTGTAACATCCAACCATCCAAACTTTAATCCAAGCATAGATTCTTGCTCCTCTTGACAAGGGCTATTAAAGGATGTAAGTTTTATTCAGTTTCAGCATGGTTTGACGGTTCTATGAGATTGTGTATAGATTACAGGCATATATTCTTGCTCCAGTGCTATTTGTGCGAAAGAAAGACGGTTCTATGAGATTGTGTATAAATTACAGGCAACTGAACAAGGCAACGATAAAGAACAAGTATCCTTTGCCTCTTATCGACGATTTATTTGATCAGTTGCAGGGATCTTCTATCTATTCCAAGCATAGATTCTTGCTCCAGTGCTATTTGTGCGAAAGAAAGACGGTTCTATGAGATTGTGTATAGATTACAGGCAACTGAACAAGGCAACGTTAAAGAACAAGTATCCTTTGCCTCATATCGACGATTTATTTGATCAGTTGCAGGGATCTTCTATCTATTCCAAGATTGATTTGCGATTGGGATATCACCAACTCAGAGTTCGAGATGTTGATATACCGAAGACAGCATTCGGGACCAGGTATGGACACTACGAGTTTGTTGTCATGCCTTTTGGTTTAACGAATGCTCCAGCGGTGTTTATGAGTTTGATGAACCGCATCTTTCAGAGGTACTTGGATGAGTTTGTGATTGTTTTTATTGATGATATTTTGGGGTACTCTAAGAATCTGAATGAGCACGCCAATCATTTGAGAATTGTGTTGCAAACACTGAGAAATGAAAGATTATATGCTAAGCTGTCAAAATGTGAGTTTTGGCTGAGACAGGTTGTCTTCTTGGGTCATATCATATCTGGAGATGATATTTCTGTGGATCCGATTAAAGTTGAAGCTGTTATCAGTTGGCCGAGACCGACTTCTGTGCCAGAGATACGAAGTTTCATGGGTCTAGTAGGGTACTATAGAAGATTCATCAAAGATTTCTCCAGCATTGTGAAACCGATTACCCAGTTGACACAGAAAAATACGCCATTTGTGTGGTCTGAAGATTGTGAGTCTAGCTTCTTAGAATAAGGCTGACCATTGCACCTGTCTTGATGATTCCTTTAGGTACGGGTGATTTCATTGTATATTGTGATGCATCTCACAGAGGGCTGGGGTGTGTTCTTATGCAGCGAGGTCATGTGATTGCTTACGCCTCGAGACAGCTGAAAACTCACGAGACTCGATTCCCAATTCATGATCCTGAATTGGCGGCTATCGTATTTGCATTAAAGATTTGGCGTCATTATCTTTATGGCGAGAAATTGAGATCTACTCGGATCATAAAAGCCTAAAGTATTTATTTTCTCAGTTAGAGTTGAACATGAGACAACGCAGATGGCAAGATTTGTTGAAAGACTTTGATTACGAAATCAAATACTATCCAGGGAAGTCAAATGCAGCAGCAGACGCCTTGAGTCGAAAGGTTTGTGCTTTATCCTTGTCGACGATAGGGGTTTCGAATTTAGTTGAAGATTGCTGTTTGTCTGGATTAGCATTTGATACAGGTAGTAGACCATTGCTACTTTCTTCGATTGAAGTTGAGCCAGATTTGGTTATGCGAATTAAAGAAGCACAAAGAACGGATCAGAATGTTCAGAGATCAATTCAGATGGTCAGATCAGGGCATGTGTCAGAATATCAGGTACATAATCATGTGCTATACGTGAATAACCGTCTTGTAGTGCCAGATGTTTCAGATTTGAAACAACATATATTGTTAGAAGCGCACTGTAGTCGGTTTAGCATTCATCCTGGAGGCCGTAAAATGTACAACGATCTGAAGACACAATTCTGGTGGAAACAGATGAAGACAGATATTGCAGAATTTGTGTCTAAGTGCTTAAACAGCCAACAGGTGAAGGCTGAGAGAAAGAAGCCCGGAGGTTTACTTCAGAGTTTGTCTATTCCAGAATGGAAATGGGATCACATTTCCATGGATTTCGTGACGAAGTTACCTCGATCATCCCGGGGCTGTGATGCGATTTGGGTCATCATTGATCGACTGACCAAATCAGCATGTTTTATTCCATACAGAATGACATACCGACACGATCAGATGGCAGATTTGTGTGTCAGAGAGGTTGTCAGACTGCATGGTGTGCCGAAGTCTATCGTATCAGATCGAGATCCACGATTCACTTCGCACTTTTGGCACAGTTTGCAGCAGGCCTTAGGTACGACATTACACCTGAGTACTTCTTATAATCCTCAGACAGACGGACAGTCAGAGCGGACTATCCAGACTTTAGAGGACATGTTGAGAGCTGTAGTGCTAGATTTTTGCACTAGTTGGCAAGATTCACTACCGTTGTGTGAATTCTCGTACAACAACAGCTATCAAACGAGCATTGAAATGGCACCGTTTGAAGCTTTGTATGGCAAGAAGTGCAGATCTCCGTTGTACTGGGATGATATATCTGAGGTACGGGAACTTGGGCCTGATATGATTCGTGAAATGACTGAGAAGGTAAAAATCATTCAGAAAAGAATGAAGACGGCACAGGATAGGCAAGCCAAATACGCCGATATCAGACGTAGGCCGTTGGTATTCGAGCAAGGAGACAGAGTGTTTCTAAAGATTTCCCCTTTCAGAGGCGTTGTCCGATTTTGCAAACATGGAAAATTGTCTCCTCGATACATCGGTCCTTACGAGATCTTGGAAAAGATTGGCGATCGAGCATATCGACTTGCTCTTCCTCCTTCTTTATCTGGAATACATGACGTTTTCCATGTATCGATGTTACGTAGATATATGCCAGATATTTCTCATGTCATTCACCCTGACGAAGCTGATCTGGTTCAGACTTTGAGTTATGTTGAACAACCGATACAGATTCTTGATCGGAAAGAAAAGAAGCTCAGAACGAAGACTATTCCACTAGTGAAAGTCCAGTGGAGTCGTCATGGCATCGAAGAAGCGACTTGGGAGACAGAAGCAGATATGAGACAGAAACATCCCGAGTTATTGATATGATGTAAGTGATTCTTCAGTTTTGATTATATTACTTTTCATGTATGATATGATAGATTGCCTGAGATTTCGAGAACGAAATCATTTCTTAGAGGGGGATAAATGTAAGGCTCGAGATTATTAGTCTTCACTGACGCGATATTCGAAGATATGAGAATGTATGACATTGCATGAGAAACACTAAGTGAAATGGGAGTAGGAAAGACATGAGAAAATATGAGAAAATGTTAAGAATAAATGTGAAGGGCCGAAGCTATGGCGCACATGCGCGAAGAAATGCGCGCATCTGCGCGAGACCTCCAGAGACTTTGGCGCACATGCGCGAGTTCAGGCACGCATATGTGCGGCAACTCCAGAACCTTTGGGGCATCTGCGCAAGATGAAGCACACATATGCGCAAGGTGTTGCATTGCCGAGACCGTAGGTCTCGCGCATATGTGCGAGTGATGTCGCGCATATGCGCGAGACGTGTACTTCAAAGAACAAGCCATTTGTCCTAAGCCATGCAAGATATATATAGAGGTGTCTTCATTTCCCACCTTACTCAGCTGATAACCGAGAGAAAGTGAGGAACAAGGAAGAGGGAAAGTTCATTCATTTTGAAGTTAGTTGTGCAAGATTCAATCATCCAAACGTTAATCCGATTACGGTTTTGAGCTCCTCTCATTATTAGCTACAAGGTGATGTAAGTTTCCTTCAATTCCTGCATTATTTGAGATATTATGATTGGGGAAATTATGAATTACACTAGATTATGTGTTCTTGAGAAGTTAGTGATCATGTATTCGAAGTCTGATCGAAGAAATATGATCGTACGCAAATGTTATAAATTTCAGCATGTTTAGAACAAAATTATGCAGATTTTGGGTAGTATCATATGACTATGATGATGATTATGAGTTGAGACTTATGAATTATTGATATATGTTGAGAGTCGGATTGACTGGTATTGAGAAAGTACGTCGTTATGCCGTCAAATTGTACCGAGGTCAAGTATTGAATTGGATATGTGTTGATTGAGATTAGAGATTGATAGAATATGTATCAACATTTCCATTTCAGATTTGATATTGACAGATTCGTCTTAGAGACTTTGACTACGACACAGATTGTGCGACGAAAGGTATAATTCATGTTTTGTTTGGGGAAGACACAACTCAAATGAGATTCAATTGTTTATCTCTTTGATATGATTTGGATTTGTTTATAGATTTATATTCAAATCTCTTGATATAATCATGCTTTGTCTATAGATTTATATTCAAGCATTGAGATAGGAGAGTCATTGACAGATTTGTCAAAACTAGACGTTCGGTGTATCGACGAATAGGAGCAGACTTCCTCTGACTGTAGACATTCGATACAGACACGACCGAAGTCTAGGAGTAAGACGTATAGTTATCCCGATTGGGTGGGTAGGTAACAGACAGTGACGTCTTATTCACCCCGGGATCCCTAGAGTAGAGTCGAGTTGAGTCAAGACATGATTTGATTTGCATTGCATGCTTATATAGATTGGTTTCATAGACTATGGAACCCATTATTATTGCTTTTATGCATGATTCATGATTTTATGTTAGCATGTATACATGTTTTATACTGGGATTTGTTCTCACCGGAGTTTCCGGCTGTTGTTATGTCTGTATGTGTGCGTAACAACAGGTGGGGCAGGATCTGGGTCACGACAGAAATGAGATCGAGATAGCGTGGTGACTACGGGCGCAGAAGATGACTAGTGGCTCTTATTAGACTTGGACTACTTGTAGTTTGTATTTTGTATTAAATACTAGTTTGGATTGATGTATTAGAATAAGACATGGATTTATGTTGTAAAAAAAACATAGAACTCTCTTGTGCTTGATTTATAAACATTAGAATAATGTTAAAAAGCGAAAATTTGACCCACATTTTCTCACAGATCCAATTAATCCCAGATCGATTCGATTTAGATCCCGGGTCCCCACAAGACCACTTCCCAACGGTGAAGAAACAGACACTACAGCAGGTAATGACTCAAAAGGCAATGCATGTATCAATGCAAATGGCTCAGATATAAAAGTATGAGATGCACCCGTATCTATCAATATATAATCAGGATAACTGCAAAGAAAATAGTTAACTGCTATCACATCATATGACGCATCTTGGGCCTGTTCTTCTGTCAATGCAAATACTCGGGCCTGCTGTCTGGGATGTTGGCTCACTGTCTAGCTGAAAGGGGATCGATTAAGGTGCTCTAATGCGCAACGGAAGTTTTTAAGAAATTGTTTTTCAACAAGAAAACCGAGCACCCTAATCCTATAATGAGTAGCAAATACGAAAAACACAAAATATGTCATACATAGAGTGTTTAGAATGAAAGTTGATCGGTTACAGTGACCGGAAGCGCAACGGAAGTCAAAATTTTTTATTTTTCATGCTAAAATTTCGGCCACCATGTTTTTGTGCAACAAATACTATAAAAACACATTATGACATTCATAGGGTGTTTTAGAATTTTACCTATCAACCTCTTGAGGTTGATGAATGGCACCAACTAAAGTGTAAACACTTTAGCTCTTGAGTGGATGAATATCTACAAGCTCACCTCCTTTCCTTCAAGAATTAGGCCCACCACTAGCTAGGTAAATCCCTTCTTGTTTTGCACTAGAAAAACAAGAAGATTTTCAAAGAGAAGATAGTGTTTTCAACAAATTTGTGGGGACCCGGACGCTGATTTTTTTTCTTAATCATCTTTGGGATTTAATTATTACTTAAGATAAAATAGGGTCTAAAAATTTTTCTTTTTAAAATAAAGTGCGGAAGGTAATGGCATCTACGTAATATACATATCTGTATAAAACTACATTTCAGTATAAGTGTACAATAATGTACAACAATCTTTCCAACTAATCTAAGGTTCAACTACTAAAGTTCAAGTAATAAAACCAAATCTATCCAAGTCTGGAATCACCACGCTAAACTCGTCTTCTCTCATCATCTTCTCGACCCCGATCTTGCCCACCTGTTGTCATGCACACATACAAAACAAGACAACAGCCGTATACTCCGGTGAGAATAAATCCCAGTATAAAACATGGTAAGCATGTATAGAAACAATCTAAATCATAAAACATGCTATCATGATCATATTTAAAAGTAATAGATTTCATAATCTATGAAATCAAATCAAAATAAGCATGCAACTCAATTCAGATAAACTTGACGGATCTGTCAAGACTCCCTATCTTAAATGCAATAAATAACAATCTGTAAACAAAGCATAATCATATCATACATTAAACAATAATAATTCTAGTATGTGATTTTATTGGGAAACTCAAATGAGATCTATTTGAGTTATGTCTTCCCGTATATCACATGAATTATACCTTTGTCGTCCCGGTCTGACGAAGACGATGATCTGTATTCAACTCTGTCCATATCCAATCTGAAATGACAATATCGAATACACTGTATCAGTGGATAACTCAATACACAATCTGTTCTGATCAATACTCAAATCAGTATACAATCTGATCAATATCTGAACAAGATACAATCTAATTCATGTCATCGACATTATAATACAATCTGAATAACCCCATCAATCTGAATATCACAATTATAATACTGGAACTCATAATCTGTGCCAATACAATTACAGAAACAGTCCGTTCTTTAATCTGACTTCAATTCTATAATATCTACGGTAGCAAAAACACCATATCTGAATCATATTCAATTCTAACAACATCATATTTTCAAAACATCTCAAAACGTAACAAAACTTACGTCCTTGTGTAGTTCGTGTCGAGAGGAACACGATACTGCGTTCGGATTCGAATTCTGATAGACGGATCTTCCACAATCGCAAATCTAAAAGGCGTAAGGATTTTCTTTCCAAGATTTCGCCCCTTTTCTGAAATTCTGAAGGATATACGTGTCAATCATCCCTATATATACTGCATGCAAAATATGAAACGTAGCCTCATTTTTCAAGCAACACGCATGACCGCGGGTGCGGTCGTGTCATGCACCGCGGGTGCGCTCATGCTTCGACATTATCTTTCATTTTCTGAAATTCAGCACCGCGGGTGCGGCACATCTTAGACCGCGGGTGCGGTACCACCAGCGCGGGTGCGGTCTTGTTTTTACCGCGGGTGCGGTGTCGCCTCGAAAAAAATTTGACAACTTACTGTCCATGCACCGCGGGTGCGGTGTGGCTTCGGCCTTTCTTGCAAAAATCCACAATTGCATAACCGCGGGTGCACTCCTGTTCTGGGCGCAGGTGCGGTCTTGCAAACCCTATTTTCTCATGTCTTTTCTTTCCTCATTGCATGTCATGCGTTTTCATATCTTTCGAGTCTCATATTAATGAAGATTAATAATATTGGTTTATCAATTCTATAATTCCTGGGCATTACAAAATTGAAGAACACAAAAGTGAAAGAAAAGTTTTGAGAGAAAAATGCTTAGAAGTTTCGGCCAAGTGAGAGAATGAGGGAGGGAAGAGTTTTCTTGGTAGTGCAAAAAGTTGTCTTGCATGCCATGCAATTTTTTTTAATCAAAAGTATTCTACAACCCTTCACCTCCCAAGCATGCAAACCCTAGTGGGTTTGTAACTTTTACAAGGCCCGTGGACTTTTGAATTGTCTCAAACATATTTGAGCCCAATTAGACTTTACTTGATTTTACTCAAGCCCACTAGTTAAATAATTATTTCAAATTGGGCTCTACAAGGCCCAATATTATTTAATTAATCCAACACTTGAATTAATTTAATTATTTGGACTCTACTAGGCCCACTAGTGTTTAATTAATTCAACACTTGAATTAATTTAATTAAGTCCATAATAATGTTTATGAAAATCACAATTTTCAAATACATTATTCACTTGGCCAAATTTTAATTTAGGAACACTTCCATTAATTAAAATTTATATTTCTCTCATAGAAGTCATACTTGTAATGCCCGGAAAATTTAATCCTGGTAATCTCTAATTATTGAACTATAATTTGATATGATTATGAGAGGATTAATCGGGACACGAAAATGAGATTGCGTGTGGAAAAGATATGTGCGAGGACAGGTCATTCGCGCACATGCGCGACCAGTTGGGCGCACCTGCACGAAGGGGACAGAAAGACTCGCGCATATGCGCGGAAGATGTCGCGCATATGCGCGAGCTGTGCGATGGGACAAGGGGAATTCCAGTAGGTCTCGCGCTCGCGCATATGCGCGAGGTAAGTCGCGCATATGCGCGAGCTGCCGATGAGCTTGGTGCGCAGACCAGTAGGTCTCGCGCATATGCGCCGTAGGATGTCGCGCATATGCGCGAGACATGCAAACCGAAAAATTGCCACGATTGCTTTGGCATGCGCGAGTTGTATATATATATATATACATGCAACTTAATCCTCAGACATAGAAATCAAAATCCGAAGGAACGTTTAGCTTTTTGTGCTTCAAACTTCAACCGTGTAAAATCCGTCCGTCTGAGTTGTAATCCGACTTCGGTATTGTGTTCCAAGCAACGTGGGCTGCAACTGGACGTAAGTTTTGCTACGTTTTGACATGCTTTGGAATTATGATATTGTCAGAATTGAATGGAACTCATATATGTTGTTCTTGACATATTAGACATCATAGAATCGAAGTCAGATTAAGAAACAGACTGATTATGAAATTGTTATGAATTTTTAGGGTCTATTGAATTATACCGGACAGATTTGGATTACGAATGAATTAAAGATTTTAATGGATATGAGTTATGATTTGTAATTGATATCTGTTGATTTGGTATTGACGGGGATACTGAGATTGTACCGTTTTGCCGTTGATTTTGAATTAAATCCAGATTGATCAGATTGTTATTGATTTGAAAGGTATATTGACATGAGATTATTGATATTGTCATTGCCAGACAGACTGTGAATTCAGGACTTCGACTGAGCCAGAAACCGACGAAAGAAAGGTATAAGTCAATGTGGTATTGGGAGATCGACTTGAGTCGGTTAGACTTGAGTTTCCCTAAATCACATACTTTACTTTATTGCATTTATTTTGCATTGATTTGATTGATATACTTGTTCTCTTGATTATACATAGCAGGTATTAGACGAGTAGTCTTATAACAGAAGTGCCTGATAGTGGTGGGATCACCACGGGCACATTGCACGATGTCATGAGATATTGTATTGGCGGAAGTGCCATAGTCTGCTACTGGATAATTGGCTATCGATGTGGATAGAATTATAGCTCATTCTATTACTGGTGATCAGTATTGTATCGATGTGGATAGAATTATAACTTCTTCTATTACTGTTGATCGATGTTATATCGATGTGGATAGAATCGGAGTTTCTTCTATTACTGGTGATCGATACTATACTGATGTGAATAGAACCAGAGCTTCTCTATTACTGGTGATCGATACTATATCGACGTGGGTAGAACTGGAGTCTTTTCTATTACTGTTGGTCGATATGGAATGCCAATGTCTGGAAACCGGGATCCCTAGACTAGGATTGAGTCTAGTCTGAAACGTGGAGTCACGTATATGTCGACAGTCTATGATTGATTATGTTTCAGAGTTTGATACATATATCTGTTACCTGATTACATGCTTTATATTTGTTTATATGATTGCATGTTTCGTTGATTTATACTGAGATTTATTCTCACCGGAGTTATCCGGCTGTTGTCTTGTCTGTATGTGTACATGACAACAGGTGGGACAGGATCAGGGTCCAGGAGATGAGGAGAGATCGTGATAGAGTGGAGACTTCGGACTTGGATGTATATAGGGTGTGACACCTGATATATAGATGTTGTACCTTAGTTTTACTGATGTGTAGACGGTACAGGACATGTACTTTATTTTATACTGATATGTATATGAGTTTGATTTCACTACGTTCCGCATTTAAAAAAAAAAACTTAGACCCTATTTTTAATTGATTAATTAGTCCCAATTATGATTAAGAACGTGATTAGCGTCCGGGTCCCCACAATACTTCTATTTTTCTTTACGCTTATAAACTCATTTATAAGCCGTTCAACACATTGAACTATTTTACTTCTCATCGGGATTTAGAAAGCAAGTACTTGTGTGGCCCTCAATGGTTCATTGATACAACTAGCCGTGGGTTCACATCTCCATGTGATTCGGACTAAACATGTCCTTATTCGAGCATACCCAATCGCTCTATTCTAACTTATCAACTCTTTGATAATAAGAACGTCAGAACTCAAGTCTGATAGTACCCAACCTTTCATGTTAAACGCCTAGCAGCATCGCTTACATGATTCCATAGGTATCAAATGATAGTGTCTGCAAGAACCATTCAATTATGGTTAGCGTACAGTACGGTCCCTTCAACTCATATAACCCGACCGATTCGACAACCATTGGTTTCTCGAGAGTTGTCAATGAATCGATACTATGTGTCATGTTGTAGTTGCATCGATGGTGTAATCTATGAAACCACTTTCATAATTACCACCATACTGTGATCAGAGATTTCAAACTACATATACATGAAAACACATAGGATATCCATACCCGAAGGTAAGCGGTGAATCCCCGACTACAATGCATCAACTCCTATATGTTTCGACAGAACACCCAACCTTGCCACCTGATGACCCCATGAGAGTCGGTAAACAAGTCAAAGTGTAATTCTAGCACATAGAGTCTCAATGTTGTCCCGGGTCATAAGGACTAATGGTGTACAACCATAAACTAGGACATTTCCACTCGATAAGTGAGAACCACTTGGAAAGTCCTTTTATGGAGGGTTGTTCAGTGCACTCTACAAGGAGCACCTATCTGCATGTTCGTACATCACAATGTCCTCTACCAATGAAACATGGTACTCACATCGCAGATACTAGTCTCTAACTCGAGCGGCCTATATCCTTCTTAGTGGCGGCTGAATCGACTAGGAACCGTTTAGAATAAACAGTATTACAAATATGAGTTTCATGATACTCATCATATGAGCATCTCATATTCTTTCTACTATTTGTATATTCAAGGGCTTTATCTGTGGGGACCCGGGCTCTAACTCAATTCTTTTGGGATTTAATTGGATCTTTGCTAGAAAATGTGGGTCAAAATTTTGCTTTTAACATTAATTCAAATGTAATAACTAAAGCATAACATATTTCGATAAAAATTAAACAACGTAAAGTACATACAAGTCTGTTCGTACAAAAGTACACTAGTGTTCGAATGGCAACTACAATCATAAGTAGTACAAGTTTCATAAGAAAGCACTAGTAATCTGCATGCCCGAGATCTCCACGCTATCATCATCTCTCATCTAGCTCGTGACCCCGATCCTGCCCCACCTGTTGCCATGCACACATACAGACACGACAACAGCCGGATAACTCCGGTGAGAACATATCCCAGTATAAAACATGGATGCATGCAATGTAAATATCATATACAAATGCATAACATAAATCAAGTAACATGAATATAAATCTAAACATGTAGTAGAATACAACTCTGTATTCAACATTCAAATCTTGACTCGACTCTTTTCTAATCTAGGGATCCCGGTGTGAATAAGACGGTCTGTCACCTACCCAACCACTCGGGGCAACGGTACGTCTTATTCCTAGACTTCGGTCAACTCTGTATCGAGGGTCTACACATATAGCAAATCTGCTCCTATGCGACGATACACCGAAACGTCTAGTTTTTGGCAAGTCTGCCAATATCTCCTATCTCAGGACTCGAATATAAATCAATAAACGAAACATTACATAATCAATGTAATAACAATCTAGTATGTGATTTAGGGAAACTCGTATCAAATCTGAATCGAGTTGTGCAATCCCAAGACCACATGAATTATACCTTTCTTGTCGCACTGTCTGTGTCGTAGTCGAAGTCTTGAACTCAAATAACCAATACAAATCTGAAATGGCAATGTGTGAACAAACTTATCATAATATATCTCAATCAACTCCATATTCAAAGCTGAATTCGATTCAAATACAATTTGACGGCATAACGACGTATTTCTTCGATACCGATAACTCAATAATATCATACTTAATCACCATCAACTCATAATCTCATCTAACAACACTATACATGCTGAAATCTGCATATTCTCAATACAATACATGCTGGAATTTCGAAACAACGTCATATAGTATCTGAAAATCAATCCGATAACGTTTCTACGATGCTCATACTATCAAGAACGCATTTCTCAACTCAAAACATAATTTTCCCCAACATATGAATTTCGAATCATGCTGGAATTATATAAAACTTACATCCTTTCGTAGCCAACGATGCAAGGATCACAAATCTTAACTCGAAATATAAATCGGATGGCTAAATCATGCAAACTCTCAAGTTGAAGATCAAAAGAACATGAAGCTTTCTTCCCAGCCTTCCCTCGACTCTCAGGTTCTGAATAAAAGAGGAAATGACACATATCATATATGCATGGCAAAGAGACGAGTGTTATATTTTCCAAGTGACACGCACCACCGCGGGTGCGGCAGTGTAAGGACGCGGGTGCGCTGAGCTCTCGGCAGCCATGCCATTTTCGGAAATTCACGCACCGCGGGTGCGGCGCTTGCACCGCCGCGGGTGCGGTCTCAGCACCGCGGGTGCGGTCTTGCGCGCACCGTGGGTGCGGTGTTACTTCGCAAAATCTCCCAATTTTCTATCACCTACACCGCGGGGGCGGTAGTCTTAACACCGCGGGTGCGATGTGGCTTCGGCCCTGCTGCTCAAAATCTCATTTAAACGTCATGCATTCTTACTTCTATGAGTCTAGCATCAATGCCAGTTGATAATTCTCGAGCCTTACATTTCTCCCCTTCTTAGACAAGAGTTCGTCCTCGAACTCATAAGCAAGTAATCATGCAAGTATATTCAAATCTGTAAAGTCAAAACGGGAAGAAAGACTCACATCAAAGGAATAGCTCGGGATGCCTCTGTTTCATCTCAGACTCCGTCTCCCAAGTTGCTTCCTCGATGCCATGACGACTCCACTGAACCTTCACAAGCGGAATGGTCTTCGTTCTGAGCCGTTTTTCTTTCCGATCAAGAATCTGTATCGGTCGTTCAACATAGCTCAAAGTCTGATCTAGCTCGGCTTCGTCAGGTAGAATGACATGAGAATCATCTGGCATGTATCTGCGCAACATCCATACATGAAAAACATCATGTATACCTGATAATGAAGGAGGAAGAGCAAGTCTGTAAGCTCGATCGCCAATCTTCTCAAGGATCTCATACGGACCGACGTATCTAAGAGACAACTTTCCTCGCTTGCCAAATCTGACAACGCCTCTGAAAGGTGAAATCTTCAGAAATACTCTGTCTCCCTGCTCGAATACTAACGGTCTACGTCTGACATTGGCGTATTTCGCTTGCCTATACTATGCCGTCTTCATTCTCTTCTGAATGATCTTCACTTTTTCGGTCATCTCACGAATCATATCAGGCCCCAACTCTGGTACCTCAGAAATATCATCCCAGTACAACGGAGATCTGCACTTCTTTCCGTATAAAGCTTCGAACGGTGCCATTTCTATGCTCGTCTGATAGCTGTTGTTGTTTGAAAACTCACACAACGGCAATGAATCTTGCCAACTAGTACCAAAGTCTAGTACTACAGCTTTCAACATGTCCTCTAAAGTCTGGATAGTCCGCTCTGACTGTCCGTCCGTCTGGGGATGATAAGCAGTGCTCAAGTGTAAAATCGTACCCAAAGCCTGCTTCAAGCTGTGCCAGAAGTGAGAAGTAAATCGTGGATCACGATCTGATACGATCGACTTCGGCACACCATGCAATCTGACGACCTCTTTGACATATAACTCTGCCATCTGATCGTGTCGATAGGTCATTCTGTACGGAATAAAGCAAGCTGATTTGGTCAGTCTGTCAATGATGACCCAAATCGAATCACAGCCCCGTGAAGATCGAGGTAACTTCGTCACGAAATCCATGGAAATGTGGTCCCATTTCCATTCAGGAACAGACAAACTCTGAAGTAAACCTCCGGGCTTCTTCCTCTCTGCTTTCACCTGCTGGCAATTCAGACATCTAGACACAAATTCTGCAATATCTGTCTTCATCTGTTTACCAGAATTGCGTCTTCAAGTCATTGTACATCTTCCTGCCACCAGGATGAATACTGAACCGACTACAGTGTGCCTCTGACATGATCTGTCGTCTCAAATCTGAAACATCGGGCACTACTAAGCGGTTATTCACATACAGAATAGAATCTCTAACCTGATATTCTGAGATATGTCCAGCTCTGACCATATCAATCGATCTCTGCACATTCGGATCGGTTCTCTGCGCTTCTTTGATCCTCAAAATCAGATCTGGCTCAATCTGTATCGCAGCAAGTCGCAACGGTCTACTATCTGTATCAAATGTCAATCCGGACAAGCAACAATCTTCTACTAAATTCGATACACCTACAGTCGATAAGGAAAGAGCGCATACCTTTCGACTCAAGGCGTCTGCCGCTGCATTCGATTTCCCTGGATGGTACTTGATCTCGCAATCAAAATCTTTCAACAGATCAAGCCATCGTCGCTGCCTCATGTTCAATTCTGACTGAGAAAAGAGATACTACAGGCTCTTATGATCGGAATAGATCTCAAATTTCTCGCCATACAGATAATGACGCCAGATCTTGAGTGCAAAGACAATCGCTGCCAATTCAAGATCATGAATCGGATAACGAGTCTCGTGCGGCTTCAACTGTCTTGAGGCGTACGCTATCACATGTCCACGCTGCATAAGAACACATCCCAACCCTCTGTGAGATGCGTCACAATATACAACGAACTCACCTGTACCTGAAGGAATCGTCAAGACAGGCGCACTAGTCAGCCTCTTCTTCAACTCAACAAAACTGCTCTCACAATCTTCTGACCACACAAATGGCATGTTCTTCTGTGTCAACTGGGTAATCGGCTTCGCTATACTGGAGAAGTCTCGAATAAAACGTCGATAATACCCGGCTAGACCCATGAAACTGCGTATCTCTGGCACAGAAGTCGGTCTCGGCCAACTGATCACAGCCTCAACTTTACTCGGATCTACCGCAATACCATCTCCAGATATAATATGCCCCAAGAAGACCACCTGTCTCAACCAGAATTCACACTTGGACAATTTGGCATACAACTGCTCCTGTCGCAAAGTCTTCAGCACGATTCTCAGATGATCTGCATGCTCAGTCAAACTCTTCGAATACACCAAAATGTCGTCAATAAACACAATCACAAAATCATCTAAATATCTCTGAAAAATGCGGTTCATCAAACTCATAAACACCGCAGGTGCATTCGTCAAACCAAAAGGCATAACAACAAACTCGTAATGTCCGTACCTGGTTCGGAATGCAGTCTTCGGAATATCAACGTCTCTAACTCTGAGCTGATGATACCCTGATCTCAAATCAATCTTTGAGTATACAGAAGATCCCTGTAGCTGATCAAACAAATCGTCGATGCGAGGCAAAGGATACTTGTTCTTCACTGTTGCCTTATTCAACTGCCTGTAGTCAATGCACAGTCGCATCGAGCCATCTTTCTTTCGAACGAAAAGCACCGGAGCACCCCAAGGAGATACACTGGGTCTGATATATCCCTTTGCCAGAAGATCCTCCAACTGTGCTTTCAACTCTTTCAGCTCTATCGGCGCCATCCTATACGGAGCTCTCGAAATAGGAACAGAACCGGGCATAAGATCTATGCTGAAATCAACCTCTCGAACCGGAGGCAACCCTGGAATCTCATCAGGAAAAACATCTGCAAACTCGCAAACCACTGGCAAATCTGCCAATGCTGGGCTCGACTTCAGTAGGTCTACTGAATATACGAGAAAGCCCTCTGCTCCTCTCTGAAGCAATCTACTCATAGTCAGGGCAGATACTAAGGGAATCCGAGATCTGGAGCCCTTGCCGTAGAATTTCCACTCGTCTGTCATCTCGGGTCTGAATCTGACAATCTTGTGGAAACAATCTACCGTGGCCCTGTACTTGGTCAACATGTCTATGCCAACTATACAGTCAAAATCAGCTAAACCAAGTACTACACAATCAAGATCAATCTCATGCCCCTCAAACTGAAGCATACAGTGTCTAACAGTAGTCATGGAGATCAAACCACTCCCCAACGGAGAAACTATAGACACTACTGTAGACATCGACTCAACAGGCAATGCATGTCTCAATGCAAAATGTTCAGAGATGAATGTATGAGATGCACCTGTGTCAATCAACACATATGCAGGATAACCGCAAAGAAAACAGCTACCTGCAATGACGTCATCTGGCGCCTCCTGCGCCTGCTCCTATGTCAGGGCAAAAACGCGTGCCTGCTGTCTGGGAGGCTGACTCACGGTCTGACTACCTCCTGGTCTCTGCTGGGTCTGTATGGAGGGTGGCTGAAAGGAGTGTACAGAGGATGCCTGTCTCTCTATCTGTGGTACTGCAGCAGACGATCCTGCACTCTGGAATCGCTGAGAACTCCTCTGTGGGCACACTCTGGCAAAATGCCCCTGCTGTCTGCAGATGTTGCAGCGTCCCAGAACTCCTTGACACTGTTCCGTGACATGTCGCCCTCCGCACGAACCACAGTATATGCCACTGGAATCTGAACCCTGACCTCTCTGTCGAGATCCACTCGAACTCGATGAACTGCTCCCAGATTTCTTAAACGGTTTGCCCTTAGCCTTCAGAAAATCCTTCTTGCCACTACCACTAGCTCCACTGTCAAAACGAGGAGGAGGTGGTGGAAACTGTACGGTAGTAGGATGTGGCGGTCTCTGCCCCTGAACCCCGTAGGAAGCCCCTCGCTGCCTGATCAAGCCAGCCTCTGCTCCCTTCGCTCGATTCAATGCCTCTGAAAAAGTACTAGGCCGGCCCGTGTTCACCAAAGTAAAGACATCGGGATTCAGCCCGTTGATGAACTGATCGGCCACTGCCTCGTCGTTTCCGGCCACATGCGGTGCAAATCGTAGCAATGCAGAAAATTTAGCGACATACTCCTCAATGTTCCACTGTCCCTGCTTCAGATTCGCAAATTCAGCTCCCTTATCTTTCCGGTAGGAGACGGGGAAGAAGCGCTGATAGAACTCATCTTTAAAAACTTTCCACGTGATATCAATGCCTCGGTGCTCCAAGGCTCTCTTCGTAGTCAACCACCAGCTCTTTGCAACCTCTTGCATCTGATGGCCTATCAACTTCACACGTCGTTCGTCAGTGTAAGCCAAAGACTCAAACAGCATCTCGATATCATCAAGCCAGCTCTCGCACTCTACTGCACTCTCTGTGCCCTTCAGGGTAGGCGGATGGAAAGACTGAAATCTCTTCAATAAGGTCTCCATCGGCGTAGCGGTAACATCCATCTGTGCACCGGACGTGCTACCCTGCTCTGGCTGTGGCACTCGTCTAGGCGGCATAAATCTGATCATCAAACTGATTAGTACACAACCAATATCATCTGTCTCAGCCCTCCTCTGATCATATACCTCTGATCGAGAATTGGTTCTGATTCAGGCTTGAAATTCTGTAAATCAATTCAGATAATACAACCACATACAATAGGGAAAGCAGTAAATCATGCTAGCATCTCAAAAGCAAGGAAGATGACTCGATCTACCCCGCTCATTCTATTCTATCTCAGTCTACAGAACCTACAGCTCTGATACCACCTGTTGTGGGGACCCGGGCTCTAACTCAATTCTTTTGGGATTTAATTGGATCTTTGCTAGAAAATGTGGGTCAAAATTTTGCTTTTAACATTAATTCAAATGTAATAACTAAAGCATAACATATTTCGATAAAAATTAAACAACGTAAAGTACATACAAGTCTGTTCGTACAAAAGTACACTAGTGTTCGAATGGCAACTACAATCATAAGTAGTACAAGTTTCATAAGAAAGCACTAGTAATCTGCATGCCCGAGATCTCCACGCTATCATCATCTCTCATCTAGCTCGTGACCCCGATCCTGCCCCACCTGTTGCCATGCACACATACAGACACGACAACAGCCGGATAACTCCGGTGAGAACATATCCCAGTATAAAACATGGATGCATGCAATGTAAATATCATATACAAATGCATAACATAAATCAAGTAACATGAATATAAATCTAAACATGTAGTAGAATACAACTCTGTATTCAACATTCAAATCTTGACTCGACTCTTTTCTAATCTAGGGATCCCGGTGTGAATAAGACGGTCTGTCACCTACCCAACCACTCGGGGCAACGGTACGTCTTATTCCTAGACTTCGGTCAACTCTGTATCGAGGGTCTACACATATAGCAAATCTGCTCCTATGCGACGATACACCGAAACGTCTAGTTTTTGGCAAGTCTGCCAATATCTCCTATCGCAGGACTCGAATATAAATCAATAAACGAAACATTACATAATCAATGTAATAACAATCTAGTATGTGATTTAGGGAAACTCGTATCAAATCTGAATCGAGTTGTGCAATCCCAAGACCACATGAATTATACCTTTCTTGTCGCACTGTCTGTGTCGTAGTCGAAGTCTTGAACTCAAATAACCAATACAAATCTGAAATGGCAATGTGTGAACAAACTTATCATAATATATCTCAATCAACTCCATATTCAAAGCTGAATTCGATTCAAATACAATTTGACGGCATAACGACGTATTTCTTCGATACCGATAACTCAATAATATCATACTTAATCACCATCAACTCATAATCTCATCTAACATCACTATACATGCTGAAATCTGCATATTCTCAATACAATACATGCTGGAATTTTGAAACAACGTCATATAGTATCTGAAAATCAATCCGATAACGTTTCTACGATGCTCATACTATCAAGAACGCATTTCTCAACTCAAAACATAATTTTCCCCAACATATGAATTTCGAATCATGCTGGAATTATATAAAACTTACATCCTTTCGTAGCCAACGATGCAAGGATCACAAATCTTAACTCGAAATATAAATCGGATGGCTAAATCATGCAAACTCTCAAGTTGAAGATCAAAAGAACATGAAGCTTTCTTCCCAGCCTTCCCTCGACTCTCAGGTTCTGAATAAAAGAGGAAATGACACATATCATATATGCATGGCAAAGAGACGAGTGTTATATTTTCCAAGTGACACGCACCACCGCGGGTGCGGCAGTGTAAGGACGCGGGTGCGCTGAGCTCTCGGCAGCCATGCCATTTTCGGAAATTCACGCACCGCGGGTGCGGCGCTTGCACCGCCGCGGGTGCGGTCTCAGCACCGCGGGTGCGGTCTTGCGCGCACCGTGGGTGCGGTGTTACTTCGCAAAATCTCCCAATTTTCTATCACCTACACCGCGGGGGCGGTAGTCTTAACACCGCGGGTGCGATGTGGCTTCGGCCCTGCTGCTCAAAATCTCATTTAAACGTCATGCATTCTTACTTCTATGAGTCTAGCATCAATGCCAGTTGATAATTCTCGAGCCTTACATTATCTATGCAACTAGCATGGGTATACAGATAAAGAAGTGCCAAAACGATAAATTCAAATATTATTAAAATAAATACTATTTATACATAGAGTTTAATCATGAACCCTCGGCCAACACTTGGCTCGACGGGCACCTACTCTAACAATCTCCCACTTGCACTAGATCCAACTACCCATATTCTTCAAACCCATCGATTCGCGATGCTTCTCGAACAATGGTCCAGGTAAAGGCTTAGTTAGCGGATCAGCAACATTATCTGCGGAGCCGACTTTGTCAATCGTGACATCTCCTCTCTCCACGATCTCTCTGAGGATGTGGTACTTTCTCAATACGTGTTTGGACTTCTGATGACACCTTGGCTCCTTTGCTTGAACAATGGCTCCCGTGTTGTCACAAAATACCGGGACAAGAGAAACTCCATTAGGAATGACGCCCAACTCTTGGACGAAATTCCTTATCCAAACTGCCTCCTTTGCTGCAGCTGATGCAGCAATATATTCTGCCTCAGTGGTGGAATCCGCAGTGTTGTATTGCTTGGAACTCTTCCAAGAGACAGCAGCACCATTGAGTATGAATATGAATCCAGAGGTTGACTTCGAGTCATCAATATCGCTTTGGAAGCTACAGTCGGTATAGCCTTCCAATTTCAGTTCTCGACCCCCATAGACCAAGAACAATTTATTGGTCCTTCTCAAATACTTGAGGATGTCTTTCACAGCTTTCCTGTGAGGAAGACCAGGGTTGGATTGATATCTACTCACTACACTTAGTGCAAAAGCCACGTCAGGACGTGTAGATATCATCCCATACATGATGCTACCAATCGCAGATGCATAAGGAATGCTGGTCATCGCCACTATCTCTGCATCAGTCTTGGGAGACATAGACTTGGATAGGGACACGCCATGACACATTGGTAGATGTCCTCACTTGGACTCATCCATCGAGAACCGCTTCACGATGGTATCAATGTATGTGGACTGGGTGAGATCAAGCAATCTTTTTGATCTATCTCTATAGATCTGTATTCTTAATACAAAAGATGCTTCACCCAAGTCCTGCATTGAGAACTTACTCGCTAACCATATCTTAGTTGATTGCAACATTCCTACATCATTCGCAATAGACCATAAATAGATCTTTGAAGTTTGCATACCATATGCTCACTTCCGATAGATATAAACCCTTCGGGTTGAGACATGTAAATCTCTTCCTTAATATCCCCATTAAGAAAGGCTGTCTTAACATCCATCAGCCATATCTCATAGTCATACCATGCAACCATGGCTAGCAAAATCCTTATGGACTTGAACATTGCGACTGGGGAAAAGGTTTCCTCAAAGTCAACTCCTTGTCTTTGAGTATATCCTTTTGCCACCAATCGCGCCTTGAAGGTCAGTACCTTCCCATCCGCCCCAAGTTTTCTCTTGTAAATCCATTTACACCCTATGGGAACAATTCCCTCAGGTGGATCCACGAGATTCCACACTTGGTTCGAATGCATGGAATTCATCTCAGATTCCATAACTTTAAGCCATTTGGATGAATCGGCATCAGATAACGTTTCCTTGAAGGTCCTTGGATCACATCCATGGTTAGGCTCATCATGGCCCTCTTCAAGAAGCAGACCATACCTCATAGGTGGTCTCGAGACTCTCTCGGATCTTCTAGGAGCTTGTATCTCCTCTCTTGGCTCTTCGGGTGTGGGTTCTACAATTGTGGGTGTCTCTCGAACCTCTTCGAGTTCTATCATTTCGCATTTTCTATCTAATAGAAATTCTTTTTCTAAAAAGGTTGCATTCCTAGAAACAAACACCTTTGTTTCTTGGGGATGATAAAAGTAGTATCCAACCGAATTCTTTGGATATCCCACAAAGTAGCATAAAATGGATCGACTATCCAATTTATCTCCCACTACCTGCTTCACATAAGCAGGGCACCCCCATATTCTAAGATAAGAATATTTGGGTGGCTTACCCATCCATATCTCTTATGGTGTCTTGTCAACTGCTTTTGTATGGACATTGTTCAACAACATTGCCGCTGTCTCAAGCGCATATCCCCAAAAGGATGGCGGCAACTCCGTGAACCCCATCATAGGCCGAACCATGTCAATCAAAGTCCGGTTACGACGCTCCGAAACACCATTCAACTGTGGTGTAGCGGGCGGAGTCCACTGCGAGAGAATCCCATTCTCCCTAAGATACTCTTGGAACTCGGCACTCAAGAACTCACCACCTCGATCCAATCGAAGTGTCTTGATGCTTCGTCCCAATTGCTTCTCTACTTCATTTCTGAATTCTTTGAACATTTCAAAGGCTTCAGACTTGTATTTCATCAAATACACATACCCATACCTCGAAAAGTCATCGGTAAAAGTGATGAAGTAGGCATGTCCATGCTTAGTGGTGATGACCAAATCCAAGCGGACCGCACACATCGGTATTGATCAAATCCAATAACCCTTTGGCTCGCTCCACATGGCCCTTAAAGGGAATCTTGGTCATCTTCCCTTTTAGACAGGATTCACAAGTCGTGAGAGCATTAATATCAGACATATCAAACATGCCAACTCCCACTAACTTGTTCATCCTTCTTAGGGAAATATGTCCTAATCGAGCATGCCATAATTGTGTCATATTAAGAGTATCTTGTTTGAGCTTGTTTGTTGTTGTTATTGTTTGGACATTGTTAAGTGGAATATCTTTCAATTTTAAGTTATAGAGATCGTTTTCAAGTTCTCCGGTACCAACTAAACATTCATTCTGGTAAATGTTGCAAACACATTTGCTAAATAAACAAGAAAATCCATCTTCGTCCAACATAGAAATGGAAATAATGTTTTTCACCAAGTCTGGTACAAATAAAACATCTCTTAACAACAACTTAAAATCATTGTTCAAAATTAAAGAAACATCTCCAACAGCTTTGGCATCAACTCTTGCCCCATTGCCCATCCTCAAGAAGGTCTCACCTTCCTTGAGCCGTCTACTTCTTCCCATCACCAGCAAATCATTACAGAGATGTGAGCCACATCCGGTATCCAATACCCAAGAAGTAGAGTTAATTGAAATGTTTACTTCAATATAGAACATATCGTTTCCAGAACTCTTCTGGGCAAGATATTCCCTGCAGTTACGCCTCCAATGTCCAGGCTTCTTGCAGTGATGACAGACGTCAACAGTCTTGTCAGCCTTAACTGGTGCGGCTGCCACAGCGGGAATCGGAGTCTGCCTCTTCAAGGGCACGCTCTTCTTTGGACGTTGGAAAGAATGCTTCTTTATTTTCCCAGGTGGAACGATCTTCGTACCAGATGAAGAGCACACATAAAGAACCGGCTTCTCTTTCTTGATGGTGGAATCAAAGGTCACAAGCATGTTCACCAACTCCTCAAGGGTCGGCTCCATCTTGTTCATATTGAAATTCACCACAAAAGGATCAAACGAGCTAGGCAGTGACAACAGCAACACGTCGGTGGTCAAATCCGAAGGCAAGAACAAATCCATGCCAACGAGCTTGTCCACGAGCCCAATCAACTTTAGGCCATGCTCATGGACCGAGGCCCCATCTCGCAGGCGTAAAGTGATGAGCTCCTTGGCTGTGGCATGCCTAAGAGGCCGAGTCTGCTCACCAAAGAGCTCATTGAGGTGCATATGAATGTCAGCAGCATTTTTTGCATCCTCGAAACGCCTCTGCAGCTCATCGTTCATAGAAGCCTGCATATAACACCTAGCCTTCAAGTCATGGTCACAAAAAGCCTTGTAGGTCTGCAATTCCTCAGGAGTGCAGCTATTCGGAGCCTCAGCAGGGGGCGACTCAGTCAGTGTATATGCAATTTTCTCCGAGTTCAAGACAATTTTCAAATTTCTTAGCCAAGTGATGTAGTTAGGTCCGGTTAGAACGTGTTTTTCGAGAATGGAAGAAAGCGGATTGCGAATTGAAGACATTGTCAAATTTTGTACTGAAAAGTAAAACAGATAAATGTTAATGACTATTTTAAAATATTTAATAAGATATAAATTTTGGACTTTAACTTTATAAATTTTCGCTCCCACTGTTTTGCCATTTTCACTACCCTCTAGTGAAAACGGGAAATGTGGGGACCCGGAAGCTAATCCAATTCTTAATCGTTATTGGGACTAATTAATCAATTAGTATAAACAGGGTTTAAATTTTTTTTCTTTTCAAATGCAAAGCGGAAACGTAATGTAATTAAATTCAAATTACATATTAAACATAACATACAATTATTGTATAATCTACAATAATCCGACTAGGTTCAACTACAAGTCAGTGCTGAATCCTAAGTTGCTTCAAAGCCCGGATCTCCACGCTATCTAGTCCAGCCTCGTTCTCTTCTTGACCCTGATCCTAGCACACCTATTGTCATGCACACATACAAACAAGACAACAATCGGATAACTCCGGTGAGATATAAATATCCTAGTATAAATCATGTATACATGTAATCATATAAACAATATAAAAGCATATAACAGAAAATCCTATCATATATCAAAATCATGATATGAATCAATAACAAGAGTAAATCATATTCTAAACATGTACCCAAATCCGGAACATAAATCCGTATCAAGAATAAATTCTATTCTAAGCATGCACCAATATCAGGAACATAAAGGGTCATGAACCATTTTCAGGAACATAAATTAACACCCATCAATACAATCACTCTCACTGTCACCCATCTCGTGACTTTACGTTTTAGACTAGACTCAATCCTAGCCTAGGGATCCCGTTTTCCAAATGTGGTGTTCCTATATCGAATTCGGTAATAGAAGGAACTCTGATCCTATCACTCGATATAACCAAATATGGTGTTCCTATATCGATTTACGATATAACCACTTATGGTGTTCCTATATCGAATTACGATATAACCAAAAACGGTGTTCCTATATCGATTTAAGATATAACCAAATATGGTGTTCCTATATCGAATTACGATATAACCAAATATGGTGTTCCTATATCGAACTCCGTAATAGAAGAAATTCCAATTCTATTCACTCGATATAACCAAACATGATTATGCATTAATTGTATGTTATCTTGAGACATCGTGCAATGTGCCCGTGGCGATACCACCACTATCAGGCACTTCTGTCACAAGATTACTCGTCTAACATCTGTCATATATAATTCAAGAGAACAAGTATATCAATCAACTCAATTCAAATATCAATGCAATAAAGTAAAGTATGTGATTCAGGGAAAACTCGAGTCAAACCTCACTCGAGTTGTGCAATCCCAACTCAACATTAATTTATATCTTTATCTTCTCGCTCAGAAGAAGAAGAAGAAGTCCCGACTCTATCTCGGTCCATTCTCAATCTGATAATGACAATTGAATAGGTATAATATCAATACACAACTCAATTCAATATCTGTTCTGATTAATATTCAAATAGAAATATACTCTGATTAATATCGAATCAAGATGCAATCTAGATCAATACCGAATCTGATCAATATCAATCAACTGATGTTTTGACGGCATAACAATACAGTCTCGATAACCCCGTCAATTCAAACATCACAGATATAATACCAGAATTCGTACTCAGTATCAGTAGGAATCATAGTCTCAATGATGACATAAATCTGATATCAATTCTCAATCAATTCGACTCCGAAAATCATAACAATTACATAATCAATCCGTTCTTTAATCTGACTTTGATTATACGATATCTAACATATCAAGAACATCATATATGAATCCTATTCAATTCTGACAAGGACATAATTTCAAAGGATGTCCAAACGTAGTAAAACTTACGTCCAGTTGTAGCCTACGTCGATAGGATTACAGTACTGAAGTCGGATTCAAATTCTGACAGACGGATTTCTCACTAAAGCTTTTCTCGGAAGCTTATCGTTCTTCCTTCTTGCCAACTGAAGAGAATGAACTTGTATATATATATTTATACACGTTGCATGCTTACAAGACGTGGCACATTATCACAACTCTTAAGCGGCGCTCGGGCGGTTAAAGATTACCGCTCGAGCGCGGAATGTTCTGCCCGGATGCTTAGCCATTGGCGCTCGGTCGGTAACTTTCTACCGCTCAAGCGCCACATGTTCTGTCCCAAATCTATTCTTGTGGGACACTGGCGCTCGGGCGGTACTTTTCTACCGCTCGGGCGCCAGAGGTTCTGTCCAGAATCTTGGATCGTAATGCACCGACGCCCGGCTTCTTCCCTTTAACTCCTAAAAACTCAATCCTGTCAATTAATCAACGTCTGATTACAGTAATTATATCTCGGGCATTACATTTCTCCCCCCCTAAGATATGATTTCGTCCCCGAAATCATAGGCAATCAATTCAAATATACCAGAAGAAATGTATAATAGAGTTTAATCAGAAAACCCATCTCAATGAATCTATTCTGAAATAAATCTCATATCAGATTCTGTCCTTCAGGTAGTCTCTTCGATGTCCCAATGACTGTACTGTACTTCCAACAGCGAAATATTCTTCATCCGGAAATATATTTCTTTCACGAATCTTTGATTCTAGACAGAAATAATCATTTAAGGAGTATTATATCATAATTCTACTCGAAATAACTTGTGATAGAATCAATCACCACTATTGGCTATACAACATCCGTATATACCAGTCACAGTTCCTAACAAATCAAAACTATCAGTTGTTATCAAATATGTTTATCTCGATCAAGAATATATTCATTCTTCAACCTTAAACACCAACAGTCATCATCCGACGTTGGCTTGTTTAATGTCACATTTCGAGTCGTCTTTAATTGTTTCTTATTCCCTTGCATTTTCGATATCAGATCTCTGATCCTATCAGATTCAGTCTCAAGTATCATTAAAATATAAATCTCCATCCCACGGAAATTGACAGTTCTCCTTGTACAACATCTCAATACTCATTTGATAGCTCTAGTTGTACGAAAATTCATAAATGACAATCAATCATGTCAACTAGTGCTAAAATCCAGCACTACAATTCCTGGATATCCTCCAGTGTTTAGATAGTTCGCTCCGACTATCTTTCAATCTGTAAATCATAGATCAAAGTTCAAGATATACATTCTGCCAAAAGTACAAAATCAAACGAGAATCACAGTCTGACATAATTAACTTTGGCATTCAATACAATCTAATCTCCATTTCTGACATAATTCCCCATCATCTGGTCATGTCTGTGCCTCTTCCTGTATAATATAACATGTACAGAAGTGAACAATCGTTCAATCACAATCACTATCTTGGCCATATTGCAGTAGTGTCATCGCACAATCAATAGAAATGTACTCCCACTTCTATTTAGACATCAACAATCAAGATCAGTAATCTAAAAGTTTCTATCTGTCTGTCTTCATCTGTCAGCGATTTAGACATTTCAATACAAATTCTGACATAACTGATTTTCATCTGTTTACTTCAAAACTGTCTATTCGAATTATCACACATTTCCTGTTACCAGAATAGTACTAAATCTACAATTGTGTGCATCTAACAATACCTGTCATTTCCAATTCGAACATCTGACACAACCAAATCAGTTAATAATATAAATTAAAGAAAAATACATACCTGGTCTTCGGTTCTGATTATCAAAATCAAGTTCTGAATAGTCTGATCAAACTTCTGAACTGCTTTAATTTTCAAAATCAGCTCTGACTCGACTGAACTGTATGTAAGCTCAACGGTTCATAACAATCGGTATTAAATACGGACTCAGAATGATAGTAATATCGGATCAGAATCAAAATATCAATACGCAATACTGATCTAATAACTGCATAGAACGCAATTTCTGACATTTCTGCTACTTCTGAACTTCTGCCATATTCAATGTCGTTTTCAGCCACTGATCACGGTCTCACTGGGCTATACTCAATCAGTATACTATCCTCAGATATCACAGACTCTGAATACAATCTGTTACAGTCAAAATTCATATCCGAACAATTCTGTATACAACACTCTCAGTACCCAGAATATTCAATACGATTTTCAACTGTTTAATTCATTCAATCATATGCTACAAATATATCAAGATATCATAGATAAAACGAGCATAAAGTCATCAGAATATTTCCAAGCACATGATTTATATATTCCATACACAAAACTGAAGTCCTTTACAGAGAAACACATAATCAGGTGTAACTCTAATTCTCCGGCAGTAAATCTCTCAACTGACATTCCAATTCTTTCAGTTCAATCGGTATCATTTTATAAAAAATTCTAAAATGAAACCCATACCTGGTATCGAATCAAGGCTGAAATCATTCTCCATGATACAGGACAAATCTGAAATCTCATCCGACAGGTTATAACAAACTTCCTGCTACTGGTAATTCAATCCTCATAGGCTCATCTTCAGAAATCAACTGAATATAAAGGAATAACTCCATTCCTTTCGATAATCATCGAATCATAAACAATACAGATATCAAGGAATTCAAAATCGAGAATCCTTACCGTATATCATTCATTTCTTGGCCATTTCAGGTCCGAATCTTACCATCTCCTGGCAAGACTCTATAATAGCTCTGTACTTGTTCGATATATCAATATCAATCACGCAGTCATCATCAGAAAATACAAGTACAAGCTAGTCTAATTCAATCTCATTCTCAACTTACTGCAGTATACAATATAATACAGAATATCACTGATATCAAATTCTTTCCCCAAAAGGGTAAGGAATCAATACTACAGTAAATACAGACTCAACAGGTACAACGTATATCAATGCAACTCAGTCAAAGATAATCGTAAAGAATGCATTAGTATACATCAAGACATATGCAACATAATCATAAAAGATCAGTACCTGCCACTGTATCATCAAGTATGTCCTGGTTCTGTTCCTCGATCCCTCCCACCAGAGAATTCTGCTCCCTGAAATCTTCGGGGACCTCTCTGTGGACAAGCTCTAGCAAAGTGTCCTTGTTGTTTACAGATATTACACCTACCAGTCACTCCCTGGCATAGCTCCGTGGAATGTCTCCCACCGCAAGTCCTACAATAAACTCCAGTATAACTCGGGCTAGAACCACTGGAGCTAGATGACCCACTCGGTCCACTTCCTACTTTCTTAAACTGTTTCTTTCGATCTTTCAGCAACTTCTGATTCCCACTCGTACTGCCACTATCAAATCTGGAAGGGGATTGTTGTGTCTGGGGTTGCATCGCACATAACCTTTTTAGTTGTCTAATCAGACTCGTCTCCGCTCTCTTCGATTTACTCCAGGCATCAGCAAAATGGTAAGGTCGCTGCATATTCATCAATGCAACTATCTCCGAGTTCAATCCTCTGACGAACTGATTCGCTACAGCTTCATCATTCCCAGCTACATGAGGAGCAAAATGCAGTAGAGTATAGAATTTATCAACATACCCTTCAATATTCAGTTGACCTTGGCTCAAATTCTCAAATTCCACTTTCTTGTCCTCTTGGTACGATCCTGAGAAGAATCTTCGATAAAATTCAGCTTTAAAGACTTCCCATGTGATCACCGTACCACGTAGTTCTAATATTCTTTTGGTTGTAATCCACCAACTCCTGGCAGCCTCTCGTAACTGATGGAATACCAGTTTAACTCTCTATTCATTTGTACAATCAAGTAAATCGAACAGTATTTCTATGTCATCAAACCAGTTTTCACAACCTTCAAATGTCTCGATACCACTCAGAATCGACGGTTGCAGTAACTGGTACTCTCCCAACTTTATTTCCATCTGAGTTTCTGATATATCTATCTGATCAGACGAAGTACCAACCCTTTCTGGAATCCTTCTAGGAGGAATATCTGATAATCACAGATGTTAGTAGTAACAGGAGACAAATCTGTCTCAATCCCAATCCTGATCAGCTTACCTCTGATCAAGAATTGGTTCTGATCCAGTTCCAAATAATACATATTACCAAATCAACTCAGATATTCAGGTAACATGTATCTTAATATAAAGTAAAATCATACTGAAATCTTAGCTTATACAATGTAATTTCAACATTATATTCAATCACATGCCATATAAATCCAGGCAGTGAAATATAATATCATGCTAGCATACACAATGTAATTCCACATTATAATCAATCACATTCTAGCAATCACATGCAAGGAAAGAAAACTCATTCTACCCCGCTCACTCTTCTCTATCTCAGTATTAAGGAACCTATAATTCAAGGACCTACAGCTCTGAAACCTAAGGCTCTGATACCACCTGTTGTGGGGACCCGGAAGCTAATCCAGTTCTTAATCGTTATTGGGACTAATTAATCAAAAACAAGGTCTAATTTTTTTTTTTCTTTTCAAATGCAAAGCGGAAACGTAATGTAATTAAATTCAAATTACATATTAAACATAACATACAATTATTGTATAATCTACAATAATCCGACTAGGTTCAACTAAAAGTCAGTGCTGAATCCTAAGTTGCTTCAAAGCCCGGATCTCCACGCTATCTAGTCCAGCCTCGTTCTCTTCTTGACCCTGATCCAAGCCCACCTGTTGTCATGCACACATACAAACAAGACAACAGCCGGATAACTCCGGTGAGATATAAATATCCCAGTATAAATCATGTATACATGCAATCATATAAACAATATAAAAGCATATAACAGAAAATCCTATCATATATCAAAATCATGATATGAATCAATAACAAGAATAAATCATATTCTAAAAATGTACCCAAATCTGGAACATAAATCCGTATCAAGAATAAATTCTATTCTAAGCATGCACCAATATCAGGAACATAAAGGGTCATGAACCATTTTCAGGAACATAAATTAACACCCATCAATACAATCACTATCACTGTCACCCATCTCGTGACTTTACATTTTAGACTAGACTCAATCCTAGCCTAGGGATCCCGGTTTCGAAATGTGGTGTTCCTATATCGAATTCCGAAATAGAAGGAACTCTGATCCTATCACTCGATATAACCAAATATGGTGTTCCTATATCGATTTACGATATAACCACTTATGGTGTTCCTATATCAAATTACGATATAACCAAATATGATGTTCCTATATCGATTTACGATATAACCAAATATGGTGTTCCTATATCGAATTACGATATAACAAAATATGGTGTTCCTATATCGAACTCCGTAATAGAAGAAATTCCAATTCTATTCACTCGATATAACCAAACATCTGGTGTCCTGATCTAACCGTCATGAACTGTAGCTCCATCGCTAACATTCTATCTTGAGACATCGTGCAATGTGCCCGTGGCGATACCACCACTATCAGGCACTTCTGTCACAAGATTACTCGTCTAACATCTGTCATATATAATTCAAGAGAACAGGTATATCAATCAACTCAATGCAAATATCAATGCAATAAAGTAAATTATGTGATTTAGGGAAAACTCGAGTCAAACCTCACTCGAGTTGTGCAATCCCAACTCAACATTAATTTATACCTTTATCTTCTCGCTCAGAAGAAGAAGAAGAAGTCCCGACTCTATCTCGGTCCATTCTCAATCTGATAATGACAATTGAATAGGTATAATATCAATACACAACTCAATTTAATATCTGTTCTGATTAATATTCAAATCGAAATATACTCTGATTAATATCGAATCAAGATGCAATCTAGATCAATACCGAATCTGATCAATATCAATCAACTGATGTTTCGACGGCATAACAATACAGTCTCGGATTCAAATTCTGACGGACGGATTTCTCACAAAAGGCGTAAGGATTTTTAACTATTCTTCGCTAAAGCTTTTCTCGGAAGCTTATCGTTCTTCCTTCTTGCCAACTGAAGAGAATGAACTTGTATATATATATTTATACACGTTGCATGCTTACAAGACGTGGCACATTATCACAACTCTTAAGCGGCGCTCGGGCAGTTAAACATTACCGCTCGAGCGTGGAATGTTCTGCCCGGATGCTTAGCCATTGGCGCTCGGGCGGTAACTTTCTACCGCTCGGGCGCCACATGTTCTGTCCCAAACCTATTCTTGTGGGACACTGGCGCTCGGGCGGTACTTTTCTACCGCTCGGGCGCCAGAGGTTCTGTAAGGCTCGAGAATTATCCGTTGTCATCAATGTGAGATTTGAAACCATGAGAATGCATGACATTTAGAGTGGAATTTTTGAAGTATGGCCGAAGCCACACCGCACCCGCGGTGTTAGAGATACAGCACCCGCGGTGCATTGAGAGGAAATTAGTGAAATTGTGCGAACAGACACCGCACCCGCGGTGTTAGCACGACCGCACCCGCGGTGTGAGACCGCACCCGCGGTCATGTAAGGACCGCACCCGCGGTCTAGGTGCTGCAATGTTAGATTAATTCGCCGTGAGCATAGCGCACCCGCGCTCTTGAGACACCGCACCCGCGGTCTGCATGCGAGATTGCCACCTTTGATTTTAATGTTGACACATGGCATGTATATATATATATATGGATTGATGCTGAATCACTCTTCTCCACTTTCAGCAAGGATGAACCGAGAGCAAGCTTAGATATCTCAATTTCTTCATGGCTTAGAAATCATTTTGTGCAAGATTTACCCATCCAAATTCTAGTCCAAGTATAGATTTGAGTTCCTTGCTTCACTAGCTTCAAAAGGATGTAAGTATATCTCCTTTTCAGCATGGTTCGAAATCTATGTATTGGGGAAATTATGATTTTGTTAGAAATATGTGTTCTTGGTATATCGAGCATCGTAGATTCGTTATCAGATTGATTTTCGGATATCGTATGCTTTTGTTCGAAATTCCAGCATGTATTATGTGAAGATTTTACAGATTCTAGCTGGTGGATTGAGGTGTAGATGAGATTATGAGTTGTTGGGAATGAATTATGATTGTGTATTATTGTTTGAGTTGATCGGTATTGCGAGAATACGCCGTTATGCCGTCAATTTGTAGCAAGACTGATTATTGATTATTCCAAGATTTGCTTGAGTTGTGGTTTGATATAGAACATTTGTATATCGCCATTTCAGATTTGAAGTAACAGGTTTGACATTTGATTCAAGATCTCGACAGACAGTGCGACAAGAAAGGTATAATTCATGTGGTCACGGGATTGCACAACTCGATTCAGATTTGATACGAGTTTCCCTAAATCACATACTAGATTGTTATTACATTTGATTATGTAATGCCTTGTTTATTGATTTATATTCGAGTCCTGAGATAGGAGAGATTGGCAGACTTGCCAACACTAGACGTTTCGGTGTATCGACGCATAGGAGCAGATTTGCTATATGTGTAGACCCTCGATACAGAGTTGACCGAAGTCTAGGAATAAGACGTACCGTTGCCCCGAGTGGTTGGGTAGGTAACAGACCGTCTTATTCACACCGGGATCCCTAGATTAGAAATGAGTCGAGTCAAGAGTTAAATGTTGAATACAGATTTGTATTCTTCTACATGTTTAGATTTGCATCCATGTTGCTTGATATATGCTATGCTTTTGTACATGATATTTACATTGCATGCATCCATGTTTTATACTGGGATATGTTTTCACCGGAGTTATCCGGCTGTTGTCGTGTCTGCATGTGTGCATGGCAACAGGTGGGGCAGGATCTGGGTCTCGAGCTAGATGAGAGATTGACGATAGCGTGGAGATCACGGGCGTTGAAGATTTCTAGTGTTTTCCTTTTGACTTGTACTACTTATGTTGTAGTTGGGGTTTTGAACACTAGCGTATGATTTTACCAAACAGACATGTATGTATATTATGTTGTTTATTTAATATCAAGACATGATATGCTTTATTTATACATTTAAATTAATGTTAAAAGCAAAATTTTGACCCACATTTTCGAACAAAGATCCAATTAAATCCCAAAAGAATTGAGTTAGAGCCCGGGTCCCCACAACAGGTGGTATCAGAGCAGTAGGTTCTGTAGACTGAGATAGAATACAATGAGCGGGGTAGATCGAGTCATCTTCCTTGCTTTTGAAGTGCTAGCATGATTTATTGCTTTCTCTATTATATGTTGTATTGTTATCTGAATTGAATTACAGCATTTCAAGCCTGAATCAGAACCGATTCTCGATCAGAGTCTATGATCAGAGGAGGGCTGAGACAGATGATTTTGGTTGTGTACTAATCAGTTTGTTAATCAGATTTATGCCGCCTAGACGAGTGCCACAGCCAGAGCAGGGTAGCACATCAGGTGCACAGATGGATGTCACCGCTACGCCGATGGAGACCTTATTGAAGAGATTTCAGTCTTTCCATCCGCCTACCCTGAAGGGCACAGAGAGTGCAGTAGAGTGCGAGAGCTGGCTTGATGATATCGAGATGTTGTTTGAGTCTTTGGCATATACTGATGAGCGACGTGTGAAACTGATAGGGCATCAGATGCAGGAGGTTGCCAAGAGCTGGTGGTTGACTACGAAGAGAGCCTTGGAGCACCGAGGCATTGACATTACGTGGAAAGTCTTCAAAGATGAGTTCTATCAGCGCTTCTTCCCTGTCTCCTACCGAAAAGACAAAGGAGCTGAATTTGCGAATTTGAAGCAGGGACAGTGGAATATCGAGGAATATGTTGCTAAATTCTCTGTATTGCTACGATTTGCACCGCATGTTGCCGGGAACGACGAGGCAGTGGCCGATCAGTTCATCAACGGGTTGAACCCAGATGAATTTACTTTGGTGAACACGGGACGGCCTAATACTTTTTCAGAGGCACTGAACAGAGCTAAGGGAGCCGAGGCTGGCCTGATCAGGCAGCGAGGAGCTTCTTACGGTGTTCAGGGGCAGAGACCGCCACAACCTACTACCGTACAGTTTCCACCACCTCCTCCTCGTTTTGACAGCGAAGCTAGTGGTAGTGGTAAGAAGGAATTTCTGAAGGCTAAAGGCAAACAGTTTAAGAAATCTGGGAGTAGTTCATCGAGTTCGAGTGGATCTCGACAGAGAGGTCAGGGGTCAGAGTATAGTGGCGCATACTGTGGTTCGTGCGGAGAACGACATGCGACGGAGCAGTGTCAAGGAGTTCTGGGACGCTGCAACATCTGTAGGCAACAGGGACATTTCGCCAGAGTTTGTTCCTAGAGAGGTGCACAACGATTCCAGAGCACCGGATCATCAGCACCAGCGCCACAGATGGAGAGACAGGCATCTTCTGTACACTCCTTCCAGCCACCCTCTACACAGACCCAGCAGAGACCAGGAGGTAGTCAGACGGTGAGTCAGCCTCCCCGACAGCAGGCACGTGTCTTTGCCCTGACAGAGGAGCAGGCGAAGGAGGCGCCAGATGACGTCATTGCAGGTAGCTGTTTTCTTTGCGGTTATCCTGCATATGTGTTGATAGACACAGGGGCATCTCATACATTCATATCTGAACATTTTGCATTGAGACATTCATTGCATGTTGAGTCGTTGTCGACAGTAGTGTCTATAGCTTCTCCGTTGGGGAGTGGTTTGATATCTGTGACTACTGTTAGACACTGTATGCTTCAGTTTGAGGGGCATGAGATTGATCTTGATTGTGTAGTACTTGGTTTAGCTGATTTTGACTGTATAGTTGGTATAGATATGTTGACCAAGTACAGGGCCACTGTAGATTGTTTCCACAAGATTGTCAGATTCAGACCCGACATGACAAATGAGTGGAAATTCTACGGCAAGGGTTCCAGATCTCGGATTCCCTTAGTATCTGCTCTGACTATGAGTAGACTGCTTCAGAGAGGAGCAGAGGGCTTTCTTGTATATTCAGTAGATTTACTGAAGTCGAGTCCTACTTTGGCAGATCTGCCAGTAGTTTGTGAGTTTGCAGATGTTTTTCCTGACGAGATATCGGGATTACCTCCAGCTCGAGAGGTTGATTTCAGCATAGATCTTATGCCCGGTTCTGTTCCTATTTCGAGAGCTCCGTATAGGATGGCACCGATAGAACTGAAAGAGCTGAAAGCACAGTTGAAGGATCTTCTGTCCAAGGGATATATCAGACCCAGTGTATCTCCTTGGGGTGCTCCGGTGCTTTTTGTCAGAAAGAAAGATGGTTCGATGCGACTGTGTATCGATTATAGGCAGTTGAACAAGGAAACAGTGAAGAACAAGTATCCTTTGCCTCGCATCGACGACTTGTTTGATCAGCTACAGGGATCTTCTGTATACTCGAAGATCGATTTGAGATCAGGGTATCATCAGCTCCGAGTTAGAGATGTTGATATACCGAAGACTGCATTCCGAACCAGGTATGGACATTACGAGTTTGTTGTTATGCCTTTCGGTTTGACGAATGCACCTGCGGTGTTCATGAGTTTGATGAACCGCATTTTTCAGAGATATTTAGATGATTTTGTGATTGTGTTTATTGACGACATTTTGGTGTATTCGAAGAATTTGACTGAGCATGCAGATCACCTGAGGATTGTATTGAAGACTTTGAGAAAAGAGCAGTTGTATGCCAAACTGTCCAAGTGTGAATTCTGGCTGCGACAGGTTGTCTTCTTGGGGCATATTATATCTGGAGATGGTATTGCGGCAGATCCGAGTAAAGTTGAGGCTGTGATCAGTTGGCCGAGACCGACTTCTGTGCCGGAGATACGCAGTTTCATGGGTCTAGCCGGGTATTATCGTCGTTTTATCCGAGATTTCTCCAGTATAGCGAAGCCGATTACCCAGTTGACACAGAAGAATATGCCATTTGTGTGGTCCAAAGATTGTGAAGCCAGTTTTGTAGAGCTGAAGAAGAGGCTGACTAGTGCGCCTGTCTTGACGATTCCTGCAGGTACAGGTGAGTTCATTGTATACTGTGACGCATCTCACAGAGGGTTAGGATGTGTTCTTATGCAGCGAGGACACGTGATAGCATACGCCTCTAGACAGCTGAAGCCACACGAGACTCGTTATCCGATTCATGATCTCGAATTGGCGGCGATTGTTTTTGCACTTAAGATCTGGCGTCATTATCTGTATGGCGAGAAATTTGAGATCTATTCCGATCATAAGAGCCTGAAGTATCTCTTTTCTCAGTCAGAGTTGAATATGAGGCAGCGACGATGGCTTGATCTGCTGAAAGATTTTGAGTGCGAGATCAAGTACCATCCAGGAAAGTCGAATGCAGCGGCAGACGCCTTAAGTCGAAAGGTATGTTCTTTGTCCTTGTCGACTATAGGTGTATCGAATTTAGTGGAAGATTGTTGCTTGTCTGGATTGACATTTGATACAGAGAGTAGACCGCTGCGACTTGCTGCGATTCAGATTGAGCCAGATCTGATTTCGAGGATCAAAGAAGCACAGAGAACTGATCCGAGCGTGCAGAGATCGATTGATATGGTCAGAGCTGGTCATATATCAGAGTATTAGGTTAGAGATTCTGTTCTGTATGTGAATAACCGCTTAGTAGTGCCAGAGATTTCAGATTTAAGACGACAGATCATGTCGGAGGCACACTGTAGTCGGTTCAGCATTCATCCTGGTGGCAGAAAGATGTACAATGATTTGAAGACACAATTCTGGTGGAAACAGATGAAGACGGACATTGCAGAATTTGTGTCTAGATGCCTGAATTGCCAGCAGGTGAAGGCAGAAAGAAAGAAGCCCGGAGGTTTACTTCAGAGTTTGTCTGTTCCTGAATGGAAATGGGACCACATTTCCATGGATTTCGTGACGAAGTTACCTCGATCTTCGCGGGGCTGTGACGCGATTTGGGTTGTGATAGACAGACTGACCAAATCAGCGTGCTTTATTCCGTACAGAATGACCTATCGACACGATCAGATGGCAGAGTTGTATGTCAGAGAGGTCGTCAGATTACACGGTGTGCCGAAGTCGATCGTATCAGATCGGGATCCACGATTCACTTCTCACTTTTGGCACAGCTTGCAGCAGGCTTTGGGTACGACTTTACACCTGAGCACTGCTTATCATCCTCAGACAGACGGACAGTCAGAGCGGACTATCCAGACTTTAGAGGACATGCTGAGAGCTGTAGTACTAGATTTTGGTACTAGTTGGCAAGATTCATTGCCGTTGTGTGAGTTTTCATATAACAACAGCTATCAGACGAGCATAGAGATGGCACCGTTCGAAGCTTTATATGGAAAGAGGTGCCGATCTCCGTTGTACTGGGATGATATTTCTGAGGTACCAGTGTTGGGGCCTGATATGATTCGTGAGATGACAGAGAAAGTGAAGATCACTCAGAAGCGAATGAAAACGGCACAGGATAGGCAAGCGAAGTACGCCAATATCAGACGCAGACCGTTAGTATTCGAACAGGGAGACAGAGTATTTTTGAAGAATTCACCTTTCAGAGGCGTTGTCAGATTTGGCAAGCGTGGGAAGTTGTCTCCTAGATACGTCGGTCCGTATGAAATCCTTGAGAAGATTGGCGATCGAGCTTATAGACTTGCTCTTCCTCCTTCACTATCTGGTATACATGACGTTTTTCATGTATCGATGTTGCGCAGATACATGCCGGATGATTCTCATGTCATTCAACCTGACGAAGCCGAGCTAGATCAGACCTTGAGCTACGTTGAAAGACCGATATAGATTCTTGATCGGAAAGAAAAGAAGCTCAGGACGAAGACTATTCCGTTAGTGAAGATTCAATGGAGTCGTCATGGCATCGAGGAAGCAACTTAGGAGACAGAGTCTGAGATGAGACAGAGGCATCCCGAGCTATTCTTATGATGTGAGTCTTTCTTCCCGCTTTGATTTTACTGTTTTGTGTATACTGATGTGATTACTGGTTTATAAGTTCGAGGACGAACTATTATCTAAGAGGGGGAGAAATGTAAGGCTCGAGAATTATCCGTTGTCATCAATGTGAGATTTGAAACCATGAGAATGCATGACATTTAGAGTGGAATTTTTGAAGTATGGCCGAAGCCACACCGCACCCGCGGTGTTAGAGATACAGCACCCGCGGTGCATTGAGAGGAAATTAGTGAAATTGTGCGAACAGACACCGCACCCGCGGTGTTAGCACGACCGCACCCGCGGTGTGAGACCGCACCCGCGGTCATGTAAGGACCGCACCCGCGGTCTAGGTGCTGCAATGTTAGATTAATTCGCCGTGAGCATAGCGCACCCGCGCTCTTGAGACACTGCACCCGCGGTCTGCATGCGAGATTGCCACCTTTGATTTTAATGTTGACACATGGCATGTATATATATATATGGATTGATGCTGAATCACTCTTCTCCACTTTCAGCAAGGATGAACCGAGAGCAAGCTTAGATATCTCAATTTCTTCATGGCTTAGAAATCATTTTGTGCAAGATTTACCCATCCAAATTCTAGTCCAAGTATAGATTTGAGTTCCTTGCTTCACTAGCTTCAAAAGGATGTAAGTATATCTCCTTTTCAGCATGGTTCGAAATCTAAGTATTGGGGAAATTATGATTTTGTTAGAAATATGTGTTCTTGGTATATCGAGCATCGTAGATTCGTTATCAGATTGATTTTCAGATATCGTATGCTTTTGTTCGAAATTCCAGCATGTATTATGTGAAGATTTTACAGATTCTAGCTGGTGGATTGAGGTGTAGATGAGATTATGAGTTGTTGGGAATGAATTATGATTGTGTATTATTGTTTGAGTTGATCGGTATTGCGAGAATACGCCGTTATGCCGTCAATTTGTAGCAAGACTGATTATTGATTATTCCAAGATTTGCTTGAGTTGTGGTTTGATATAGAACATTTGTATATCGCCATTTCAGATTTGAAGTAACAGGTTTGACATTTGATTCAAGATCTCGACAGACAGTGCGACAAGAAAGGTATAATTCATGTGGTCACGGGATTGCACAACTCGATTCAGATTTGATACGAGTTTCCCTAAATCACATACTAGATTGTTATTACATTTGATTATGTAATGCTTTGTTTATTGATTTATATTCGAGTCCTGAGATAGGAGAGATTGGCAGACTTGCCAACACTAGACGTTTCGGTGTATCGATGCATAGGAGCAGATTTGCTATATGTGTAGACCCTCGATACAGAGTTGACCGAAGTCTAGGAATAAGACGTACCGTTGCCCCGAGTGGTTGGGTAGGTAACAGACCGTCTTATTCACACCGGGATCCCTAGATTAGAAATGAGTCGAGTCAAGAGTTAAATGTTGAATACAGATTTGTATTCTTCTACATGTTTAGATTTGCATCCATGTTGCTTGATATATGCTATGCTTTTGTACATGATATTTACATTGCATGCATCCATGTTTTATACTGGGATATGTTCTCACCGGAGTTATCCGGCTGTTGTCGTGTCTGTATGTGTGCATGGCAACAGGTGGGGCAGGATCTGGGTCTCGAGCTAGATGAGAGATTGACGATAGCGTGGAGATCACGGGCGTTGAAGATTTCTAGTGTTTTCCTTTTGACTTGTACTACTTATGTTGTAGTTGGGGTTTTGAACACTAGCGTATGATTTTACCAAACAGACATGTATGTATATGATGTTGTTTATTTAACATCAAGACATGATATGCTTTACTTATACATTTAAATTAATGTTAAAAGCAAAATTTTGACCCACATTTTCGAAAAAAGATCCAATTAAATCCCAAAAGAATTGAGTTAGAGCCCGGGTCCCCACAGGTTCTGTCCAGAATCTTGGCTCGTAATGCACCGACGCCCGGCTTCTTCCCTTTAACTCCTAAAAACTCAATCCTGTCAATTAATCAACGTCTGATTACAGTAATTATATCTCGGGCATTACAGGAAACTCCTTTCCTCAGTAGGTACGTAAGGTCCAATTAGCGAATTATGATCCCGAATAATATCAGCCAATCATAATTCCTAAAAGGTAGTTTCTAATTGCATCGCCATGCAACCCTCTACGTAAACTTTTGTCTCACGTTTGATTAGGACCCAATAATATGACGTCGTTCATCTTTACGTGTCAAGCCTAACCCATCGATATTGAACCTTAATGGACGGTTGCCATGAGTTCCCTCAATAATATGAGCCGAAATCATGGGAGTTCCACGTAGTTCACATCACCATGTCAATGAATGTCACAGCTTTCCGGCACCCAAAGCTCCCCCAATAATATGAGTCGAGCCCCGAGTACGGGTAGCGTTCATCATGCACCCATTGTCGATGGAAGACAAGGAAATTATAAACAAATTTATAATTCCCCTTTTCGGGCTTTATATTAATCTTGAATCTTATTCAAAATGAGGGTTTTTAATTTTGAAAAGTCTCATCATTAATTTTATTTTAAAAGCTCGTCATGTTTGATCGTATGTTTGCCAGATTCATGCAACTTTGTTATTATCATAATAATAACGCACATACTCATTATTTATAATATATCATGCATATAATATAAACAGTAAACAAACAAGGATGATCAATCACCCCAAAACTAATGGCTCGTGTGAGCTAAACACGGGCCTAGGTCCAATCCTAGGGTAAATGCACGGGATGCAATGCAACTATTACATTAGCTTCCAATATTTACATGTCTTCGATCTTCATAATCATCATGGCCACCATCTTCCAATCTTGATCATCCACTATCCTAATATTTACAAAAAAATATCCATGGCAAATAGGGATACATCTTATGGGGGTGGGAACGGGCCATAAACCAAGCCCACTTTATAAATTGATAATTATTACAATCATTCAACACAAAATATCCTAGCATACACCTAGAAAATTGGGATTGGGCTTTTGATCATCCTTCATGCATAATATCACATATCATACACCATCAATTAATTATTACAATAATTAATTGATCCAATATTATATATCTTGAACCAATCACTAACCGCCACGATTATAAACTAAATTGACAAAGTATACAAACACATTTGTCTACTTTCCAATTAATTTATTTATAACTGAATTTCTTATAAATCACAATTTACTATAAATAATTAAATTCCAACTTCAATTATTTATTTTATGAGAAAAATTTGTAACTTTTGTAATTTTAAACTTAAGGGCCCAAAAACTTATTTTTCACCAAAAACATTTTGGTCCATTTAAAATTCACAAATATGTTAGCCATCCAATGGCCCAACAACTCAAGGCCCATGACACTTTGGTAATCCAAAACACTTTTGGAAACCCTAGTCGTCATCGCCGTCGCCGGATTCCGGCAACAAAAATTTTTTTTTTTTTAATTTTTTGAAGGGGCTGTTCGGGCAGCCCCTCGGGCTGCCCTTGCTGCCCGAAACGGGCAGCCCCTCGGGCAGCCCGAGCTGCCCGACACGGGAAGCAACATGCTGCCCGAAAAAATCCTCACAAAGCCTTTGAAATTTGTTGCAAACTTTCATCTCATACGGTTAGAAATCATTCTCAATATAATATCTTGTATTTGCTACACAAAATCGTAACCATAGCTCTGATACCACTTGAAAGGTGATCGGTTCCGGTGACCGGAAGCGCAACGAAAGTCAAAATTTTTTATTTTTCATGCTAAAATTTCGGTCACCATGTTTTTGTGCAATAAATACAATAAAAACACATTATGACATTCATAGGGTGTTTTAGAATTTTACCTATCAACCTTTGAGGTTGATGAATGGCACCAACTAAAGTGTAAACACTTTAGCTCTTGAGTGGATGAATATCTACAAGCTCACCTCCTTACCTTCAAGAATTAGGCCCACCACTAGCTAGGTAAATCCCTTCTTGTTTTGCACTAGAAAAACAAGAAGATTTTCAAAGAGAAGATAGTGTTTTCAACAAATTGAAGAACACAAAAGTGAAAGAAAAGTTTAGAGAGAAAAATGCTTAGAAGTTTCGGCCAAGTGAGTTAGAATGAGGAAGGGAAGAGTTGTCTTGGTAGTGCAAAAAGTTGTCTTGCATGCCATGCAATTTTTTTAATCGAAAGTATTCTACAACCCTTCACCTCCCAAGCATGCAAACCCTAGTGGGCTTGTAACTGTTACAAGGCCCGTGGACTTTTTAATTGTCTCAAAAATATTTGAGTCCAATTAGACTTTACTTGATTTTACTCAAGCCCACTAGTTAAATAATTATTTCAAATTGGGCTCTACAAGGCCCAATATTATTTAATTAATCCAACACTTGAATTAATTTAATTATTTGGACTCTACTAGGCCCACTAGTGTTTAATTAATTCAACACTTGAATTAATTTAATTAAGTCCATAATAATGTTTATGAAAATCACAATTTCAAATACATTATTCACTTGGCCAAATAAAATTTATATTTCTCTCATAGAAGTCATACTTCTATTTTTCTTTACCCTTATAAACTCATTTGTAAGCCGTTCAACACATTGAACTATTTTACTTCTCATCGGGATTTAGAAAGCAAGTACTTGTGTGGCCCTCAATGGTTCATTGATACAACTAGCCGTGGGTTCATATCTCCATGTGATTCGGACTAAACATATTCTTATTCGAGCATACCCCAATCGCTACATTCTAACTTATCAACTCTTTGATAATAAGAACGTCAGAACTCAAGTCTGATAGTACCCAACCAATCATGTTAAACACCTAGCAGCATCGCTTACATGATTCCCTAGGTATCAAATGATAGTGCCTGCAAGAACCATTCAATTATGGTTAGCGTACAGTACGGTCCCTTCAACTCATATAACCCGACCGATTCGACGACCATTGGTTTATCGAGAGTTGTCAATGAATCGATACTATGTGTCATGTCGTAGTTGCATCGATGGTGTAATCTATGAAAACCCTTTCATAATTACCACCATACTCTGATCAGAGATTTCAAACTACATATACATGAAAACACATAGGATATCCATACCCGAAGGTAAGCGGTGAATCCCCGACTACAATGCAACGACTCCTATATGTTTCGACAGAACACCCAACCTTGCCACCTGATGACCCCATGAGAGTCGGTAAACAAGTCAAAGTGTAATTCTAGCACATAGAGTCTCAATGTTGTCCCGGGTCATAAGGACTAATGGGGTACAACCATAAACTAGGACTTTTCCACTCGATAAATGAGAACCACTTGGAAAGTCCTTTTATGGAGTGTTGTTCAGTGCACTCTACAAGGAGCACCTATCTGCATGTTCGGACATCACAATGTCCCCTACCAATGAAACATGGTACTCACATCGCAGATATTAGTCTCTAACTCGAGCGGCCTATATCCTTCTTAGTGGCGGCTGAATCGACTAGGAACCGTTTAGAATATACAGTATTACAAATATGAGTTTCATGATACTCATCATATGAGCATCTCATATTCTTTCTACTATTTGTATATTCAAGTGTTTTAGCTATGCAACTAGAATGGGTATACAGATAAAGAAGTGCCAAAACGATAAATTCAAATATTATTAAAATAAATACTGTTTATACATAGAGTTTAATCATGAACCCTCGGCAAACACTTGGCTCGACGGGCACCTACTTTAACATAGAAATGTACCTAGCAATCACAAGGATTGATTATGGCTCCAACTAAGTTGTAAATAACTTAGCTCTTGATGGTAGACAATCTACAAGCTTCACCTTGCTTTTGGACTCCTTTCTTCAAAATTAGGTCCACCACTAACAAGGTAGATCCACTCTAATTTTGCACTAGAAAAATTAGAGCATTTTTATTTGAGAAGTGTGTACTTTCATCAACAATTGAAAAAGCAAAAATTGTGGAGAATTAGCTTGAAATTTCGTTCAACATGTGTTGTAGAAGAGAGGGAGGAGTATTTTCTTGGTTGTGGAAAAAGTTAAAGCAAAAAGTTGTGCAATTAACTCAAAAAGTTGTCTCTAACCCTTCACCTCCCTTGCATGCCTTTTGACTTGGGCTTGTAACAATTACAAGGCCCATGGACTTTTATTTAAATGTCTCAAACACATTTGAGACTATTTAAACTTTACTTGATTTTACTCAAGCCCACTAGTTTAATAATTATTTCTAATTGGGCTCAAAAAACCCAATGTTGTTTAATTAATCCAACACTTAAATTAATTTAATTATTTGGACTCTACTAGGTCCACTAGTGTTTAATTAATTCAATACTTGAATTAATTTGATTATTTGGATTCTACTAGGTCCACTAGTGTTTAGTTAATTCAACACTTGATTTAATTTAATTTAGTCCATAATAATGTATATGAAAATCACAATTTTCAAATACATTACTCGTTTGACCAACTTTTAATTTAGGAACACTTCCTCAAATTAAATGTTATATTCTCCTTATAGAAGTCATACTTCTATTTTTTTTTTACGCTTATAAACTCCTTTACAAGCCGTTCAACACATTGAACTATTTTACTTCTCAACGGGATCTAAAAAGTTAGCACTTGTGCGACCCTCAATGGTTCAATAATACAACTTGCCGTGGGTTCACATCACAATGTGATTCGGGATTAAACATGTCCTTATTCGAGCATACCCCAATTGCTCCATTCTTACTTGTCAACTCCTTGATAATAAGAATGTCAGAACTCAAGTCTGATAGTACCCAACCAATCATGTTAAACGCCTAGCAGCATCGCTTACATGATTGCCTAGGTATCAAATGATAGTGCCTGCAAGAACCATTCAATTATGGTTAGCGTACAGTACGGTCCCTTCAACTCATATATCCCGACCGATTCGACAACCATTGGTATATCGAGTGTTGTCAATGAATCGATGCTATGTGTCATGTTGTAGTTGCATCGATGGTGTAATCTATGAAACCCCTTTCATAATTACCACCATACTCTTATCAGAGATTTCATACTACATACAAATAGGATATCCATACCCAAAGGTAAGCGGTGAATCCCGGACTACAATGCATCGACTCCTATATGTTTCGACAAAACACCCAACCTTGCCACCCGATGACCCCATGAGAGTCGGTAAACAAGTCAAAGTGCGATGCTAGCATATAGAGTCTCAATTTTGTCCCTGGGCAAAAGTACTAATGGTGTACAACCATAAACTAGGACGTTTCCACTCGATAAGTGAGAACCACATGGAAAGTCCTTTATAGAGGGTTGTTCAGTGCACACTACAAGGAGCACCTATCTGCATGTTCGGACATCACAATGTCCCCTACCAATGAAACATGGTACTCACATCGCAGATACTTGTTTCAAACTCAAGTGGCCTATATACTTCTTAGCGGCGGAATCGACTAGGAAGTGTTTAGAATATACAGTATTCCAAATATGAGTTTCATGATACTCATCATATGAGCATATCATATTCTTTCTACTATTTGTATATACAAAGACTTTATCTATGCAACTAGCATGGGTATACAGATAAAGATGTGCCAAAATAATAATTTCAAATATTATTAAAATAAATATTTTTTATACATAGTGTTTCAGTGTGAACACTCGGCAAACACTTGACTCGACGGTCACATACTCTAACAATCTCCCACTTGCACTAGAGCCAACTACCCATATGATTCAAACCCATCGATTCGCGATGCTTCTCGAATAATGGTCCATGTAAATGCTTAGTTAGTGAATCAGTAACATTATTTGCGGAGCCGAATTTGTCATTTGAGACATCTCCTCTTTCCACAATCTCTCGGAGGATGTGGTACTTTCTCAATACATGTTTGGACTTCTGATGAGACCTTGGCTCCTTTGCTTGAGCAATAGCTCCCATGTTGTCACACAACACCGGGACAAGAGCAACTCTATTAAGAATGACGCCCAACTCTTGGACAAAATTCCTTATCCAAACAGCCTCCTTTTTCTGCATCAGATGCAGCAATGTATTCGGCCTCAGTGGTGGAATCCGCAGTACTGTCTTGCTTGGAACTCTTCCAAGAGACAGCAGCACCATTGAGCATGAATACTAACCCAGAGGTTGACTTCGAGTCATCGATATTGTAATAGCCAAGCCTGGTGAACGGTATGGTTTAAGATTTCGTATGATTATTGGCTATTTGAGTAAGTTTAAGTATAGTTTTGATGTTAAGGATGGCGATTTATGATTTATAGTATTGTTGATGATAGATGTAGTGTAGTTTGATTGTAGCGTCATTACGATTAAATTCATGATAATTCGTATGTTGAGCCAATTGATATGAGGCCAAATGGAGTGGTTAGATAAGACATAGAGGTGTAACTTTTTTATTTTGAGTTTTGTTCAAATCATTGTGGAATGTAAGCCAAAAGTGCCCCGAAGTATGTCGTGTGTTTCGACATTCCTCCAGTGACACGGGTTGGGAGATTTAGCATAAAGTTTTACTCAAACCTCCAAATGATCTGAAATTTTGAGAGTTTCAAGAAAAGACATAGAGCTACAACTTTGTAGTTTACCATTTTTCCAAATTATGAGGGAAGAGGCATTTCGGAGGCGATCTTTGGAGAAGCTGTGCGCAGAGTGGAGACCGCACCCGCGCTCTAAAAGATGACCGCACCCGTGGTCTACTGTTTCAAATTTTTGGATGAGTTGCCGAAGGCACACCGCACCCGCGGTGTATGTTGGAGCGCACCCGCGGTTTGTGAATAGTAAAGTCGTGTTTTTGGTGTTTTAAGGTATAAAATAGGTGGAGACTTCACTTTTCTCTCATTTCTTTCCCATTCTCTCGGTTTCTTCAGAGCAAGGAAGCTAGGGTTCCTTTTCCTTTCATTTCCTTCCTTTAATTCAAGCATTTTGTTGGATTATTGAAGTGAGATCAAGATAGTTTTGGGTTCAAGTAAGCTAAGGTAAGCTTTTGGTCTAGTTTATTCTTAGTTTTTGGTGTTGGAGATGATATGGGTTTGTTGATAGTGTTGATTTATGGATTAATTGATATGGGTTTTTGATTATTGAGATATTGATGGTATTATATATGGTTTATTGTTGTAAGAATTCAACCAAGGGTTTAGATTGAAGGTGTTCTTGTTGGTTGTAAGTGGAATTTCATTCTTGTGCTCACATGATAATATATGTATGGTATTTCAATGGTTTTAATGTGCTATTCCCTTCATTTGATTCATGATTATGTATTGATACACTTATTATATATATTGGAGGCATTTTATATCTCAATTGTGAAAAAGGGAATACAAGAGAAAGAGTACGCAAAGTGTTTGATAAAATGCCCAAGAGAAAGTTCAAATGTTTTATGGATTGATAGATACATAGTCAGAGAATGCATGCAATTAGTTGATCAACGACCATAGGCTTATATCCCTCAGATTTATCGATTTATATCGATGGGATATAGGTACAGAGACAGAGATACTATATTGATATCAATCCAACAGAGAAAAGAGAAATATCATCTTATTGTTATGTTATTGCAATGTTATTCATGTTTCTAGAGTTGATGGTATTTATTGATTTTAAAGCCTTGTTTTTCAGAGTATGTTATGTACATTGCTATGTAAGAGTTCCACTTGCTGAGTTTTATACTCAGTTCAGTTATTCATGTGATGCAGATAAGAGCGACGGGCCGGGACGTTGATTGGAGCCGATGTCATATGCATAAGAGAGGGAAGGAAGAAGAGTATTTTGCAAGCACTTTGGCATGATCATTAAAATGATGTTTTGTCTTTTGTTGCATCATTTGATTGATCATGTATATAATTTTGATTATATATTGAAATGTATTTTGAATACTTCTTTCTTTTAAGAAAATTTTAAATGTGTTTATTTCAAGAGAAGTTTTTAATCATTCCTTCCTATGAGAGTAAAATTTTTAAATTCCGCTGTTATTTTAAGAGATCATAGTAAGAGGTGTTACATTTAGTGGTATCAGAGCACCGTTCTTTGGACCAATGAATATGACTTCGTCTACTTTCAACGGTCCGGGTATGTCTTCTTGTTCATCTATTCATTTTTATTTGTTGATATGTATTATGTGAGCACATTGTAGGAGTTATGCCTCCTAAGAGAAAGGCTTCAGAGGGTGAGGATAGTTCTTCATCTAGAGTTTTCGATGAGTTCGGCAAGTTATTGAAAGAGCAAGCCAAGGTCCATAGTGAGCAGATCCATCAGTTGCTCCGTTTCCAAGGTGCAGGCCAAGATAGAGGTCAAGGGAGAGGTCAAGTGGCACAAGCAGTTGGTACTGATGGGATATTTACTGCTTTCAAGGGAATGGATCTGCATGAGTTTGCAGGAAGCACTGATCCATTGGTGGCAGTAGAGTGGATCAAGGCACTTGAGGCTATTTTTGATCATCTTAACTTTGAAGACAAGGACAGAATCAGTTGTGCAGTGTTAATGTTAGTCAAAGCTGCACGCATTTGGTGGAATGCTACCAAGGTAAGTGTGGATGTACCGGCATTGAAGTGGCAGGAGTTAACTGATCTTTTCTATGAAAACTACTTCCCTGATGCACTTCGATCCTAGAAGGTGACTGAGTTTCTAGAACTTCGTCAAGGAGGTATGAATGTCGATGAGTATATTATGAAGTTCGAGGAGGGCTGTCTATTTGCCCCATACATTGCTTCCAATGACAAAGATAAGGGTGCTCATTTCATTAGAGGCCTTAGAGCAGAAATCAGAAGGGACATTAACATGTCAAAAGCTGTGACATTCAAGGAGATTGTTGCTAAGGCTCTGTTGGCTGAACAAGATGAGAAAGACATTGCAAGAGAGAGACATGCGAGACAGTAGGCCATTGCTCAGAGAGGCCATGGTTCGAATCAAAGAGGAAAGGATAGTTTTAAAGGGAAAGGCAAGTTAGAGCCGAGTCCTAAACCACCGGCAGTTCCATTTGATCCCGAGAAGCCATTGTGTCCCAAGTGCAGTAGGCATCATCGGGGAGAGTGCAGGTTTAGTTCTTATACTTGCTACCGATGTGGCACTGCGGGCCATATTGCCAAGGATTGTCCGATAGGAGCGAATAAAGAGAAGGTGTAGGGTCGCATCTTCACCATGACGAAGGAAGGTAAAAATCCTGATTCTTCTGTGATCTCTAGTACTATCTTAATTTCAGGCAGAGTAGCTACGACATTGATTGATACAGGTGCTACTCATTCTTTTATGTCTAAACTATTTTTGAGATCTTTGGGTATAGTTCCTTCTGCTATTCCCCTCCAATTTAATGTTGTATTGCCTTCGGGAAATGTGTTGTGCTGACGTCTATTGTGAATTCATGTTCTGTTCAAATTGATGAGCGAGTGGTTTATGCCGATTTGATTGTTAGTCCGATGGTTGCGTTTGATATTGTACTTTGCATGGATTGGCTACCAAATTACCGTGCAGTGATTGATTGCGTTGCCAAGACAGTGAAATTTGCAGATGATGCAAATATGGAAGGTATGCTTGCCAGTACAGGTACTTCGCTGGTTTTTCCTTTTATTTCGTGTCTTGAGGCTAAGAAGTTGTTGTTTAGAGGTTGTGATGGGTTTCTGGCTTTGATTGTTGATGTGGATAGAATGGTTACATTGAATATTGATGATATTGATGTTGTGAGAGAGTTCTATGATGTATTTGAGGATGATGTGCCGGGTTTACCGCCGAACAGAGATGTAGAATTTGTGATTGATCTAGTTCCAGGTACGGTTCCTATTTCTAAGTCTCCGTATAGAATGGCCCCTACAGAGATTAAGGAGTTGAAGACGCAGTTGCAAGATCTTTTGGATAAAGGTTTTATTCAGCAGAGTTCTTCGCCTTGGGGAGCTCCGGTTCTTTTTGTTAAAAAGAAAGATGGGTCTTTGCAGTTATGCATTGATTATAGAGAAATCAACAAAGTGACGATTAAGAATAAGTATCCGTTGCCACGGATAGACGATCTTTTTGACCAATTGCAAGGGGCTACAGTGTTTTCGAAGATTGATCTTCGATCTGGCTATTATCAGTTGAAATTTAGGGAGTCTGATATCCCTAAGACGGCGTTCCGGACCAGGTACGGTCATTATGAATTTCTGGTTATGTCGTTTGGTCTGACTAATGCTCCTTCAGTCTTTATGGATCTGATGAACCGGGTGTTCAAGCCGTATTTGTATAGCTTTGTCATTGTTTTCATCGATGACATTTTGATCTATTCCAAGAATAGAGAGCTTCATGCAGAGCACCTCAGAGTTGTTCTTCAGTTGTTGAGAGAGAAGAGGTTGTAAGCTAAGTTGAAGAAATGTGAGTTCTGGTTGGAGCAGATTTCTTTCTTAGGCCATGTTGTCTCGAAAGATGGTTTAGCTGTTGATCCAGCAAAGATAGAGGCGATACAGAAGTGGCCTATTCCTACCACTGTAACATAGGTACGTAGTTTTCTTGGTTTTGCGGGTTATTATCGTCGCTTTATTTCAGATTTTTCCAAGATTGCCCTGCCGTTAACCAATTTGACGAGAAAGACTGTGAAGTTTGAGTGGTCCAATGATTGGCAAAGTGGATTCCAAGAGTTGAAAGATAAGTTGACGACAGCTCCGGTACTTGCATTGCTCTGTGGTTCTGAGGATTTTGTTTTTTATACCGATGCGTCGAAGAAGGGTCTTGGTGCAGTATTGATGCAACGTGGAAAGGTCATAGCCTATGCTTCTCGCCAGTTGAAATACTATGAGAAGAATTATCCTACGCATGATTTGGAGCTGGCAGCTGTGTTTTCGCCTTGAAAATCTGGAGACATTATTTGTATGGCGAAAAGTGTGAAATTTTCACGGACCACAAGAGTTTGAAGTATTTGTTTTCTCAGAAAGAACTCAATATGCGATAGAGGAGGTGGTTAGACCTTGTCAAAGATTATGATGTGACGATTAGTTACCACCCAGGGAGAGCGAATGTTGTAGCAGATGCTTTGAGTCGTAATTCAAGTTTTTCTTTGAGTTATTTGATTCAGAAGCCGTTTTTGTTAGACTTGCAAAGAGAAGAGATAGCTTTAGTAGTACCTGGAACCATTTCTCGCTTTTCAGCGTTAGTCATTCGGGCTACATTGACAGACAGGTTCCGTAGAGAGGAAGCCAATGATGTACAATTGACAGAGATGAGAGCTAAAGCAGAGGAGAGAGGTAATTCAGAGTTTGGGATGAATAGAGATGGTTTGTTGACATTCAAAGGTCGTATATGCATTCCTATTGGGGATGATATTCGGCAAGATGTTTTGACAGAGGCACATACTGAGCCATATTCGATACATCCAGGTAGTACCAAGATGTATCAGGATCTTCGTAGACTCTTTTGGTGGCCAGGTATGAAGAAAGATGTTGCTATGTTTATTTCTCAGTTTCTGACCTGTCAGCAGGTGAAAATCGAGCATCAGAGACCTGCCGGGACATTGATATCATTGCCGATTCCTCAATGGAAATGGGAGCATATTACGATGGATTTTGTGACTGGACTTCCTAGAACACAGAAAGGTTATAACTCTATTTGGGTTATCTTTGATCGGTTGACCAAGTCAGCGCATTTTGTTCTAGTTAAGACAACGTATTCCATGAACAAGTATGCCGAAGAATATATAGGAGAGATTGTTAGACTTCATGGTGTTCCTGTGTCGATTGTGTCTGATCGTGACCCTAGATTTACTTCAGAATTTTGGAAGAGTTTGCACAGAGCATTGGGTACACAGTTAGCATTCAGTACATCATATCATCCCCAAAGCGACGGTCAATCAGAGAGAGTGATTCAGATTTTAGAGGATATGCTCAGAGCTTGTACTATAGACTATCCAAGTAGTTGGGATTCCAAATCGCCTTTAGTTGAGTTCACGTAGAATAACAGTTACCAAGAGACGATCGGCATGGCGCCTTATGAAGCGCTTTATGGCCGAAAATGTAGATCTCCCTTGTATTGGGATGAGATTGGTGAGAGGAAGATGTTGGGTCCAAAGTTGGTTCAACAGACAGCTGATGTTGTTGCTATTATTCGAGAGAGGATGAAGACAGCGCAGTCAAGACAGAAGAGCTATGCTGATTTGCGTCGTAGGCCGTTGCAATTTGAGGTTGGCGATCATGTGTTCCTGAAGATAGCACCTCTTAAGGGTGTGATGAGGTTTGGCAATAAAGGAAAGTTGAGTCCGAGATTCATTGGCCCATTTGAGATCTTGGATAGAGTCGGTGATCGAGGTTACAGGTAAGCCCTACCGCCAGATCTTGACAGAGTTCACAATGTTTTTCATGTATCTATGCTCAGGAAGTATATTGCAAATCCTTTCCATGTTCTTCACCACGAGCCATTGGATTTGACGCAGAATTTGACTTATCAAGAGATTCCGATCCAGATTCTGGATCGCAAAGTTAAATTATTGAGAAACGAAGAGATCTGCATTGTTAAAGTCCTTTGGAGGAATCATTTGATTGAAGAAGCCACGTGGGAACCAGAGGATGATATGAAAGAGAAGTATCCTGAGTTGTTTGCGCAGTGACGTCAATTTCGAGGACGAAATTTCTCTAAGGAGTGGAGATTGTAATAGCCAAGACTGGTGAACGGTATGGTTTAAGATTTCGTATGATTATTGGCTATTTGGGTAAGTTTAAGTATAGTTTTGATGTTACGGATGGCGACTTATGTTTTATAGTATTGTTGATGATAGATGTTGTGTAGTTTGATTGTAGCGTCATTACGATTAAATTCATGATAATTCGTATGTTGAGCCAATTGGTATGAGGCCAAATGAAGTGGTTAGATAAGACATAGAGGTGTAACTTTCTTATTTTGAGTTTTGTTCAAATCATTGTGGAAGGTAAGCCAAACGTGCCCGAAATGTTTTGTGTGTTTCGACGTTCTACCAGTGACACGTGTTGGGAGATTTAGTATAACTTTTTACTCAGACCTTCAAATGATCTGAAATTTTGGAGGTTCACGAAAAGACATAGAGCTAAAACTTTGTAGTTTACCACTTGTCCAAATTATGACGGGAAGAGGCGTTTCGGAGGCGATCTTTGGAGAAGTTGTGCGCAGAGTGGAGAGCGCACTCGCGCTCTAAAAGATGACCGCACCCGCAGTCTACTGTTTCAAATTTTTGAATGAGTTGCCGAAGGCACACCACACCCGCGGTGTATCTTGTAGCGCACCCGCGGTCTGTGAACAGTAAAGTCGTGTTTTTGGTGTTTTAATGTATAAAATAGGTGGAGAGTTCACTTTTCTCTCATTTCTTTCCCATTCTCTCGATTTCATCAGAGCAAGGAAGCTAGGGTTCCTTTTACTTTCATTTTCTTCCTTTGATTCAAGCTTTTTGTTGGATTATTGAAGTGAGATCAAGATAGTTTTGGGTTCAAGGAAGCTAAGATAAGCTTTTGATCTAGTTTATTCTTAGTTTTTGGTGTTGGAGATGATATGGGTTTGTTGATGGTGTTGGTTTATGGATTAATTGATATGGGTTTTTGGTTATTGAGATATTGATGGTATTATATATGGTTTATCGTTGTAGGAATTCAACCAAGGGTTTAGATTGAAGGTGTTCTTGTTGGTTGTAAGTGGAATTTCATTCTTGTGCTCACATGATATTATATGTAAGGTATTTCAATGGTTTTAATGTGCTATTCCCTTCATTTGATTCATGATTATGTATTGATACACTTGTTATATATACTGGAGGCATTTTATGTCTCAATTGTGAAAAAGAGAATACAAGAGAAAGAGTATGCAAAGTGTTTGATAAAATGCCCAAGAGAGAGTTCAAATATTTTATGGATTGATAGATACATAGTTAGATTTTGTATGCAATTAGTTGATCAACAACCATAGGCTTATATCCCTCAGAGTTATCGATTCATATCGATGGGATATAGGTACAGAGACAGAGATACTATATAGATATCAATCCAACAGAGAAAAGAGAAATATCATCTTATTGTTATGTTATTGCTATGTTATTCATGTTTCTAGAGTTGATGGTATTTATTGATTTCAAAGACTTGTTTTTCAGAGTATGTTATGTACATTGCTATATAAGAGTTCCACCTGCTGAGTTTTATACTCATTTCAGTTATTCATGTGATGCAGATAAGAGCGACAAGCCGGGACGTTGATTGGAGCCGATGTTATATGCATAAGAGAGAGAAAGAAGAAGAGTATTTTGCAAGCACTTTGGCATGATCATTAAAATGATGTTTTGTCTTTTGTTGCATCATTTGATTGATCATGTATATACTTTTGATTATATATTGAAATGTATTTTGAATACTTCTTTCTTTTAAGAAAATTTTAAATGTGTTTATGTCAAGAGAAGTTTTAAATCATTCCTTCCTATAAGAGTAAAATTTTTAAATTCCGCTGTTATTTTAAGAGATCATAGTAAGAGGTGTTACAGATATCGCTTTGGAAGCTAGAGTCGGCTTAGCCTTCTAATTTCAGTTCTCCACCAATAGACCAAGAACAACTTATTGGTCCTTCTTAAATACTTGAGGATATCTTTCACAACTTTCAAATGTGGAAGACCAGGGTTTGATTGATATCTACTCACTACGCTTAGTGCGAAAGCCACGTCAGGACGTGTAGATATCATGTCATACATGATGCTACGAATTGAAGATGCATAAGGAATGCTTGTCATCGCCGCTATCTTTGCATCAGTTTTGGGAGACATAGACCTGGATAGGGACATGCCATGACACATTGGTAGATGTCCTCTCTTGGACTCATCCATCGAGAAACGCTTCACGGTGGTATCAATGTATGTGGACTGGGTGAGACCAAGCAATCTTTTTGATCTATCTCTATAGATCTGTATTCCAAATACAAAATATGCTTCTCCCAAGTCCTGCATCGAGAACTTACTCGCTAACCATATTTTAGTTGATTGCAACATTACTACATCATTCCCAATGAGTAGAATGTCATCAACATAAAGCACCAGGAATGTCACAGCACACCCACTGACCTTCTTTCACACACAGGGTTCCTCAGGATTCTTAGTAAAACCAAACTCTTTGATTGTACTGTCGAATCTAAGGTTCCAACTCCTAGATGCCTACTTTAGACCATAAATAGATCTCTAAAGTTTGCATACCATATGCTCACTTCCGACAGATGTAAACCCTTCAGGTAGAGAAATATAAATCTCTTCCTTAATATCCCATTAAGAAATACTGTCTTGACATCCATCTGCCATATCTCAAAGTCATACAATGCAGCTATGGCTAGCAATATCTTTATGGACTTGAACATTACAACAGGAGAAAAGGTTTCCTCACAGTCAACTCCTTGTCTTTGAGTATATCCTTTTTCAACCAATCGCGCTTTGAAAGTCAATACCTTCCCATCCGCCCCAAGTTTCCTATTGTAAATCCATTTACACCCTATGGGAACAATTCCCACAGGTGGATCCACGAGATTCCACACTTGGTTCGAATGCATTGACTTCATCTCATATTCCATTGCTTCAAGCCACTTGGATGAATCGACATCAGATAACGCTTCCTCGAAGGTCCTTGGATCACATCCATGGATAGGCTCATCATGGCCCTCTTCAAGAAACAGACCATACCTCATAGGTGGTCTCGAGACTCTCTCGGATCTTCTAGGAGCTTGTATCTCCTCTCTTGGCTCTTCGGGTGTGGGTTCTACAATTGTGGGTGTCTCTCGAACCTCTTCGAATTCTATCATCTCTCTTTTTCTATCCAATAGAAATTCCTTGGATATCCCACAAAGTAACATAAAATGGATCGACTATCCAACATAATTCTTTGGATATCCCACAAAGTAACATAAAATGGATCGACTATCCAATTTATCTCCCACTGCCTGCTTCACATAAGCAGGGCACCCCCATATTCTAAGAAAAGAATATTTGGGAGGCTTACCCATCCATATCTCATATGGTATCTTGTCAACTGCCTTTGAATGGACATTGTTCAACAACAGTGCCGCTGTCACAAACGCATATCCCCAAAATGATGACGGCAACTCCGTGAACCCCATCATAGACCGAACCATGTCCATCAAAGTCCGGTTACGACGCTGTGAAACACCATTCAACTGCGGTGTAGCGGGCGGAGTCCACTGCGAGAGAATCCAATTCTCTCTAGATGCTCTTGGAACTCGGCACTCAAGTACTCACCACCTCGATCCGATCGAAGTGTCTTCATGCTACGTCTCAACTGTTTCTCTACTTCACTTCTGAATTCTTTGAACCATTCAAAGGCTTCAGACATGTATTTCATCAAATACACATACCCATACCTCGAAAAGTCATCGATAAAGGTGATGAAGTAGGCATGTCCATGCTTAGTGGTGATGCTAAGCGGACCGCACACATCGGTATGGATCAAATCCAATAACCCTTTGGCTCGCTCCACATGGCCCTTAATGGAATTTTGTTCATCTTTCTTTTCAAACAAGATACACAAGTCGTGAGAGCATTAATAACAGACATATCAAACATGCCCACGCCCTCTAGCTTGTTCATCCTTCTAAGGAAATATGTCCTAATCGAGCATGCCATAATTGTGCCAAATTTAGAGTATCTTGTTTTCGATTGTTTGTTGTTGTTATTGCTTGGACATTGTTCAGTGGAATATCTTTCAATTTTAAGTTGTAAAGATCGTTTTCAAGTTCTCCAGTACCAATTAAACATTCATTCTTGTAAATTGTGCAAACACCTTTGCTAAACAAGAATATCCATCTTTATCTAGCATGGAAATGGAAACAATGTTTTTCATCAATTCAGGTACAAACAAAACATCTATTAAAATTAACTTAAAATCTTTGTCCAAAAGCAAGTAAACATCTTCTATGGCCTTGGCAGCAACTCTTGCTTCATTGCCCATCCTCAAGAAGGTCTCACCTTCCCTAAGCCAAAAAACTTCTTCCCATCACCTGTAACTCATTACAGAGATGTGAGCCACAACCGGTATCTAATACCCAAGAAGTACAGTTTAATTGAAATGTTTACTTCAATATAGAACATATCGTTTCCAGAACACTTCTAGGCAAGATATTCCCTGCAATTACGCCTCCAATGTCCAAGCTTCTTGCAGTGATGACATACATCAGTAGTCTTGTCAGCCTTCACTAGTATGGCTGCCACAACGCGACTCGGAGATTGCCTCTTCAAGGGCACGTTCTTCTTGGGACGTTGGAAAGAACGCTTCTTTCCCTTCCCAGGTGGACCAGTCTTCGTACCAGATGAAGAGCCCACATAAAGAACCGACTTCTTATCTTTCATAGAAGTCTGCATATAACACTTGGCTTTCAAGTCATGGTCACACCATTCCTTGTAAGTCTGCAATTCCTCAGCAGTGCAGTAAGTCGGAGCCTCAATAGGGGGCGACTCAGTAAGTGTATACGCTATCCTTTCCGAATTCAAGACGATTTTCAGATTTCTTAGCCAATTGAGGTAATTAGGCCTTGTTAATACGTGTTTGTCGAGTATTACAGATAGCGGATTGTGAATCGAAGACATAGTCAAAAAGTATTGAAAAGTAAACAAATAAATGTTAATGACTATTTTAAAATATTTAGTAAGATATAAAGTATGGACTTTTACTTTATAAATGTTAACTCCCACTGTTTTGACATCTTTCATTACCCTCTAGTGAAAACGGGAAACTCCTTTCCTCAGTAGGTACGCAAGGTCCAATTAGCAAATTATGATCCCGAATAATATCAGAAAATTCTTGGTTTTCTACACGCCCAAACGCAGCGGAAATTTTAAAAATTTTTAGATCTTGACATTCAAGATGTGTTTTGCTTTGGGCGCTCGTATGATTTTAACATAAACATTCATAGGGCGTTAGAATATTATACCTTTTGTGATTAAATCACTTGGCTCCAACTACGCCGGTATCAGCGGACGTAGCTCTTGTTGTAAATCCCTACGAACTTTCTTCGAGCCTCCTTATTCGATCTTCGAATCAGGTCCACGACCAGATTATTTGTTCATCTTCTAATTTGCACTAGAAAATTAGAAAATGTTTTGCGTAGAGATGAAACACCCTAAAACCCGGCACACCCTAAAACCCTTTTGAGATGCCGAACCTTATTGAGAGAATTTGAGAGAGAATTTTCTTTTTCAATTTCATGAAAAACTCACGAAGGAATCATCATTATAAGAATAAAGAAAATCTTAATATTTCCTTTAATCATCATTTACTTAATTAAACTAATTAATTAAGTAAATTAAATATTTGTAGGAATTGGAGAGATTGTTCACGTGAATCACACATGGAGTATTAGTGGAGGCTAGTTCAATTTTCTTTTATTTCCTTAAAAATAATAGCATTGACCTAAATTCCATAATTAACATTAATGGGCTTGATTAATTAATTGGACTAGTCCAACTAGTTTAATTAATTAATCAAAGTCCATTAATAACTTTAATTATTTAATATGTTCGACTTGTACTCCTACAAGCCCATTAAACATACTCTCAACATATTTAATTTAATATTTAATTAACTCAACTTTTGAGCTTAATAAATTAAATCAATATTAAATTCAACATTTTAATTTAATATTTAAATTATAAATTCAACTACTTGAATTTATCACCTCCAATAATTTAATATTTAATAAACCCAACTTTTGAGTTTAATAAATTAAATTCTCAAATTCTATAAATTCAACTCCTTGAATTTATTCTCTCGAAATTTTATAAATTCAACTTCTTGAATTTACTATCTTATAAATTCAACTCCTTGAATTTATTATCTCAAAATTTAATTATCATAAATTCAACTCTTTGAATTTACTATATCATAATATAAATTCAACTTCTTGAATTTATTCTCTCAATGTTTTCAATAAATTCAACTCCTTGAATTTATTATCTCAACGGGGACAAAATAATCTAGTACTTGTGTGACCCTCAATGGTTTAGGGATACAGCTAGCCGTGGGTTCACAACTCTTTGTGATTCAGGACATAATCCTTTATTAGGGCTTACCCTAGTTAGCCCCATTCTTTTCATCAACACCTTGATCAAGAATGTCAGAACTCATTTCTGATTGCACCCATCGGATCATGGTAAGAGCGTCTAGTAGCATCGCTCCATGATCCCCTAGGTATCACTGATAGTGCCTGCAAGAACCAGTCGATTATGATTAGCGTACAGTACGGTCCCTTCATCTCAAATATCCCGATCGAATCTGAAACCATTGGTTCAACGAGGGTTGCATATTAATTCGATAACTATGTGATAACTATAATAGTGGCATCGCATGTACGGTTGGAGAACTCCTTCTTTAACGTACATCTCATACTCTGGCCAGAGATTCCACTCACTATAATTTCATTAGATCACATAGGATATCCACACCCGCAGGTGAGCGGTGAATCCCCGACTACAATGCACTGGCTCCTATATGTGTCGCAACTGTACCCAACCTCGCCACCTGATGACTCTCCTGGAGCCGGTAAACGAGTCAAAGCACAGCCCTAGCATATAGAGCATCAGTGTTGTCTCGAGTCGTAAGGACTAATGGTGTACAATCATAACCACGGACTTATCCTCTCGATGAATGATAACCACTTGGAAAGTCCGAGGGAGGGTTGTTCGGTATAATCATCATATGACTACTCATCTGCATGTTTGGACATCTCTATGCCTTTACCAAGAAACGCAGTACACAACATCACAGATGCTAGTCTCGAGCTCAAGCGGCCTTTATCCCTGTTTTAGGCGGCTGAATCGACTAGGAAAAATTTAGAATATGCAGTGTTTACAAATAAGTTTCAACATCGAAGTACGATTCATTTGTATTAAAGCATAATCAAAGACTTTATCTATGCTCTTTGCATGGGTATCCAGATAAAGTATAACAAGGCCATAAAATGTTAAATTATATTAAAATAAAGATTGTTTATTTCACTTGAGTCAATAAATTCCCTAGCCAACCGTTGGCTTGCAGGGCATCTACTCTAACACAAATCACAATTCCTAAAAGGTAGTTTCCAATTGCATCTCCATGCAACCCTCTACGTAAACTTTTGTCTCACGTTTGATTAGGACCCAATAATATGGCGTCGTTTATTTTTACGTGTCAAGCCTTACCCATCGATGTTGAACATTAATGGACGGTCGCCATGAGTTCTCCCAATAATATGAGCCAAAATCATGGGAGTTCCACGTAGTTCACATCATCATGTCAATGGATGTCACAGCTTTCCGGCACCCAGGGCCCCCCAATAATATGAGCCGAACCCCGAGCACGGGTAGCGTTCATCATGCACCCATTGTCGATGAAAGACATCGAAATTATTAACAAATTTACAATTCCCCTTTTCGGGATTGATATTAATTTTGAATCTTATTCAAAATGAGAATTTTTAATTTTGAAAGGTCTCATCATTAATTTTATTTAAAAGCTCATCATGTTTAATCGTATGTTTGTCGCATTCATGCAACTTTGTTATTATCATAATAATAACGCACATACTCATTATTTATAACATATCAAGCATATATTATAAACATTAAACAAAACAAGGATGATCAATCTCCCCAATACTAATGGCCCGTGTGAGCTAAACACGGGCCTAGGTCCAATCCTAGGGAAATGCATGGGATGCAAATGCAACTATTATATTAGCCTCCAATATTTACATGTCTTCGATCTTCATAATCATCAAGGCCACCATCTTCCAATCTTGATCTTCCACTGTACTAATATTTACAAATAAATATCCATGGCAAATAGGGATACATCTCATGGGGTGGGAACGGACCATAAACCAAGCCCACTTTATATTTGATAATTATTACAATCATTCAACAAAAAATATCATAGCATACACCTAGCAAATTGAGCTTGGGATTTCGATCATCGTTCATGCATAATATCACATATCATACACCATTAATTAATTATCACAATAATTATTTGATCCCATATTTACATCTTGATCAAATCACTAACCGCCACGATTATAAACTAAATTGACAAAGTATACAAACACCTTTGTCTATTTTCTAATTAATTTATTTATAACCGAATTTTTTGTAAATTACAATTTACTATAAATAATTAAAGTCCAACTTCAATTATTTATTTCTTGAGAAAATATTTGCAACTTTTGTAAATTTAAACTTAAGGGCCCAAAAAATCATTTTTCACCAAAAATATTTTGGCCCATTTAAATTTCAGAAATATGTTAGCCATCTAATGACCCAACAAAATCAAGGCCCATGAATCTTTGATAATCCAAAACATTTTTGGAAATTCGTCGCCGGAGCTCCGTTGCCGGATTCCCGCCAACCAGCACAATTTTTTTTTTTATTAAAACATTGGGGCTGTTCGGGCAGCCCGCCCTAAATGGGCAGCCCGAGTTCCCCGAAATGGGCAACAACTTGCTGCCCAAAGTCGTCCCCAAAACCGGTTAACATTTGATGCGAAAATTTCTCTCATACGGTTAGAAATTGACCTCCATATAATATTATGTATATGCTACACAAAATAGTATCCTTAGCTCATGATACAACTTGAAAGGGGGTCGATTAAGGTGCTCTAATGCGGAACGAAAGTTTTTAAGAAATTGTATTTTAACAAGAAAACCGAGCACTCTAATCCTATAATTTGTAGCAAATACGAAAAACACAAAATATGTCATACATAGAGTGTTTAGAAATTCACCTATCAATCACAAGGATTGATTATGGTCCAACTAAGTTGTAAACAACTTAGCTCTTGATGGTAGACAATCTACAAGTTTCACCTTGCTTTTGGACTCCTTTCTTCAAAATTAGGTCCACCACTAACAAGGTAGATCCACTCTAATTTTGCACTAAAAAAATTAGAGAATTTTTCTTTGAGAAGTGTGTGCTTTCATCAACAATTGAAGAAGCAAAAATGGTGGAGAATTAGCTTGAAATTTCGTCCAACATGTGTTGTAGGAGAGAGGGAGGAATATTTTCTTGGTTGTGGAAAAAGTTAAAGCAAAAAGTTTCATGTGCATGGCATGCAATTAACTCAAAAGTTGTCTCCAACCCTTCACATCTCTTGCATGCCTTTTGTCTTGGGCTTGTAACAATTACAAGGTCTATGGACTTTTATTTAAATGTATCAAACACATTTGAGACTATTTAAACTTTACTTGATTTTACTCAAACCCACTATTTTAATAATTATTTCTAATTGGGCTCTACAAGACCCAATGTTGTTTAATTAATCCAACACTTAAATTAATTTAATAATTTGGACTCTACTACGTCTACTAGTGTTTAATTAATTAAACACTTGAATTAATTTAATTATTTGGACTCTACTAGGTCCACTAGTGTTTAGTTAATTCAACACTTGTCTCGACGGGCACCTACTCTAATATTGGCTACCTCTGGCTCGGGGCTGGGTCTGTGTAGGGGTTGGCTGAAAGTAATGAACAGATGAAGCTTGCCTCTCGGGCTGAGTTACTAAACCAGATGCTCCTACACTCTGAGCTTGTTGTACCCCTTTCTGTGGACATACTCAGGCGAAATGTCCCTGCTGTCTGCAGATGTTGCAGCGACCCATCACACCCGGTTAATACGTGTTTTTCGAGAATGGCAGAAAGCGTATTGCGAATTGAAGACATTGTCAAATTTTGTACTGAAAAGTAAAACTGATAAATGTTAATGACTATTTTAAAATATTTAGTAAGATATAAAGTATGGACTTTTACTTTATAAATTTTCGCTCCCACTGTTTTGACATTTTCACTACCCTCTAGTGAAAACAGGAAACTCCTTTCCTCAGTAGGTACGTAATGTCCAATTAGCGAATTATGATCCCGAATAATATCAGCCAATCACAATTCCTAAAAGGTAGTTTCAAATTTCATCACAATGCAACCCTCTACGTAAACTTTTGTCTCACGTTTGATTAAGTCCCAATAATATGACGTCGTTCATCTTCACGTGTCAAGCCTTACCCATCGATGTTGAACCTTAATGTACGGTCGCCATGAGTTCCCCCAATAATATGAGCCGAAATCATGGGAGTTCCACGTAGTTCACATCACCATGTCAATGGATGTCACAGCTTTCCGGCACCCAGGGCCCCCCGAATAATATGAGCCGAGCCCCGAGTACGGGTAGCGTTTATCATGCACCCATTGTCGATGGAAGACATGGAAATTATAAACAAATTTATAATTCACTTTTTCGGGCTTGATATTAATTTTGAATCTTATTCAAAATGAGGGTTTTTAATTTTGAAAGGTCTCATCATTAATTTTATTTAAAAACTCGCCATGTTTGATCGTATGTTTGCCGGATTCATGCAACTTTGTTATTATCATAATAATAATGCACATACTCATTATTTATAACATATCATGCATATATTATAAACAGTAAACAAACAAGGATGATCAATCGCGCCAATACTAATGGCCCGTGTGAGCTAAACACGAGCCTGGATCCAATCCTAGGGAAATGCATGGGATGCAAATGCATATATTATATTAGCCTCTAATATTTACATGTCTTCGATCTTCATAATCATCAAGGCCACCATCTTCCAATCTTGATCTTCCACTGTACAAATATTTACAAATAAATATCCATGGCAAATAGGGATACATCTCATGGGGGTGGGAACGGGCCATAAACCAAGCCCACCTGAAATTTGATAATTATTACAATCATTCAACACAAAATATCCTAGCATACACCTAGCAAATTGGGCTTGGGCTTTTGATCATCCTTCATGCATAAAATCACTTATCATATACCATCAATTAATTATCACAATAATTCATTGATCCAATATTATATATCTTGAACCAATCACTAAAAGCCACGATTATAAACTAAATTAACAAAGTATACAAACACCTTTGTCTACTTTCAAATTAATTTATTTATAACCGAATTTCTTGTAAATCACAATTTACTATAAATAATTAAAGTCCAACTTCAATTATTTATTTTATGAGAAAAATTTGCAACTTTTGTAATTTTAAATTTAAGGGGCTAAAAACTCATTTTTCACCAAAAACATTTTGGCCCATTTAAAATTCACAAATATGTTAGCCATCCGATGGCCCAACAACTCAAGGCACATGACACTTTGACATTTCAAAACACCTTTTGAAAACCCTAGTCGTCATCGCTGACGCCGGATTCCGGCCAACATGCCAATTTTTTTTATTTTTAAAGGGGGGGATTCAGGCAGCTCCTCGGGCTGCCCTAGCTGCCCGAAATGGGCAGCCCCTCGGGCAGCCCGAGCTGCCCGAAAAATCCCTCTCATTGCCTTGATTTTTGTTGCAAAATTTCATCTCAATCGGTTAGAAATCGCCCTCAATATAATATTATGTATATGCTACACAAAAACTAGTACCCTTAGCTCATGATACCACTTGAAAGGGATCGTATTAGGTGACCGAAATGCACAACGGAAGCTCAAAAATTCGGTTTTTACATGGAAAAATTTGGCCACCCTAGTACTAGGTGTAGCATATACAAAAATCTCAACTTTGTCATATATAGGGTGTTGAGAAAATCGTTACCTATCACCCTCTTGAGGTTGATGATTGCTCCAACTAAAGTGTAAACACTTTAGCTCTTGAATGGATGAGTTGATATACAAGCTTCCTCCTTTCCTTCAAAATCAAGCCCACCACTTGCAAGCTAGAACCCTTCTTATTTTGCACTAGAAAAATAAGAAGATTTTTCAAGGAGAAGAGAGTTCTTTCCTCAACAATGGAAGAAGAAAATGAGAGAAAAATTAGTCTCAAATTTTCGGCCAAGGGGGGTGTCTTGGGAGAGTGAAGTGTGTTGTTGTAATGCCCGAGATTTTGATTCTATTAATATGAGATTATTGAATTTAAATAGATATAATTATAGACGGGCTATTACGAGACCAGATTGGCCAAAACTTATGAAGGGTGCAAGGTTTAAACAGAACTGTTGGCGCCCGAGCGGTAGGAAATGACCGCCCGAGCGCCAGGACTACAAACGGAAGGTATAAGTCAATGTGGTATTGGGAGATTGACTTGAGTCGGTTTAGACTTGAGTTTCCCTAAATCACATACGTTACTTTATTGCATTGATTCGATTGATGTACTTGTTCTCTTGATTTTTAGATAGCAGGTATTAGAAGAGTAATCTTATGACAGAAGTGTCTGATAGTGGTGGGATCGCCACGGGCACATTGCACGATATCATAAGATAGTGTATTGGCGATACTGCTAATGTCTGTCACTGGATGATTGGCTATCAATGTGGATAAATGGTAGTTTCTTCTATTACTGGTGATCGGTACTCGTATCGATGTGGATAGAATTATAACTTCTTCTATTACTGATGATCGATGTTATATCGATGTGGATAGAATCGCAGTTTCTTCTATTACTGGTGATCGATACTATACCGATATGGATAGAATTAGAGCTCCTTCTGTTACTGGTGATCGATACTATATCGGTGTGGATAGAATCGGAAATTCTTCTATTACTGTTGATCGATATGGAATGCCAACTTCTGGAAACCGGGATCCCTAGACTGGGATTAAGTCTAGTCTGAATTGTAGAGTTACGAGCATTGTCGACAGGTTGTGATTGATTATGTTTCAGATTTTGATACATATTGTTGTTACCTGTTACGTGCTTTATATTTGTTTATATGATTACATGTTTCGTTGATTTGCACTGGGATTTCTTCTCACCGGAGTTATCCGGCTGTTGTCTTGTCTGTATGTGTACATGACAACAGGTGGGACAGGTGCGGGGTTGAGGAGATGAAGAGAGATCGTGGTTAGAGTGAAGATTCCGGACTTGGATTAGAGATAGGGTTGGACACTTGATATTAGCTGTTAAACCTTAGTTGAATAAATGTATGTGATACAGGATTTGTACTTTTATATACTGAGATGTATATATGTTTTTATGTCACTACGTTCCGCATCTTAACAAAAAAAATTAATTTAGACACTGTTTATTATAATTGATTAATTAGTCCCAATGATGATTAAAAACATGAGTAGCGTCCGGGTCCCCACAACAGGTGGTATCAGAGCAATAGATCCTTGAGACTGAGATAGGAGCTAGTGAGCGGGGTAGAATGTGTTTTCTTTCCTGCTTTTGATTGCTAGCATGATTTACTGCTTTATAATACATGTTTATCTGTTTATCTTACTTGTTTTGAAAACATGTGTTATTTAGAATGAATCAGAGCTGATTCTGGATCAGCAGTAAGATGATCGGAGGAGGACTGAAATAGAATATTTGTTTGGGGTTACTAATCCTTTTGATTATCAGATATGCCTCCTAGAAGAGTACCTGAACAGGGTAGTACTTCAAATCCTCCTATGGATGTGACAGCTACTCCCATGGAGAAATTGTTGAAAAGGTTTCAGTCATTTCATCCACCGACTTTGAAGGGTACGGAGAATTCCGTGGAATGTGAGAGTTGGTTGGACGATATTGAAATGATGTTCGAATCTTTGGAGTATACTGATGAGAAGAGGGTGAAACTAATCGGACACCAGTTGCATGACGTTGCCAAAAACTGGTGGATCACGACGAAACGGGCATTGGAACAACGAGGTATGGCCATTACCTGGAATGTGTTTAAGGCTGAATTTTATCAAAGGTTCTTTCCAGTATCGTATAGGAAGGACAAGGGAGGCGAGTTTGCAAACTTGAGACAGGGCCAGTTAAACATTGAGGAATATGTGGCAAATTTCTCTACACTGTTCCGATTTGCTCCCCACGTAGCTGAACATGATGAGGCCATTGCGGACCAATTCATAAATGGCCTAAATCCTGAAATCTTTACTTTCGTGAATACCGGGAGGAAAAACAATTTCACTGATGCCTTGAACCAAGCCAAGGGGGCCGAAGCCGGTTTGATGAGACAGAGAGAGGCTTCGTTTATGCCTTCAGCACCGAGATCACAGATGCCTCCACCAGCTCCTCGATTTGAGAGCGGCAGTGGTAGTGGGAAGAAAGAATTTCTTAAAGCTAAAGGGAAGAAATTCAGGAAAGCTGGAAGTAGCTCATCCAGTTCGAGTGGCTCTAGACAGACTGGTCAGGGCCAGAGTTATACCGGACCCTACTGTAGCACTTGTAGAGGGAAGAATTCCACCAAGCAGTGTCGAGGAGTGTTCGGCAACTGCCGCATTTGTAAGCAGCATGGACAATTCGCCCGAGTGTGTCCACAACGAGGTGCCCAGGGATCCCAGGCTGCGGAGTCATCTGGATCCATGGCTCAGACAGGAAGACGATCTTCTGCCGTTCATTCCTTCCAGCCAGCACCGCCTACCCAGTCACAGCCGAGGCCAGGAGGGAGCTAGACAGCGAGCCAGCCTCCTAGACAGCAGGCCCGACTATTCGCTTTGACTGAGGAACAGGCACAGGATGCACCTGATGATGTCGTGGCAGGTAACTGTTATTTTTGTGGTTATCCTGCTTATGTATTGATTGATACTGGTGCTTCACATACATTTATTTCTGAACGATTTGCATTAAGTCATGCATTTCCTGTAGAGTCTTTAGCTACTGTAGTGTCTGTCTCTTCGCCTTTGGGGACATGTTTGATATCAATAAATTCTGTTAAATCTAGTTAACTGCAGTATGATGGACATGAGATTGAGATGGACTGTATTGTGCTTGGGATATCTGATTTTGATTGTATTATCGGTATCGATACGTTGACCAAGTACAGGGCTACAGTCGATTGTTTCCACAAGATTGTTCGATTCAGACCTTAGATGGCTGAGGAGTGGAAATTTTATGGTAAGGGTTCTCGTGCCAGAATTCCTTTGATATCTGCTATTAATATGACTCGATTGTTGCAGAAAGGAGCAGATGGATTCCTGATTTATTCAGTTGATTTACTGAAATCGAGTCCATCATTGGCGGATTTGCCAGTGGTGTGTGAGTTTGCTGATGTCTTTCCAGATGAGATTCATGGATTGCCTCCGATACGAGAGATCGGTTTCAGTATTGAATTGATGCCAGGAACAGTTCCGATTTCAAGAGCTCCATACCGAATGGCACCGATCGAGTTGAAAGAGCTGAAAGAACAGTTGGAGGATTTACTGGCCAAGGGGTACATCAGACCGAGTGTATCTCCTTGGGGTGCTCTAGTACTGTTCGTGAAGAAGAAAGACGGGTCGATAAGACTTTGTATCGATTACCGGCAACTGAACAAGGCAACGGTAAAGAATAAATATCCATTGCCTCGTATCGATGATTTGTTTGATCAGTTGCAGGGTTCATCTGTATATTCTAAGATCGACATGAGATCTGGATACCATCAACTGAGAGTCAGGGATTCTGATATCTCAAAGACAGCATTCATAACCAGGTATGGACATTATGAGTTTATTGTCATGCCTTTTGGGTTAACGAATGCACCGGCGGTATTTATGGGATTGATGAACCGTGTCTTTCAGAAATATTTGGATGATTTTGTTATCATATTCATTGATGATATATTGATTTATTCAAAGAATATGATTGAGCATGCTGATCATCTGAGAACTGTGTTGAGAATTTTGAGGGCGGAGAAACTGTATGCTAAATTGTCGAAATGCGAGTTCTGGTTGAAACAGGTAGTATTTCTGGGTCATATTATATCCGGAGATGGGATATCAGTTGATCCCAGTAAGGTTGAGGCAGTGATTTCGTGGCCGAGACCGACATCTGTACCAGAGATACGCAGTTTTATGGGTTTGGCAGGATATTATCGCCGATTCATTAAAGATTTTTCGACTATTAACAAACCGATTACACAGTTGACTCAGAAAAATGCTCCGTTTGTTTGGTCTGAGGAATGTGAGACCAGTTTTCTAGAATTGAAGAAGAGATTAACCAGTACGCCTGTTTTGACGATTCCTTCAGGTACTGGTGACTTTGTGGTTTATTGTTATGCATCTCATCGAGGATTGGGGTGTATACTGATGCAGCAGGCATGTCATTGCATATGCCTCGAGACAGATGAAACCCCATGAATCTCGTTACCCAATTCATGATCTTGAATTGGCAGCCATAGTCTTTGCATTGAAGATATGGCGACACTATCTGTACGGTGAGAAATTCGAAATCTATTCTGATCATAAAAGCTTGAAATATTTGTTTTCACAGTCAGAGTTGAATATGAGACAACGAAGATGGCTTGATTTTTGGAAAGATTTTGATTGTGAAATCAAATACTATCCGGGAAAATCCAATGCAGGAGCTGATGCACTAAGTCGAAAGGTATGTTCTTTATCCTTATCGACTATGGGTGTTTCGAGTTTGATTAAAGATTGCTGTTTGTCTGGATTAGTATTTGAGACAGATCGGAGACCTATGAGATTATATACTATTCAAGCTGAACCAGAGAATATTTTGAGAATTAAAGCAGCTCAGAAAGCTGATCAGAATATACAGAAGTCGATTGTTATGGTTAAAGCTGGACATCGATCGGAATATCAGGTTCAAAATGGTATTTTGTATGTGAATAATCGTCTTGTTGTGCCGAATGTTTCGGATTTAAGACAGCAAATACTGACAGAAGCGCACAACAATCGTTTTAGCATTCATCCTAGTGACAGGAAAATGTATAATGATTTGAAGACACAATATTGGTGGAAACAAATGAAATCAGATGTTACTGAATTTGTAACCAAGTGTCTGAATTGCCAACAGGTGAAGGCTGAAAGAAAGAAACCTGGAGGACTGTTACAGAGTTTGTCTATTCCTGAATGGAAATAGGATCACATTTCCATGGATTTTGTGACACAATTGCCCCGTTCCTCCCGAGGTTACGATGCGATTTGGGTTGTGATTGATCGATTGACAAAATCTTCATGCTTTATTCCATACAAAATGACATACCTGTTAGAGTAGGTGCCCGTCGAGCCAAGTGTTGGCCGAGTGTTCACAATGAAACTCTATGTATAAGCAATCTTTATTTTAGTAATATTTGATATTATTATTTTGGCACATCTTTATCTGTATACCCATGCTAGTTGCATAGATAAAGACCTTGAATATACAAATAGTAGAAAGAATATGAGATGCTCATATGATGAGTATCATGAAACTCATATTTGGAATACTGTATATTCTAAACAGTTCCTAGTTGATTCAGCCGCCGCTAAGAAGGATATAAGCCGCTCGAGTTAGAGACTAGTATCTGCGATGTGAGTACCATGTTTCATTGGTAGTGGACATTGTGATGTCCGAGCATGCAGATTGGTGCTCCTGGTAGAGTGCACTGAACAACCCTCCATAAAAGGACTTTCCAAGTGGTTCTCACTTATCGAGTGGAAACGTCCTAGTTTATGGTTGTACACCATTAGTCCTTATGACCCGGGACAACATTGAGACTCTATGTGCTAGCATTTCACTTTGACTTGTTTACCGACTCTTATGGGATCATCAGGTGGCAAGGTTGGGTGTCATGTCGAAACTTATAGGAATCGATGCATTGTAGTCGGGGATTCACCGCTTACCTTCGGGTATGGATATCCTATTTGTTATCATGTGTATGCAGGTTGAAATCTCTGGCCAGAGTATGGTTGTAATTATGGAAGGGGTTTCATAGATTACATCATCGATGCAACTACGACATGACACATAGTATCGATTCATTGACAACTCTCGATATACCAATGATTGTCGAATCGGTCGTGATATATGAGTTGAAGGGACCGTATTGTACGCTAACCATAATTGAATGGTTCTTGCAGGCACTATCATTTGATACCTAGGGAATCATGTAAGCGATGCTGCTAGGCGTTTAACATGATTGGTTGGGTACTATCAGACTTGAGTTGTGACACCCTGACCCGTTACAACTAAAAATACAGCGGAATTTAAAATTTTCTTTTAAATGGAAGTAGTTTCAAAATACATTTCATTAAAATCTTTTCATCAAAATAAATACATGATCATTCAAATGATATAACAAAATACAAAACATCATTTCTATGATCATGTCCAAAATCTTCCTTCCAACATGGCATGCATATGACCCCTTGTCCACAGTCAACGTCTCGGTCCGTCGCTCTTATCTGCATCACATGAAAATAACTGAAATGAGAATAAATCTCAGCAAGTGGAACTCTTACATAGCAATGAACATATCATACTCTGTTAAAACATAGCTTTGAAATCATAAATACCATCAACTCTGAATCATAAACTCTGAACATGAATATCATAACAATAGCATAAAATGAGATGGTATTTCTCTTTACTCTGGTTGGATTGATATCAATAGTATCTCTGCTCTGGGGTGCTCGTATCCCAAAACTCTGAGGGATATAAGCCTATGGTCGTTGATCAACTAATTGCATGCAATCTCTGGCTATGTATTTATCAATCCAATAAAAACATTTAAACTCTCTCTTGGCATTAACAATCACTTTGAAACTCTTTCTTTTCTCTTGTATTCCCTTTGAACAATAATGAGACATAAAAGTCTCCAATATGCATAGCAATGGAATCAATACATAACAATGAATCAATTGAAGGGAATAACACATTAAAACCTTTGAAACACAATACATATAACATCATGTGAGCAAAAGGGATGAATTTCCACTTACAAACCACAAGAACACCTCAATCTATGCTCTTGATACACCACCTACAACAAGAATCCATAAATAACACCAACATCAACTCCATATCCAAGAATCCAAGCTAATAAATCCATAAATCCAACAAGAACAACAAACCCAAGTCAACTCTTTCCCAAAAACTTAAAAGAATCGCACCAAAAGCTTACCTTAGCTTCCTAGCACCAAGGAGAACCTCGATCTCAAGTCGAAAATCGAACTAGATCCAAGAATCAAAGATGGGAAGTGAAAGAAATGGAGGAAAACCCTTGCTAGAAGAGAGAAAATCGAGTTTGAAGGGGAAAGGAAAGGAGGAAATGAAGCCAACCACTCCAAAAAGTTACTAAATATCTCGCCCATACCTCAATAATGCATGATCGCGGGTGCGCTCACACAAGCACCGCGGGTGCGCTATGCCTTCGACCAAACCATCATTTCCTGGAACACAACCACCGCGGGTGCGGCGCTGTAACCACCGCGGGTGCGGTCATCACCGCGGGTGCGGTCCTGCTACGGCTTCCCAACTCCAAAATCATGAATAGTACACCGCGGGGGCACTCCTCTAAGAGCGCGGGTGCACTCTGGTCACGGCAATGATCAAAACTCAACCAACTAAAATCGATCCGAAACTCTGAAACGAACAACCAACAACAACTAATACCTCAAGACAATAATAATCAATAATACTACGGCCCAAAACACAACTCTAAACATCTAATCACATAACCCAAATAACATGAAAAACTTAAACCGTACCGTACACCGGGCTCGGCTATTACAATCTCCCCTCCTTAGAGGAATTTCGTCCGCGAAATTGACGTCACTGCACGAACAACTCAGGATACTTCTCTCTCATCTCATCCTCTGGTTCCCACGTAGCCTCTTCGATCAAATGGTTCCTCCAACGAACTTTAACAATGCCGATCTCTTTGTTCCTCAAAACTCTAACTCTGCGATCCAGAATCTGAATCGGAATCTCTTGGTAAGTCAAATTCGGCGTCAAGTCTAATGGCTCGTGGTGAAGAACATGGGAAGGATTCGCAATATACTTCCTGAGCATCGATACGTGAAAAACATTGTAAACTCTGTCAAGATCTGGCGGTAAGGCTAACCTGTAGGCTCGATCACCAACTCTGTCCAATATCTCAAATGGACCAATAAACCTCGGACTCAACTTGTCCTTCTTGCCAAATCTCATCACACCCTTGAGAGGTGCTATCTTCAGAAACACGTGATCGCCAACCTCGAACTGCAAAGGTCTACGACGAACATCTGCATAGCTCTTCTGTCTCGACTGAGCAGTCTTCATCCTCTCACGGATAACTGCAACAATATCGGCTGTCTGCTGGACCAACTCTGGTCCCAACATCTTCCTCTCACCAACCTCATCCCAATACAAGGGAGATCTACACTTCCTGCCATAAAGTGCCTCGTACGGTGCCATCCCAATCGTCGCTTGGTAGCTATTGTTGTACGTGAACTCCACAAGAGGCAACTTGGAATCCCAGCTACCAGAATAATCGATAGTACAAGCTCTGAGCATATCCTCTAGAATCTGAATGACTCTCTCTGACTGACCGTCGCTCTAAGGGTGATAAGCTGTACTGAACGCTAACCGTGAACCCATAGCTCTGTGCAAACTCTTCCAAAACTCTGAGGTAAATCTAGGGTCACGATCAGACACGATCGACAAAGGGACACCGTGAAGTCTAACAATCTCTGCTATGTAATCCTCGGCATACTGGTTCATGGAATACGTCGTCTTGACTGGAAGAAAGTGCGCTGACTTGGTCAATCGATCAACGATAACCCAAATAGAATTGAAACCTCTCTGCACTCTGGGAAGACCAGTCACGAAATCCATCGTAATATGCTCCCACTTCTACTGAGGAATCGGCAATGATAGCAATGTCCCAGCAGGTCTCTGATGCTCGATCTTCACCTGCTGACAAGTCAGGCACTGAGAAATGAACATGACAATATCTTTCTTCATACCTGGCCACCAATAAAGTCGACGAAGATCCTAATACATCTTGGTGCTGCCTGGATGTATCGAATATGGCGCGGTATGACCCTCTGTCAAGACGTCTCGCCGAATATCATCACCAACGGGAACACAAATACGGCCTCTGAAAGTCACCAAACCATCACCATTCAACGCAAACTCTGAGTTACCTCTCTCCTCTGCTCTAGCTCTCAACTCTGTCAACTGAACATCAACAGTCTGCTCTCTACGGATCCTGTCCGTCAATGTAGCCCGAATGATCAACGCTGAAAAGCGAGCAATGGTCCCCGGAACTACCAAAGAAATCTCCTCTCTCTGCAAATCCATCAACAATGGTCTCTGAATCAAAGAACTCAAGGAAGAGCTCGACTTACGGCTCAAAGCATCAGCCACAACGTTCGCCTTCCCCGGGTGGTAACTAACAGTCACATCATAATCTTTGACAAGTTCTAACCACCTCCTCTGCCGCATATTGAGCTCTTTCTGGGAAAACAGATACTTCAAACTCTTGTGGTCTGTGAAGATCTCGCACTTTTCGCCATACAAGTAGTGTCTCTAAATCTTCAAGGCAAAACCACAGCTGCCAGCTCTAAATCATGCGTCGGATAATTCTTCTCATAGTCTTTCAACTGGCGAGATGCATAGGCAATAACCTTACCTCGCTGCATCAGCACTGCACCAAGGCCTTTCTTCGACGCATCGGTATTGACAACAAAATCCTCAGAACCACTGGGCAATGAAAGAACAGGAGCTGTCGTCAATCTATCCTTCAACTCTTGAAATGCGCTCTGGCAATCAATGGACCACTCGAACTTCACAGTCTTCCTCGTCAAATTGGTCAATGGCAAGGCAATCTTGGACAAATCTGAAATGAAACGACGATAATAATCCGCCAAACCAAGGAAACTGCGTACCTCAGAAACAGAAGTAGGAATAGGCCATCTCTGAACAGCCTCTATCTTCACTGGATCAACAGCTATGCCATCTTTCGAAACAACATGGCCTAGAAAAGAAATCTGATCCAGCCAAAACTCACACTTCTTCAATTTGGCAAACAACCTCCTCTCTCTCAACAACTGAAGCACAACTCTGAGATGCTCTGAATGAAGCTCTCTGGTCTTGGAATAGATCAATATGTCATCGATGAAGACAATGACAAAGCTATCCAAATAGGGCTTGAACACACGGTTCATCAGATCCATGAAGACTGAAGGGGCATTGGTCAGACCAAAAGACATCACAAGAAACTCATAGTGACCATACCTGGTCCGGATCGCTGTGTTAGGGATATCAGACTCCCTAACCTTCAACTGATAGTAGCTAGACCGAAGATCAATCTTTGAGAATACAGTAGCACCATGCAATTGGTCAAACAAATCATCAATCCGTGGCAACGGATATTTGTTCTTGATCGTCACTTTGTTGAGCTCCCTATAGTCGTTACACAGCCGTAAAGACCCATCTTTCTTCTTAACGAAAAGAACCGGAGCTCCCCAAGGCGAAGAACTCGGACGAATAAAACCCTTGTCCAAAAGATCCTGCAACTGCGTCTTCAATTCCTTCATCTCAGTAGTGGCCATTCGGTACGGAGCCTTAGAAATAGGAACCGTACCTGGAGCTAGATCAATAACAAACTCAACATCTCTGTCCGGCGGCAAACCCGGCACATCATCCTCAAACACATCAGCAAACTCCCTCACAACATCAATATCATCAATATTCAACTTAATCATTCTATCCACATCCACAATAGAAGCCAGAAACCCATCACAACCTCTACACAGCAATCTCTCAGCCTCAAGACAAGAAATAAAAGGAAGGACCAGCGAAGTACCTGCACTGGCGAGAACTCCTCCCTTAATGCTATCATCTTCCTTGGTCATCGAAAAGATACGACCCTGCACTTTCTCCTTGCTCGCTCCCTTCGGACAATCTCTGGCAATGTGGTCTGCCGTGCCACAATGATAACAAGAATGAGTGCCAAATCTGCACTCTCCTCTATGATGTCTGCTGCACTTGGGACACAGCGGCTTCTCGGGATCAACTGGAACTGGCGGTGGTCTAGGACTCGATTCCATCTTGCCCTTCCCTTTGAAACGATCCTTGCCTCTCTGATTCGAGCCCTGGCCTCTCTGAGCAATAGCTTGATGCCTCTCCTGCCTCTCTCTGGCGATGTCCTTCTCATCATGCTCAGCCAACAAAGCCTTGGACACGATCTCCTTGAAAGTCACAGCCTTGGACATGTTAATGTCCCTCCGAATCTCTGCTCTAAGGCCTCGAATGAAGTGAGCGCCTTTGTCCTTGTCGTTGGAAGCAATATATGGAGCAAATAAACAACCCTCCTCAAACTTGAGAATGTATTCGTCAACGTTCAAGCTCCCCTGTCGAAGCTCCAGAAACTCTGTCACCTTCCTCGCTCGAAGTGCGTCGGGGAAATACTTGTCATAGAACAAGTCAATGAACTCTGACCACTTCAACACTGAAACATCAACACCAACTTTCGTGGCATTCCACCAGATACGTGCAGTCTTAACCAACATGAATACTGCACAGCTAATCCTGTCTTTATCTTCGTACTGGAGATGATCGAAGATCTCCTCTAGAGCCTTGATCCACTCCACTGCAACTAAAGGATCAGTGCTACCTGCGAATTCCGGTGGATCCATTCTCTTGAAAGCAGAAAAGACGGCATCAATGCCAACTGCCTGAGCTACTTGGCCTCTCACTTGGCCTCTACCTTGTCCTGTTCCTTGCAATCGAAGCAGCTGCTGAATCTGCTCGCTATGGACTTTGGCCTGCTCTTTAAGCAACTTGCCGAACTCGTCGACAACTCTCGAGGAAGAACTATCCTCACCCTCTACGGCTTTCCTCTTAGGTGGCATACTCTACAATGTGCTCACAAAACACCAATCAATAGATAAAAATGAATAGATGCAAAGAAAACATACCCGGACAGTTGAAAGTAGACGAAGTCATATGCATTGGTCCGAAGAACGGTGCTCTGATACCACTAAATATGACACCCTGACCCGTTACAACTAAAATACAGCGGAATTTAAAATTTTCTTTCAAATGGAAGGAGTTTCAAAATACATTTCATTAAAATCTTTTCATCAAAATAAATACATGATCATTCAAATGATATAACAAAATACAAAACATCATTTCTATGATCATGCCCAAAAATCTTCCTTCCAACATGGCATGCATATGACCCCTTGTCCACAGTCAACGTCCCGGTCCGTCGCTCTTATCTGCATCACATGAAAATAACTGAAATGAGAATAAATCTCAGCAAGTGGAACTCTTACATAGCAATGAACATATCATACTCTGTTAAAACATAGCTTTGAAATCATAAATACCATCAACTCTGAATCATAAACTCTGAACATGAATATCATAACAATAGCATGAGATGAGATGGTATTTCTCTTTACTCTGGTTGGATTGATATCAATAGTATCTCTGCTCTGGGGTGCTCGTATCCCAAAACTCTGAGGGATATAAGCCTATGGTCGTTGATCAACTAATTGCATGCAATCTCTGGCTATGTATTTATCAATCCAATAAAAACATTTAAACTCTATCTTGGCATTAACAATCACTTTGAAACTCTTTCTTTTCTCTTGTATTCCCTTTGAACAATAATGAGACATAAAAGTCTCCAATATGCATAGCAATGGAATCAATACATAACAATGAATCAATTGAAGGGAATAACACATTAAAACCTTTGAAACACAATACATATAACATCATGTGAGCAAAAGGGATGAATTTCCACTTACAAACCACAAGAACACCTCAATCTATGCTCTTGATACACCACCTACAACAAGAATCCATAAATAACACCAACATCAACTCCATATCCAAGAATCCAAGCTAATAAATCCATAAATCCAACAAGAACAACAAACCCAAGTCAACTCTTTCCCAAAACCTTAAAAGAATCGCACCAAAAGCTTACCTTAGCTTCCTAGCACCAAGGAGAACCTCGATCTCAAGTCGAAAATCGAACTAGATCCAAGAATCAAAGATGGGAAGTGAAAGAAATGGAGGAAAACCCTTGCTAGAAGAGAGAAAATCGAGTTTGAAGGGGAAAGGAAAGGAGGAAATGAAGCCAACCACTCCAAAAAGTTACTAAATATCTCGCCCATACCTCAATAATGCATGATCGCGGGTGCGCTCACACAAGCACCGCGGGTGCGCTATGCCTTCGACCAAACCATCATTTCCTGGAACACAACCACCGCGGGTGCGGCGCTGCAACCACCGCGGGTGCGGTCATCACCGCGGGTGCGGTCCTGCTACGGCTTCCCAACTCCAAAATCATGAATAGTACACCGCGGGGGCACTCCTCTAAGAGCGCGGGTGCACTCTGGTCACGGCAATGATCAAAACTCAACCAACTAAAATCGATCCGAAACTCTGAAACGAACAACCAACAACAACTAATACCTCAAGACAATAATAACCAATAATACTATGGCCCAAAACACAACTCTAAACATCTAATCACATAACCCAAATAACATGAAAAGCTTAAATCGTACCGTACACCGGGCTCGGCTATTACATGAGTTCTGACGTTCTTATTATCAAGGAGTTGATAAGTAAGAATGGAGCAATTGGGGTATGCTCATATAAGGACATGTTTAGTCCGAATCACATAGAGATATGAACCCACGGCTAGTTGTATCAGTGAACCATTGAGGGCTACACAAGTACTAGCTTTCTAGATCCCGTTGAGAAGTAAAAATAGTTCAATGTGTTGAACGGCTTATAAAGGAGTTTATAAGCGTAAGAAAAATAAAAGTATGATTTCTATAAAGGAGAAAATAGTTCAAAGTGTTGAACGGCTTATAAATGAGTTTATAAGCGTAAAGAAAAATAGAAGTATGACTTCTATGAGAGAAATGTAAATTTTGATTTACGGAAGTGTTCCTAAATTAAAATTTGGCCAAGTGAATAATATGTTTGAAAATTGTGATTTTCATAGACATTATTATGGACTAAATTAAATTAATTCAAGTGTTGAATTAATTAAACACTAGTGGACCTAGTAGAGTCCAAATAATTAAATTAATTCAAGTGTTGAATTAATTAAATCATATTGAGTCTTGTAGAGCTCAATTTAAATTAATTATTTAACTAGTGGGACTTGGGTAAATTCAAGTAATGTTTTATTAGTCTCAAATATATTTGAGATAATTAAATTTAGTCCATGGTTTTTATTTTGATAAAAACCATATAATATGCATCCATGGGAGGTGAAAGGTTGGGAGACTACTTTTTGAGTTTTCAAAGCATGGCATGCAACTTTTTGGAACAACTTTTCCCACAACCAAGACAAGTCTCCCTTCCCCTCATTCTTGCATCCTCATGGCCGAATTCCTCTTGCCTTTTTCTCTCCAAGTTTTTTCTCTCATTTTCTTCTTCAAGTGTTGAGGAATGAATAATTCTTCTCTTTGAAAAATCTTCATATTTTTCTAGTGCAAAATATGAAGGGATCTACCTAGTTGGTGGTGGGCCTAATTTTGATGAAAGGAGTCCAAGGAGAGCTTGTAGATTTCTTCATGCCATTCAAGAGCTTTGTTGTTTAACAACAAAGTTGGAGCCATCATCAACCTCAAGAGGTTGATAGGTAACGAATTTCTTACACCCTATGTATGACATAGTTGTGTTTTTGTATTTGCTACATGAAATGAAGTGTGGCCGAAATTTTTACTTGAAAAATTTGATTTTTTAAACTTCCGTTGCGCTTCCGGTCACCGTAACCGATCCTCTTTCAAGTGGTATCCGAGCTATGGTTACGATTTTGTGTAGCAAATACAAGATATTATGTTGAGATCGATTTCTAACCGCATGAGGTGAAGTTTTGCAACGATTCAAGGCCGGATTTGGGGCGGCTTTTGGGCAGCAAGTTGCTGCCCATTTCGGGCAGCTTAGGCTGCCCGAGGGGCTGCCCGAAACGGGCAGCAAGGGCAGCCCCTCGAACAGCCCATACTTTTTAAATAAATAAAAAAAATTTGTTGCCGGAATCCGGCGACGGAGCTCCGGCGACGGCGATGACGACTAGGGTTTCCAAAAGTGTTATGGATTATCAAAGTGTCATGGGCCTTGAGTTGTTGGGCCATTGGATGGCTAACATGTTTGTGAATTTTAAATGAGCCAAAACGTTTTTGGTGAAAAATGAATTTTTGGGCCCTTAAGTTTAAAATTACAAAAGTTGCAAATATTTTCTCATGAAATAAATATTTTAAGTTGGACTTTATATATTTATAGTAAATGGTGATTTACAAGAAATTCGGTTATAAATAAATTAATTTGAAAGTAGACAAAGGTGTTTGTATACTTTGTTAATTTAGTTTATAATCGTGACGGTTAGTGATTGGATCAAGATATATAATATTGGATCAATTAATTATTGTGATAATTAATTGATGGTGTATGATATGTGATATTATGTATGAAGGATGATCAAAAGCCCAAGCCCAATTTGCTAGGTGTATGCTAGGATATTTTGTGTTGAATGATTGTAATAATTATCAATTTATTAAGTGGGCTTGGTTTATGGCCCGTTCCCACCCCATAAGATGTATCCCTATTTGCCATGTATATTGATTTGTAAATATTAGTATAGTGGATGATCAAGATTGGAAGATGGTGGCCATGATGATTATGAAGATCGAAGACATGTAAATATTGGAAGCTAATGTAATAGTTGCATTTGCATCCCGTGCATTTACCCTAGTATTGGACCTAGGCCCGTGTTTAGCTCACACGGTCCGTTAGTATTGGGGCGATTGATCATCCTTGTTTGTTTACTGTTTATAATATATGCATGATATGTTATAAATAATGAGTATGTGCGTTATTATTATGATAATAACAAAGTTGCATGAATCCGGCAAACATACGATCAAACATGGCGAGCTTTTAAAATAAAATTAATGATGAGACCTTTCAAAATTAAAAACCCTCATTTTGAATAAGATTCAAAATTAATATCAAGCCCGAAAAGGGGAATCATAAATTTGTTTATAATTTCCTTGTCTTCCATCGACAATGGGTGCATGATGAACGCTACCCGTACTCGGGGCTCGGCTCATATTATTGGGGGAGCTTTGGGTGCCGGAAAGCTGTGACATCCATTGACATGGTGATGTGAACTACGTGGAACTCCCATGATTTCGGCTCATATTATTGGGGAACTCATGGCGACCGTCCATTAAGGTTCAACATCGATGGGTAAGGCTTGACACGTGAAGATGAACGACGTCATATTATTGGGTCCTAATCAAACGTGAGACAAAAGTTTACGTAGAGGGTTGCATTGTGATGCAATTGGAAACTACCTTTTAGGAATTGTGATATTCGGGATCATAATTCGCTAATTGGACCTTACGTACCTACTGAGGAAAGGATTTTCCCGTTTTCACTAGAGGGTAGTGAAAGATGTCAAAACAATGGGAGCAAATATTTATGAAGTAAAAGTCCAAACTTCATATCTTACTAAATATTTTAAAATAGTCATCAACATTTATCTGTTTTTCTTTTTCAGTACAAATTGACAATGTCATCGATTCGCAATCCGATATCCGTAATACTCGACAAACACATAATAACTAGACCTAATTACCTCACTTGGCTAAGAAACCTAAAAATCGTCTTGAATTCGGAAAGGGTAGCATATACACTGACTGAGTCGCCCCTTGTTGAGGCTCCGACTGACTACAATCCTGTGGAATTGCAGGCTTACAAGGAATGGTGTGACCATGACTTGATAGCCAGGTGTTATATGCTGACTTCTATGAATGATGATCTGCAGAGGCGTTTTGAGGATGCAAAGAATGCTGTTGACATTCATAAGCACCTCAAAGAGCTCTTTGGTGAGCAGACTCGGCCTCTTAGGCATGCTACCGTCAAGGAGCTGATCACTATGCGCATGCGAGATGGGCCTCGGTCCATGAGCATGGCTTAAAGATGATCGGGCTCGTGGACAAGCTCGTTGGCATGGATCTGATCTTGCCTTCGGAGTTGACCACCGACGTGTTGCTCTTATCGCTGTCTAGCTCATTTGATCCTTTTGTGGTGAACTTCAACATGAACAAGGTGGAGCCGACCCTTGAGGAGTTGATGAACATGCTTGTTACGTTTGAATCCACCATCAAGAAAGAGAAGTTGGTTCTTTATGTGGGTTCTTCATCTGGTACGAAGATTGATCCACATGGAAGGGAAAGAAGAGTTTTTTCCAACGTCCCAAGAAAAACGTGCCCTTGTTGAGGCAATCTCCGAATCCCGTTGTGGCAGCCACACCAGTTAGGGCTGACAAGACTATTGATGTTTGTCATCACTGCAAGATGCCTGGACATTGGAGGCGTAACTGCAGAGAATATCTTGCCCAGAAAAGTTCTGGAAATGGTATGTTCTACATTGAAGTAAACATTTCAATTAACTCTACTTCTTGGGTATTGGATACCAAATGTTGAGAACATCTCTGTAATGTGTTACAGGTGATGGGAAGAAGTAGAGAGGATTTAAGAAGGTGAGACCTTCTTGGGAATGGGCTATGGAGCAAGAGTTGCTGCCAAGACCTTAAGAAATGTTTACTTATTGTTGAACAATGATTTTAAGTTAATTTTTAAGAGATGTTTTGTTTGTACCTAATTTTGTGAAAAACATTGTTTCCATTTCTATGCTGATAAAAATGGATATTCTTGTTTATTTTGCAAAGGTGTTTGCAACATTTACTTGAATGAATGTTTGATTGGTACTGGTGAACTTGAAAATGATCTCTATAACTTAAAATTGAAAGATATTCCATTAAATGTCCATACAAAGGCAGACACCATATGAGATATGGATGTGTAAGTCTCCCAAATATTCTTATCTTAGAATATGGGGAACCCTGCTTATTTGAAGCAGGTAGTGGGAGATAAATTGGATAGTCGATCCATTTTATGGTACTTTGTGGGATATCCACGGAATTCGGTTGGATATCATTTCTATCATCCCCAAGAAACAAAGGTGTTTGTTTCTTAGAATGCAACCTTTTTGGAAAAGGAATTTCTATTAGATAGAAAAGGCGAGATGATAGAACTCGAAGAGGTTCGAGAAACACCCACAATTATAGAACCCACTCCCAAAGAGCCAAGAGAGGAGATACAAGCTCCTAAAAGATCCGAGAAAGTCTCGAGACCACCTATGAGGTATGGTCAGCTTCTTGAAGAGGGCCATGATGAGCCTAACCATGGATGTGATCCATGGACCTTCAAGGAAGCGTTATCTGATGCCGATTCATCCAAATGACTTGAAGCTATGGAATCTGAGATGAATTCCATGCATTCAAACCAAGTGTTAGATCTTATAGATCCACCTGAGGGAACAGTTCCCAAAGGGACTTGGGGCGGATGGGAAGGTATTGACCTTCAAGGCGCGATTGGTGGCAAAAGCATATACTCAAATACAAGGAGTTGACTTTGAGAAAACCTTTTGACCAGTTGCAATGTTCAAGTCTATAAGGATATTGCTAGCCATAGCTGCATGGTATAACTATGAGATATGGCAGATGGATGTTAAGACAGCCTTTCTTAATGTGGATATTTAGGAAGAGATTTACATGTCTCAAACCTGGAGGGTTTACATCTATCGGAAGAGAGCATATGTTATGCAAACTTCAGAGATCTATTTATGGTCTAAAGCAGGCATCTAGGAGTTGGAACCTTATATTCGCTAGTACAATCAAAGAGTTTGATTTATTAAGAATCCTGAGGAACCCTGTGTGTATAAGAAGGTCAGTGGGAGTGTTGTGACATTCCTGGTGCTTTATGTTGATGACATTCTACTCATTGGGAATGCTGTAGGAATGTTGCAATCAACTAAGATATGGATAGAGAGTATGTTCTCGATGCAGGACTTGGGTAAAGCATCTTTTGTATTGGGAATACAGGTTTATAGAGATAGATCGAAAAGATTGCTTGATCTCACCTAGTCCACATACATTGATACCATCGTGAAGCAGTTCTCGATGGATAAGTCCAAGAGAGGACATATACCAATGTGTCATGCTGTGTCCCTATCCAAGTCTGTCTTTCAAGACTGATGCAGAGATAGCGGCGATGACAAAGCATTCCTTATGCATCTACGATTGGTAGCATCATGTATGGGATGATATCTACACGTCCTGACGTGGCTTCCGCACTAAGTGTAGTGAGTAGATATCAATCGAACCCTGGTCTTCCACACTGGAAAGCTGTGAAGGACATCCTCAAGTAGTTGAGAAGGACCAATAAATTGTTCTTGGTCTATGGGGTGGAGAACTGAAATTGGAATGCTATACCGACTCTAGCTTCCAAAGCGATATCGATGACTCGAAGTCAACCTCTGGGTTTGTATTCATGCTCAATGGTGCTGCTGTCTTTTGGAAGAGTTCCAAGCAAGACAATACTGCGGATTCCAGCACAGAGGCCGAATACATTGCTGCATCAGATGCAGCAAGGGAGGCTGTTTGGATAAGGAATTTTGTCCAAGAGTTGGACGTCATTCCTAATGGAGTTGCTCCTGTCCCGGTGTTGTGTGACAACACGGGAGCTATAGCTCAAGCAAAGGAGCCCAGGTCTCATCAGAAGTCCAAACATGTATTGAGGAAAGAGGAAGAAGTGTCTTTTGACATAGTCGGCTCAGCAGATAATGTTGTTGATCCACTAGCTAAGCCTTTACCTAGACCATTATTCGAGATGCATCGCGAATCAATGGGTTTGAAGCATATGAATAGTTGGCTCTAGTGCAAGTGGGAGATTGTTAGAGTAGGTGCCCGTCGAGCCAAGTGTTGGCCGAGTGTTCACAATGAAACTCTATGTATAAGCAGTCTTTAATTTAATAATATTTGATATTATTATTTTGGCACATCTTTATCTGTATACCATGCTAGTTGCATAGATAAAGACCTTGAATATACAAATAGTAGAAAGAATATGAGATGCTCATATGATGAGTATCATGAAACTCATATTTGGAATACTGTATATTCTAAACAGTTCCTAGTTAATTCAGCCGCCGCTAAGAAGAATATAGGCCGCTCGAGTTAGAGACTAGTATCTGCGATGTGAGTACCATGTTTCATTGGTAGGGGACATTGTGTTGTCCGAGCATGCAGATAGGTGCTCCTGGTAGAGTGCACTGAACAACCCTCCATAGAAGGACTTTCCAAGTGGTTCTCACTTATCGAGTGGAAACGTCCTAGTTTATGGTTGTACACCATTAGTCCATATGACTCGGGACAACATTGAGACTCTATGTGCTAGCATTTCACTTTGACTTGTTTACCGACTCTTATGGGGTCATCAGGTGGCAAGGTTGGGTGTCATGTCGAAACATATATGAGTCGATGCATTGTAGTCGGGGATTCACCGCTTACCTTCGAGTATGCATATCCTATGTGTTATCATGTGTATGTAGGTTGAAATCTCTGGCCAGAGTATGGTTGTAATTATGAAAGGGGTTTCATAGATTACACCATCGATGCAACTACGACATGACACATAGTATCGATTCATTGACAACTCTCGATATACCAATGGTTGTCGAATCGGTCGGGATATATGAGTTGAAGGGACCGTACTGTACGCTAACCATAATTGAATGGTTCTTGCAGGCACTATCATTTGATACCTAGGGAATCATGTAAGCGATGCTGCTAGGCGTTTAACATGATTGGTTGGGTACTATCAGACTTGAGTTCTGACGTTCTTATTATCAAGGAGTTGATAAGTAAGAATGGAGCAATTGGGGTATGCTCATATAAGGACATGTTTAGTCCGAATCACATAGAGATGTGAACCCACGGCTAGTTGTTTCAGTGAACCATTGAGGGCCACACAAGTACTAGCTTTCTAGATCCCGTTGAGAAGTAAAAATAGTTCAATGTGTTGAACGGCTTATAAAGGAGTTTATAAGCGTAAGGAAAATTAGAAGTATGACTTCTATAAAGGACAAAATAGTTCAATGTGTTGAACAGCTTATAAATGGGTTTATAAGCGTAAAGAAAAATAGAAGTATGACTTCTATGAGAGAAATGTAAATTTTGATTTATAGAAGTGTTCCTAAATTAAAATTTGGCCAAGTGAATAATATATTTGAAAATTGTGATTTTCATAGACATTATTATGGACTAAATTAAATTAATTCAAGTGTTGAATTAATTAAACACTAGTGGACCTAGTAGAGTCCAAATAATAAAATTAATTCAAGTGTTGAATTAATTAAATCATATTGAGTCTTGTAGAGCTCAATTTAAATTAATTATTTAACTAGTGGGACTAGGGTAAAATCAAGTAATGTTTAATTAGTCTCAAATATGTTTGAGATAATTAAATTTGGTCCATGGTTTTTATTTTGATAAAAACCATATAATATGCATGCATGGGAGGTGAAAGGTTGGGAGACTACTTTTTGAGTTTTCAAAGCATGACATGCAACTTTTTGGAACAACTTTTCCCACAACCAAGACAAGTCTCCCTTCCTCTCATTCTTGCATCCTCATGGCCGAATTCCTCTTGCCTTTTTCTCTCCAAGTTTTTTCTCTCATTTTCTTCTTCAAGTGTTGAGGAATGAATAATTCTTCTCTTTGAAAAATCTTCATATTTTTCTAGTGCAAAATATGAAGGGATCTACCTAGTTGGTGGTGGGCCTAATTTTGATGAAAGGAGTCCAAGGAGAGCTTGTAGATTTCTTCATGCCATTCAAGAGCTTTGTTGTGTAACAACAAAGTTGGAGCCATCATCAACCTCAAGAGGTTGATAGGTAACGAATTTCTTACACCCTATGTATGACATAGTTGTGTTTTTGTATTTGCTACATGAAATGAAGGGTGGCCGAAATTTTTACTTGAAAATTTTGATTTTTTAAACTTCCGTTGCGCTTCCGGTCACCGTAACCGATCCCCTTTCAATACCGATATGATCAGATGGCCGATATTTATGTCCGAGAAGTGGTTAGATTGCATGGAGTGCCGAAATCGATTGTTTGAGATCGTGATCCTCGATTTACTTCGCAGTTTTGGTAGAGTCTGCAGCAAGATCTCGGTACGAAGTTAAATCTGAGCACCGCATATCATCCTCAGACTGATGGACAGTCAAAACGAACGATTCAGACATTGGAAGATATGTTGGGAGCTGTCGTGCTTGACTTTAGCACTAATTGGCAAGATGCATTGCCTCTCTGTTAATTTTCGTACAACAATAGCTATCAGACTAGTATTGAGATGGCACCTGTTGAAGCGTTGTACGGAAAGAAGTGTCGATCCCCATTATATTGGGATGATATCTCTGAAGTTCCTGAGACTGGACCTTATATGATCAGAGATATGACGGAAAAGGTGAAATTGATTCAGAAGAAAATGAAGGCAGCTCAAGACAGACAAGCCAAATATGCCAATGTTCGACGTAGACCGTTGGTATTTGAGGCTGGAGACCGAGTATTCTTGAAAATTTCACCTTTCGGGTGGTGTCAGATTTGGCAAGAAAGGGAAATTGAAGCGTCTGCTTAATCTTTTTCTTAAAAAGTACAATTTTTTTTTTTTTTTTTATAATTCGGCCATCTCAACAACCCATTAAACTATTTTAATAAAATATTTTGCTCTTTGAAATAAAACATCAACCACTAGCATTTGAAAATTCAAGTGAAATAGTCATAAAATAAAAATCATCTACTGTTTTATCAAACCTAAAAAGCCATAAGTGTTGAAAAGTGTAGCCCATACTAAACCTCTCAAAATCTCTCCAAACAGAGTTAAAATGTCGTAAAAATCTTTAACTTAAAATCATAAACTTAAATGCGGAAATAGAAGCGCTGGTCCTCGGGTTGTGTGCGCCATCAGTCCAGTTAGATCACTCATCAAGTCCTCCCTCAATACCACCTGCATCCATCACACCTAGTGAGTCTAAAGACTCAACACACCATAATCTTTGTAACGAGTAATACATAATACAGTTAACATATAACCGTGGGAAATACTTGTACTTAAAATATCATTTCATGAAGATGCATAAACTTTAGACGTAAACGTTTTCTTAACATTTTCATGATGCATAAAAACATTTTCAAAAGACATAAACATATCACTTAAACACATTCGTATTCATGTCCATATTCGTATTCATATTCATATTCATGTTCGTGTTCATGTTCGTGTTTGTTGAATTCAGATCGTTGATTGTGACTTTCATATACGTGTTCGGCGATGGATCCATCTACATGTAACCACAGTACTGGGCGGCGGGAGACACCAGCAACACTCTCACCGGTCAACTGGGCCCTGGCCTTGCGTAATATCGTATCATCATATACATATACATATCCGTATCCAAGGAAATACGGTCGTCGGGCTCCCACTGGGACCATAACCCTCACGATATCTCCAACATATCATCGTGTTAGTCACAATCCATTCACATCCTTCAAAGTATCATCATTACTTAATAAAAATCATACATATAACATTTTTCATTTTTAAACCAAGCATGCAACATGTATTTTAAATGTCTTCTTAAATCAGGAAAATCTCTTAGACATTTAAAATATTCAATTAATCATGAACAGCTCATAAACATTTAAAAACAATCATAATATCATAAAATAGCATTTCGGGTACTGCCATGACATTTACTAATTTCTCGGTGTAAAATGACCGTTTTACCCCTGGACTCGACATTTTACGTTTTCGACTTTTTTCTTGATTTCATGACTCTAATATGTCCCAAATATTTATTTAAGCCTACTAGAATTTTCTCATATTTTTATTTAGCTTAATTCGATGACTTTTAATTTATTCTTTAAATGTGACGTATTAATGCGTTTTAATCCCGAATTAAACCAAAATTTCATATAAAATTCTCCAATTAAAAACTTAGGCCTCCAATAATTATTTAAGCTTAACCCCAATTTTTCATAATTTTATAAGGCATAAAACTAGGCTTTTCAATTAACTCGCTAATTGACGTTACGTGCGGCGATTAAATTTCGAATAAATCTAAAACTCGTTATTTTGATTCCAAATTTTTAACATAACCTTTTTGTGATTTATTCTACCCCTCCAAGTCGTGAGCCACCCCCGTGGACCCTTGGATTCTTTTTTAGTTCTTAAATCTCGTTTTTGACCCTTAACCGAACACACCGAGCCATCTCCTAATTTACCCGAGCCACTGCCCGAGCCACCTTGAGCCAAAACCTAGCCAACCCATCTAGGGACCCTACTGTGCAAGCCCAGCCACAAAACATGACCCTAACCCACTCAGACACCTACTGAAACAGACCCCAAAAATCTGCATGTTTTGTGTGTGTACGTGAGGTGTTCTCTAGCTTGTATAGGACTCTTAGTTGCACTAGGACTCTACCATCCCTTAACCATTGAGCACCCATGACCCTTACTAACCCTAGACTAGTCCCAGACCCGAGCCACCCCCAGCCCGAGCCCCTGAACCAAGCAGCAAGGCGCTGCCCTTGGACAGACCTGCGCGAAACCTTTGTTCTTCCACGGTTCTAACTTTCCCTCGAGCCAGCCGCGACCCATGCCTCTCCAGACCTTGCCCTAACCCTGTACCATCTCCTTGGGACCCTGGCAGACATCCTAGCCCAGCCCAAACCGGCCCCTGGAACTCCTGAACCATACCTGCGCATGCCTTGGGGGAGAGTCCCACTTCCCATGGACTCTTCCCCAGCCCAAGGCTCGAGCTCTAACCCTCCTAGGACCCTTCCTTGGACCTAACCATGACTCCTAGGTCCCAACCACCAAGACTGGTCGAGCCACTTACCCCCATGCATCAAATTTCCTTCAACCGAACACACATGCTACAATAATAAACAATTGGTTCCAGCTTTTGTTCTATTCAATTGTGCAGCATATTGGTGTGGTTTAGAACTCTCTATAACATGTAAAAACATCTCTTTTTAATTCCTAATCATGGCAGCCCCTTAGGTACATGAATTTCATGATTTTTGGATCAAAACACATGCTTTAAAAATCACCTATGTTTGAAAAACGAAAATATATCCAAGTGCTCCTTGTTTTCATGTTTTTCATGCATAAAAGAATACTATGATGTAACGGATGAGAAAAGGAGATTAAGGCGTGCCTTTGCGTTATATACGCACGAAAAAACCGTTGACGACGAAGAACGGATTGAAACCTAGGCTAGCTTCCCTTTGAACCTTCGAAAACAACTTCTTCCTTGTGTTATGTGTGTGCCGTGGTGTATAGGGAGTGGGGGAGGAGTTTTCTGAATTTGCAACTTGTGTGGCGTGAGTTTGTAGGGTGGGGGAAAGGGTTTTATTATTTTAAATAGTTAATTAATCCCTTAAACAAGCTTAGGCCCATTAAGAATGTAATTGGGCATATTAGTGTTTGATTAGGATTTAATTAAAATATTAAAAATAATTTTGTTTAATAAAGTTTGTGAATTTATTAGCCGGGTTGTCAAAACGTTCGCATTTTTGTTGAAAAACCAACACCGATAAAATTTACGTCCTGACGTATAAAAGCACTTCAAAACCCTTTATTTCAAAAATACTGAAAAGCATCAACCTTAATTTCAAATAATTAAAAATAATTATTTAATAAAAATATTTTACATTTTATTCCGCCCTCGGTCCTCGTTCCTCGATCACAACTCGAATAACCTTTTAAAAATACATTTTAATGCAACAATGTAGAAAAATATATTTTAAACATGAAAATATACACAACATAATTAATCCATGAAATTAAAACATTTAATTAAAATACACACTGAATTTAATAAATTGCGCATGTGGTTCGCGTAGAACTTTAAATTTTCGGGACATTACAGAAATTGTCTCCACGATACGTCTGTCCTTATGAAATTCTCGAGAAGATAGGAGACCGTGCCTATCGACTCGCATTACCGCCTTCATTATCCGGGATACATGATGTCTTTCATGTATCAATGCTGCGGAAATACCTCCCTGATGATTCTCACGTTATGCAGCCAGACGAGGCAGAACTTGATGAAAATCTGAGTTATATTGGAAACCGATCTGGATTATCGATCGTAAAGAAAAACAACTCAGAACAAAAATGATTCCTATGGTGAAAGTTCAATGGACTCGTCATGGCACTGAAGAAGCTACTTGGGAGACTGAATCTGACATGAGACAGGAATTTCCAGCACTGTTTCATTGATGTAAATTTGTATTCGGTTTTAATTATATTCCTTCTTATTTATATGATTTGACTACCTGTGATTTCGAGGACGAAATCGTATTTTAGGGGGGGAAAAATGTAATGCCCGAGATTTTGATTCTATTAATATCAGATTATTGAATTTAAATAGATATAATTATAGACGGGCTATTACGAGACCAGATTGGACAAAACTTATGAAGGGTGCAAGTTTTAGACAGAACTGTTGGCGCCCGAGCGGTAGGAAATGACCGCCTGCGCGCCAGTGTTTAACAAGAAAAGTGCTCGGACAGAAAGTATGACGCCCGAGCGGTAGAATATTACCGGCCGAGCGCCAGTGGATATCAAATGTAAGTCTCGGACAGAGGGTTCCTCGCTCGAGCGGTAATGATCGACCGCCCGAGCGCCGCTTAAGAATTGTGAAAATATGCCACGTTTCTTTTACATGCAATGAGATATATATAAATCGTTTCCTTCAAAATAAACAAGAATGGATCGAGAAAAGATTCAGAGAAACTTCGTGAAAAATCCTTACGCTTTTATATTTTGATCCGTCCGTCTGATTTGTAATCTGACTTCAGTACTGTGTTCCTATCAATGCAGGCTACAACTGGACGTAAGTTTTATGAAGTTTTGGTATCATTTGAAAATATGATGTTGTATGAATTTGATAGGATTCATATATGATGTTCTTGACATGTTAGACATCATAGAATCGAAGTCAGACTGAAAAACAGATTGATTATGGAATTGTTATGAATTTTCACGGTATATTGATTTATACCGGACAGATTTGAATTGTGACTGGACTTAGATCATATTAGATATTGGTTATGGATTGTAACTGTTATCTGGTGATGTTGTATTGACGGGGATACTGAGATGGTACCATTATGCCGTTGATTTTGAATTAAATCCAGATTAATCAGATTCAATGTTGAAGTGAGAATGGAACATTGATATTGTGATTATCAATATGTCATTTCTGATTTACAGAGACAGTCTTGAGTTCAGAACTGATATTGCTTCAGACCGGAACTACAAACGGAAGGTATAAGTCAATGTGGTATTGGGAGATTGACTCGAGTCGGTTTAGACTGGAGTTTCCCTAAATCACATACGTTACTTTATTGCATTGATATTGCATTGATTCGATTGATGTACTTGTTCTCTTGATTTATTGATAGCAGGTATTAGAAGAGTAATCTTATGACAGAAGTGCCTGATAGTGGTGGTATCGCCACGGGCACATTTCACAATGTCATAAGATAGTGTATTGGCGATAGTGCCAAAGTCTGTCACTGGATGATTGGCTATCGATGTGGATAGAATGGTAGTTTCTTCTATTACTCGTGATCGGTACTCGTATTGATGTTGATAGAATTATAACTTCTTCTATTACTGATGAACGATGTTATATCGATGTGAATAGAATCGGAGTTTCTTCTATTACTGGTGATCGATACAATACCGATGTGGATAGAATTAGAGCTCCTTCTGTTACTGGTGATCAATACTATATCGGTGTGGATAGAATCGAAAATTCTTCTATTACTGTTGATCGATATGGAATTCCAACTTCTGGAAATCGGGGTCCCTAGACTAGGATTAAGTCTAGTCTGAATTGTAGAGTTACGAGCATTGTCGACAGGTTGTGATTGATTATGTTTCAGATTTTGATACATATTGTTGTTACCTGTTACATGCTTTATATTTGTTTATACGATTACATGTTTCGTTGATTTATAATGGGATTTATTATCACCGGAGTTATCCGGCTGTTGTCTTGTCTGTATGTGTACATGACAACAGATGACACAGGTGCAGGGTTGAGGAGATGAAGAGAGATCGTGGTTAGAGTGGAGATTCTGGACTTGGATTAGAGATAGGGTTGGACACTTGATATTAACTGTTAAACTTTAGTTGAATAAATGTATGTGATACAGGATTTGTACTTTTATAAACTGAGATGTATATATGTTTTTATGTCACTACGTTCCGCATCTTAGCAAAAAAAAATTTTAGACCATGTTTATTATAATTGATTAATTAGTCCCAATGATGATTAAGAACATGAGTAGCGTCCGGGTCCCCACTGTTGTCTAGGTTGTGGGAAAAGCGAAAAAGTTGTCTTGCATGCCATGCAATATTTTAAACAAAAGTAATCAACACCCCTTCATCTCCGAAGCATGCAAAACCTAGTGGGCTTGTAACAATTACAAAGGGCCTATGGACTATTTAATTATCTCAAACATATTTGAGCCCAATTAGACTTTACTTGATTTTACTCAAGCCCACTAGTTAAATAATATCCAATTGGGCTCTACAAGACCCAATGTTATTTAATTCATTCAACACTTGATTTAATTTAATTATTTGGACTTTACTAGGCCCACTAGTGCTTAATTAATTCAACACTTGAATTAATTTAATTTAGTCCATAATAATGTTTATGAAAATCACAATTTTCAAATACATTATTCAATTGGCCTATTTTTAATTTAGGAACACATTCATAAATTAAAAATTACATTTATCTCATAGAAGTCATACTTCTATTTTTCTCTACGCTTATAAACTCATTTATAAGCCGTTCAACACATTGAACTATTTTTACTTCTCAACGAGATCTAGAAAGCTAGTACTTGTGTGGCCCTCAATGGTTCATTGATACAACTAGCCGTGGGTTCACATCTCCATGTGATTCGGACTAAACATGCCCTTATATGAGCATACCCCAATTGTTCCATTCTTACTTATCAACTCCTTGATAACAAGAACGTCAGAATTCAAGTCTGATAGTACCCAACCAACCATGTTAAACGCCTAGCAGCATCGTTTACATGATTCCCTAGGTATCAAATGATAGTGCCTGCAAGAACCATTCAATTATGGTTAGCGTACAGTACGGTCCCTTCAACTCATATATTCCGACCGATTCGACAACCAATGGTATATCGAGAATTGTCAATGAATCGATACTATGTGTCATGTCGTAGTTGCATCGATGGTGTAATCTATGAAACTCCTTTCATAATTACCACCATACTCTGATCAGAGATTTCAACCAACATACACATGATAACACATAGGATATCCATACACGAAGGTAAGCGGTGAATCCTCTACTACAATACATCGACTCCTATATGTTTCGACAGAACACCCAACCTTGCCACCTGATGACCCTATGAGAGTCGGTAAACAAGTCAAAGTGTAATTCTAGCACATAGAGTCTCAATGTTGTCCCGGGTCATAAGGACTAATGGTGTACAACCATAAACTAGGACTTTTCCACTCGATAAATGAGAACCACTTGGAAAGTCCTTTTATGGAGGGTTGTTCAGTGCACTCTCTACAAAGAGCACCTATCCGCATGTTCGGACATCACAATGTCCCCTACCAATAAAACATGGTACTCACATCGAAGATACTAGTCTCGAACTCGAGCGGCCTATATCCTTCTTAGTGGCTGCTGAATCGACTAGGAACCGTTTAGAATATACATTATTACAAATATGAGTTTCATGATACTCATCATATGAGCATCTCATATTCTTTCTACTATTTGTATATTCAAGGGCTTTATCTATGCAACTAGCATGGGTATACAGATAAAGAAGTTCCAAAATGATAAATTCAAATATTATTAAAATAAAGACTGTTTATACATAGAGTTTCATTGTGAACACTCGGCCAACACTTGGCTTGACGTGCACCTACTCTAACATGCAAATCGTGAAATGGGATCGAATAAGGTGTTCAAATGCGCAACGGAATTTTCAAAATTTGTTTTCAACAAGAAATTCGAACACCTCATGCCTAGAATGTGTAGCAAATACAAAACACGAAATATGTCATACATAGGGTGTTTTAGAATTTTTACCTATCAATCTTAAAAGATTGATTGTGGCTTCAACTTAGTTGTCAAACAACTAAGCTCTTCTTCAATGGATGACCTAATCTACAAGGTTCCTTGTTCTTGAAATCTTACCTTCAAATTAAGTCCACCACCAACAAAGTAGAACCACCCTAATTTTGCACTAGAAAATTTCGGGTATTTTTCATTGAGAAGTGTAGGATTTCCTCAACCAAAAACTGAAGAAAAATGGAGGAGAAAAGATGAAAATTTCGGCGATCCATGTGTGGGAGGGAAGGGGAGAGTTTTCTTGGAGTGTGAAAAAGGTGTTGTGTTGTCCCAAAAGCAAGTCGTGCCTGGGACATGGAAAAAGTTGTCTCCCGACTCTTCACCTCCCCATGCACATTATATTTGGGCTTGTAACAATTATAAGACCCATGGACTTTTATTTAAATGTCTCAAACACATTTGAGTCCATTTAAATTTTACTTGATTTTACTCAAGTCCACTAGTTTAATAATTATTTCTAATTGGGCTCTACAATGCCCAATATTATTTAATTAATCCAACACTTGAATTAATTTAATTATTTGGACTCTACTAGGTCCACCAGTGTTAAACTAATTCAACACTTGAATTAATTTAATTTAGTCCATAATAATGTATATTAAAATCACAATTTTCAAATACATTACTCGTTTGGCCAACTTTTAATTTAGTAGCATTTCCTCAAATTAAAAGTTACATTCTCCTTAGAAGTCATACTTCAATTTTTATTTACGCTTATAAATTCTTTTATAAGCCGTTCAACACATTGAACTATTTTACTTCTCAACGAGATCTAGAAAGTTAGCACTTGTGTGACCCTCAATAGTTCATTGATACAACTAGCCGTGGGTTCACATCTTCATGTGATTCGGACTAAACATGTCTTTATACGAACATACCCTAATTACTCCGTTCTTACTTATCAGCTCCTTGATAACAAGAACGTCATAATTCAAGTCTGATAGTACCCAACCAATCATGTTAAACGCCTAGCAGCATCTCTTACATGATTCCGTAGGTATCAAATGATAGTGCCTGCAAGAACCATTCAATTATGTTTAGCGTACAGTACGGTCCCTTCAACTCATATATCCCAACCGATTCGACAACCATTGGTATATCGAGAGTTGTCAATGAATCGATACTATGTGTCATGTCGTAGTTGCATCGATGGTGTAATCTATGAACCCCTTTTATAATTACCACCATAATCTGATCAGAGATTTCATACTACATACACATATGATATCCATACCCGAAGGTAAGCGGTGAATACCCGACTACAAGCATCGACTCCTATATGCTTCGACAAAACACCCAACCTTGCCACCTGATGACCCCTTGAGAGTCGGTAAACAAGTCAAAATGTAATGCTAGCACATAGAGTCTCAATGTTGTCCCGGGTCATAAGGACTAATGGTGTACAACCATAAACTAGGACGTTTCCACTCGATAAGTGAAAACCACTTGAAAAGTCCTTTATGGAGGGTTGTTTAGTGCACTCTATGAAAGAGGATTGGTTTTATGGTGTTCAAATGCGCAACGGAAGTTCAAAATTGTTTTCAAGGCATGAAAACCGAAATTTTTAAAGAAAAATTTGAACACCTCATGTACTAGCATGTAACATATACAAAACACAAACTATGACATTCATAGGGTGTTATGAAATTTTACCTATCAATCTCTTGATATTGATGTTTGGCACCAACTTAGTTGTCAAGAAACTAAGCTCTTCAAAGGCAAGACAATCTACAAGCCTCCTTAGACTCCTTTCTTCAAAATCAAGCCCACCACCAAACTTAAAAGATCCACCTTACACTTGCACTAGATAATGTAGGGCATTTTTCTCTTCAAAAGAGTTTTCTTTTCTCAACTATTGAAGAAGAAAACAGAGAAAAAATGAATGAGAGAATAAAGCAAAATTTCGGCAAAATGAGATGGAATGGGAGAGTGAATGAGTTGTCTTGGGGTTGCAAAAAGCTAAAGCTAGCATGTGCATGCCATGCCAATTTTTTTAATCAAAAGTAATCCACAACCCTTCACCTCCCAAGCACGCAAATCAAGTGGGCTTGTAACATTTACAAAGGGCTCATGGACCTTTTTAATTTAATTGTCTCAAACATATTTGGGTCAATTATACTTTACTTGATTTTACTCAAGCCCACTAGTTAAATAATTATTTCCAATTGGGCTCTACAAGGACCAATGTTATTTAATTAATTTAACACTTGAATTAATTAAATTATTTGGACTCTACTAGGCCCACTCGTGATTAACTAATTCAACACTTGAACTAATTTAATTTAGTCCATAATAATGTTTATGAAAATCAAAATTTTCAAATACATTATTTATTTGGCCAATTTTTAATTTAAGAACACATTCATAAATTAAAAATTACATTTCCCTCATAGAAGTCATACTTCTATTTTTCCTCAAGCTTATAAACTCCTTTATAAGCCGTTCAACACATTGAACTATTTTACTTCTCAACGGGATCTAGAAAGCTAGTACTTGTGTGGACCTCCATGGTTCATTGATACAACTAGCCGTGGGTTAACATATCCATCTGATTCGGACTAAACATGTCCTTATACGAGCATACCCCAATTGCTCCATTCTTAATTATCAACTCCTTGATAACAAGAACGTCAGAACTCAAGTCTGATAGTACCCAACCAATCATGTTAAATGCCTAGCAGCATCGCTTACGTGATTCCCTAGGTATCAAATGATAGTGCCTGCAAGAACCATTCAATTATGTTTAGCGTATAGTACGGTCCCTTCAACTCATATATTCCGACCGATTCGACAACCATTGGTATATCGAGAGCTGTCAATGAATCGATACTATGTGTCATGTTGTAGTTGCATCGATGGTGTAATCTATTAAACCCCTTTCATAATTACCACCATACTCTGATCAGAGATTTCAAACTACATACACATGATATCACATAGGATATCCATACCCGAAGGTAATGTTAGAGTAGGTGCCCGTCGAGCCAAGTGTTGGCCGAGTGTTCACAATGAAACTCTATGTATAAACAATTTTTATTTTAATAATATTTGAAATTATTATTTTGGCACATCTTTATCTGTATACCCATGCTAGTTGCATAGATAAAGTCCTTGAATATACAAATAGTAGAAAGAATATGAGATGCTCATATGATGAGTATCATGAAACTCATATTTGGAATACTGTATATTCTAAACAGTTCCTAGTCGATTTAGTCACTGCTAAGAAGGATATAGGCCGCTTGAGTTTGAGACTAGTATTTGCGATGTGAGTATCATGTCTCATTGGTAGGGGACAATGTGATGTCCGAGCATGCAGATAGGTGCTCTAAATAATTAAATTAATTCAAGTGTTGGATTAATTAAATAACATTGGGCATTTTAGAACCCAATTAGAAATAATTATTAAACTAGTGAAGTTGAGTAAAATCAAGTAAACTTTAAATGGACTCAAATGTGTTCGAGACATTTAAATAAAAGTCCATGGGCATTATGCTTGTTACAAGCCCAAATATAATGTGCATGGGGAGGTGAAGAGTTGGGAGACAACTTTTTTCATGTCCAAGACATGGCTTGCTTTTGGGACAACAGAACACCTTTTGCACACACCTAGAAAATTCTCCCCTTCCCTCCCACACATGAAAGAACACCAGTTTTCATATTTCATTAAGAAGGATGAACAAGCTAGTGGGAGTAGGCATGTTTGATACGTCTGATATTAATGCTCTCACGACTTGTGAATCCTGTCTGAAAGGAAAGATGACCAAAATTCCCTTTAAGGGCCATGTGGAGCGAGCCAAAGGGTTATTGGATTTGATCCATACCGATGTGTGCGGTCCGCTTAGCATCACCACTAAGCATGGACATGCCTACTTCATCACCTTTACCGATGACTTTTCGAGGTATGGGTATGTGTATTTGATGAAATACAAGTCTGAAACCTCTAAAAGGTTCAAAGAATTTAGAAGTGAAGTAGAGAAACAGTTGGGACGAAGCATCAAGACACTTCGATCGGACCGAGGTGGTGAGTACTTGAGTGCCGAGTTCCAAGAGTATCTTAGGGAGAATGGGATTCTCTCACAGTGGACTCCGCCTGCTACACCACAGTGGAATGGTGTTTCGGAGCGTCGTAACCGGACTTTGCTGGATATGGTTCGGTCTATGATGGGGTTCACGGAGTTGCCGCCATCCTTTTGGGGATATGCGCTTGAGACAGCGGCACTGTTGTTGAACAATGTCCATTCAAAGGCAGTTGACAAGACCCCATATGAGATATGGATTGGTAAGCCACACAAATATTCTTATCTTAGAATATGGGGGTGCCCTGCTTATGTGAAGCAGGTAGTGGCAGATAAATTGGATATTCGATCCATTTTAAGTTACTTTGTGGGTCATCCAAGGAATTCAGTTGGATACTGTTTCTATCATCCCCAAGAAACAAATGTGTTTGTTTCTAGGAATGCAACCTTTTTGGAAAAGGAATTTCTATTGGATAGAAAAGGAAAGATGATAGAACTCGAAAAGGTTCGAGAGACACCCACAAGTATAGAACCCACACCCGAAGAGCCAAGAGAGGAGATACAATCTCTTAGAAGATCCGAGAGAGTTTCAAGACCACCTATGAGGTATGGTCTGCTTCTTGAAGAGGGCCATGATGAGCCTAACCATGGATGTGATCCAAGGACCTTCAAGGAAGCGTTATCTGATGCCGATTCATCCAAGTGGCTTGAAGCAATGGAATCTGAGATGAATTCCATGCATTCGAACCAATTGTGGAATCTCGAAGATCCACTTGAGGGAATTGTTCCCATAGGGTGTAAATGGATTTAAAAGAGGAAACTTGGGGCGGATGGGAAGGTATTGACCTTCAAGGCGCGATTGGTAGCAAAAGGATATACACAAAGACAAGGAGTTGACTTTGAGGAAATCTTTTCTACAGTTGCAATGTTCAAGTCCATTAGGATATTTCTAGCTATAGCTGCATGGTATGACTATGAGATATGACATATGGATGTCAAGAAAGTCTTTCTTAATGGGGATATTAAGGAAGAGATTTACAAGTCTCGACCTGAAGGGTTTACATCTGTCGGAAGTGAGCATATGGTATGCAAACTTCAGAGATCTATTTATGGTCTAAAGCAGACATCTACGAGTTGGAACCTTAGATTCGATAGTACAATCAAAAAGTATGGTTTTACTATGAATCCTGAGGAACCCTGTGTGTATAAGAAGGTCAGTGGGATTGCTGTGACATTCATGGTGCTTTATGTTGATGACATTCTACTCATTGGGAATGATGTAGGAATGTTGCAATCAACTAAGATATGGTTAGCGAGTAAGTTCTCGATGCAAGACTTGGGTGAAGCATCTATTGTATTGGGAATACAGATCTATAGAGATAGATCACGAAGATTGCTTGGTCTCACTCAGTCCACATACATTGATACCATCGTGAAGAGGTTCTTGATGGATGAGTCCAAGAGAAGAGAGATACCAATGTGTCATGGCATGTCCCTATCCAATTCTATGTCTCCCAAGAATGATGCAGAGATAGCGGCGATGACAAGCATTCCTTATGCATCTCCAATTGGTAGCGTCATGTATGGGATGATATCTACACGTCCTGACGTGGCTTTTGCACTAAGTGTAGTGAGTAAATATCAATGGAACCCTGGTCTTTCACATTTGAAAGCTGTGAAAGACATCCTCAAATATTTGAGAAGGACCAATAAATTGTTCTTGGTTTATGAGGGTGGAGAGCTAAAATTGGAAGGCTATACCGACTCTAACTTCCAAAGCTATATCGATGACTCGAAGTCAACCTCTGGATTCATATTCATGCTCAATGGTGCTGCCGTCTCTTGGAAGAGTTCCAAGCTAGATAGTACTGCGGATTCCACCACTGAGGCCAAATACATTGCTGCATCATATGCAGCAAAGGAGGCTGTTTGTTTAAGGAATTTCGTCCAAGAGTTGGATGTCTGATATGAATCTAATCAGCCACTATGCGTTCCAAAAACCAATCCCGAGAGTATGCTTGAAGATGTTGAATGTTGCCCTTTATTCAACCAATGAAAGCTTGGAAACAAGGATCGAAGGATTCGGTTACATCACAATCAAGTAGAGGATGATTTGGAAGCCTGCGACTTAGCGCGTTGGAGGCCAAAGGAACAATTTTCAGGCATCTTTGTGAACGACCGAGGCTACACGGACCCAAGCACGGACCTGTACACGGGGTCCGTTCCCTTTTCGTTTGGGCGAGGATATTTTTTTCCTTTTAGAGTTTTGATTATTTTGACAACTAGATTTTTGATATCTTTAAATATGAAATTTTTTATCTTTAGGTTTTCGTTACCTCTATTTAAGCTAGAGTACCATGTAAACAATTTAACTTTTGTTCATTATTGATTTGATATCAAATTGTGAGATTTTCTCTCAAATACACTTCGGTGTCTTCAAAATCGAACTTTCAAAGGTGGATTCTTTTGTCGTTCGTCTATCGATTTTCACGAGGGTTGCCAAGGACGGGTTCTTTTGAGGTTCTCTTGAACGCGATTGTTTCTATCGTGGATTAATTGTTGCTAGGCCGCGCGATCTAGAGGCGATTATCACACCTATCGATTACTTGTTTCAAAGATCGGGACAAATCAAATATCTCGTGGGCAGGATCGTATCAAGTGGTATCAGAGCTTTTTGTATTTGATTCAAGTAAGTGTATCCGTTCAATTCTTCGTAGGATTTTCAATACCGATTTTCATGTAGCGATTTCTACGTATTTGTTGAATCTAAAAAAAAAATTCGCGAATTACTGTTTATTGCCGGAATTACTGTTCATTGCCGGAATTACTGTTCATCGCCGGAGTTAATGGAATTACTGTTCATTGCCGCGATTACTGTTCATCACCGGAATTACTGTTCATCGCGTCGGGATTTACTATTCATTGTGTCGGATTTACTGTTCATTCGCCAAAGTTACTGTTCACGCGGAGTTATTGTTCATTCGCCGGAGTTACTGTTCACATACTGTTCACCCGGAAAAAAATATTTGGGCAATATGCTTGATAGTCAGTTTCAGTCATTGCTGATAGAATTTGGGAAAAGAATGGTGTAGAACCCGTAACTTAGACTCCGTATAAGCCATGCATATTTCTAGTATTTTAAATTAAAATGATTTTATTGCATGAGTATTTAAATTTAATTATTTTATGCAGTGGTTTAATTTTTATCATTTCAGTTATTTTCAGTGAGGCCGGACTGGAGTTGGAGTTTTGAGATAGAATTTAAGATTCAGAAATCATTTTCGGAATTTATTTTAGCTAGCAAGTAAGTTCATTTAAGTTAAAAAGGAGGTTTGATGATTTAATTTATTTACTGAGGTGAGTAGGAAATAAGCTCACTTAAGTTCCAATAATTAAAGGATTAATTCACTAAATTAATTAAAGGATTAGTGAGGCTTTTAAGGCTTATAAATTTACTAGCTAGAAAACATTTCCCCTCCATTTATTAGTGAGATTTTCGGCCACCCTTATGTCTAGACAACTTCTTTGCCAACTCATCATCTTTGACCTATTCTTTGTTTAGTTAGCATGCGAACCTTTTTAATTAGTGATCAACATTAATTAATTAATTAATAAGCCATATCCTAACCTATTCCTAGCCTTGAATAATCGGCCACCTCACCCCCTTCAAGCACCAGCAAATTAATTCATAGCAACAAAAATTCAAATTTCAAAAGGTGGAGACTTGGTCTTGATTTATTCTCTATATCTTGCACCCACTTCCCTCACTCTCCTAACCATCTTTCCCCTTCTCCCTTGCTCGAAATCTGAGAGAAATTCAAAGCTAAAAACCGTGGGAATTCAGTAGGAAACAAGAGAGAATAATCGAGTGAAGAACAAGCTAGCAAGAGCGCTCCACTCCTCCGCACAGCGTCGTCGTCGTTTCGTTCATTTTCTTTCAAAACGAAACCAGGCATGCATATGTTCTTCCTTGACTCTTCAATTAAGTCCTATTATCAATTATTTTCATTGCATGATCATGATTTCTATGGCCATAAACCGAAATCCATCAAGAATTTTCAGAAAAATAAAAGTGCAGAATTTCGGTTTTCCTTTCAAGCTTCACGATTTCTTTTGTGTTGATGGTTACAGGTATTGGTTCGACTCAAGGCTCTCAATGCTGCATCTAGACATGTACTAGGACATGTTAGGATCATAATGGTCCATTCATTCAAGCCCCTCACATGCTGGAAACGAAAATTGACAGCAACTCCCCAAGCACAGCTCATGTGCACTCGATTTCTTGTGTCTTGCTGTCAAAAAGGTAAGCTTCTGATCTTGGCTGCCCTAGGGGCATATAGCCATGGTTAGATCAATTCCTAGCATGTTTAAGATGTGACTAAGTTGCCCTTTTGGTGGCTTGGTCCATGGTTAATCGGGTTTTAAGTAAAACTCCAAGAACAGCCCTGCACCCTTTCCCTCCTCTTCATTTTACAGCATGTATGGTTCGAATTATTGTGGATGGTGTGGATCATGGTTGGCCTATGGCCCTTAGCCATGGTTCATACCATGCCCCTAGATGTCTAGATCGTGCCATGGTCAATCAAATGGCCACTGGAACGACACGAGACAACAATCGAAGCAAGACACCGCACACGAAACTGAGTCTATTTCGACTTGTGGCAGGACTAGGGCCCTTAGCGATGGTTCAAATCATTCCTTGGGATGTTGGTAAGAGGTTTTGGTCGGTGGTTCAAGCCCCAATGGCCATTAGCCTCGCAAACGACGCAAGCCAACCAAGCACAGTTGCTGTATTTTTGGACAGCAACTTTCTGCGTCGGTTCGGTAGCTCGTTCGAGGTCTCGTTTTGCTTTTATCCTATGGAATTGGACTGGACAGTGCCTCATTGAGTTGGGAAGGTCATGTTTTTGACCGTTTGTCATTCGGATCATTTTTGAGGTCGTACGAGAATTTATGGTGCGATGCACAAAATTGACTCTCGAAAGAGCATTTCATGTTTTGGCCTCCATTCACCTAGATTTCGGCCCTCACCATTTTAGGAGCATTATTTTATCATTTTAGGTGTATTTTAATCATGAATACATGATGGTTCAGTGTTGGTTCGGGTTGGTTCAGAGTCATGATTAAATACAAAGTCGGTAGGCGTAATTGCCACATTTTTGAAGGTTATGGCATAGTTTGGTCCCATAAATCTATTGCATATTTTTCATGGCACATTTAGGTTGCAGCGAGCCTGGGAGCGATCCAATCCATTCAGTAAAATGATTACAGGATATTTAATTCAGTTATTTAATTATATTACGTGCAAAAATACAAATTTTGAGATTTATGCGATATGGCTTGTGGTCACTTTACTATCATGATTAAATCCGATCGCCAGTTACCGGTCTGGTCGTCAGTTACCGGTTATGAGAGCACTAATAAGTCCTGTCGCCAGTTATAGGCCTGGTCGCCAGTTACCGGTCAGTTCAGTTTTTTAACCCAGTACTGTGGAAGTGGTCTGATCAGACGTACATTACTAAGTCCTGTCGCCAGTTACAGGCCCGGTCTCCAGTTACCGGTCAGCTCAGTTCAGGGACCACATGCGTAGACCATAATCTCACAAGAAAATTTTTACAGGCTATTTCAGTACAGGGATCCAAGGAGAAAACATTTTCATTATGATTTTCAATACAATTATGCACGTATTATAATTAATCATGCCACGACATTTTTACGTTATGCCTCATGACATGATATTTTCACTTGCATGAAACTTTACTATTTATTTACTTGTTATTTACGATATATGCATGTTTAGTGTTTAGACTCACTAGACTTGATTGTTGTAGGTGCTGATGATGTCGGGACCGAGGGCGGGGACCAGTGAGCACGCTCGAGTCGGCAGTAGTAGGACCCGAGGACCTCAGTTCAGCATTTATTATTATGCGATTGCGCAAACATTTTAATTATCGTTGGAAAAACTTTTTATTGTTATTTCGAAAAATGTTAATTTCTTCCGCTGCCATGTTGAACATCAAACTTTATTTATCAGTTCAGTTATGATTGAGGCAATTTTGATTATTTAAAAAGAAAAATTTTAAATTTCCCGCAAATTTTCAATTGAGGATTTTTAGGCCCTTATAAATGGAGGAAGAATTTAAACATTTGCGTGAAAAGTATGGGCGAGTGGATGAGAATGGAAGGATGAGTAAAGAGGAGAGAAGCACGACGACACCAGCGTGGAGTTCAAAACGTGGGTATCAAAGTACACCACAATTCTCACATAGTTATATTTCTGATATTCGATGTTTGTGGTGTCTAGAGGTAGGACATGATTTTCATCATTGCCCAAATGAGGATGTGAAGGTAGTGGATTCCACTTCCAACCTTGACGCCAAACTTGTGGATGATTTGAATGTTGATACTCCATTTGTGTCTCATGCGAGTATTGAGTGTTGTGCTATGGAGGGTGAGTTGTTAGATGATGTACATATTGTTTCTTTTGCTCAACTGTCTACGAATATAATATGTATTTATGAAACAGTGTGTTATGAATTGAGAGAAAAAGAAAATGAGATGGTCGAAAAAGAGAGTGACAAAAAAGGCGGGATGGCCATCGATGAAAAAAAAGAGTTGTGTGAAAAAGAGTCCAAACAGACAAAAAAAGAAATTATATATATGGCCCAAAAGAGTGAGGATGAGCGATTCTTTATTTTGAATAAACCACTTCATGTACATCTGTGCAAGGTTGGTTTATTTTATTTTAATGAAATAGCCAGTTCGATCCCGAGCATTGTTAAACTCTACTTGTAGGATTGTGGAAAAGGCATGAAATGTATTGATCTTCTTAGTTATCAAGAAAAACAAGATTTGAGGACAAATCTTTTTAAAGAAAGGGAGTATGATATGAATCTAGCCAGCTACTATGCATTCCTAAAACCAATCCCGAGAGTACGCTTGAAGATGTTGAATGTTGCCCTTTATTCAACCAATGAAAGCTTGGAAACAAGGATCGAAAGGTTCGGGTTACATCACAATCAAGTAGAGGATGAATTGGAGGCCAAAGGAACAATTTTCAGGCATCTTTGTGAACGACCGAGGCTACATGGACCAGAGCACGGACCTGTACACGGGGTCCGTGTCCTTTGTTTGCTGGAGAGTGTTTTTGGCCGAGTGTACACGGACCCTTATTCGGAGGTCTACCCGGGGTCCGTGCCTTTTTCGTTTGGGCGAGAATATTTTTTTCCTTTTAGAGTTTTGATTATATTGGCAACTAGATTTTTGATATCTTTAAATATGAAATTTTCTGTATTTAGGTTTTTGTTATCTCTATTTAAGCTAGAGTACCATGTAAACAATTTAACTTTTTTTCATTATTGATTTGATATCAAATTGTGAGATTTTCTCTCAAATACACTTCGTTGTCTTCAAAATCGAACTTTCAAAGGTGGATTCTTTTGTCGTTCGTCTATCGATTTTCACGAGGGTTGAAAGGGGATTGGTTACAGTGACCGGAAGCGCAACGGAAGTTTAAAAATCGAATTTTTACATAAGAATTTTTTGCCACCATCATATTTGTGTAGCAAATACAAAAACAAACATATGTCATACATAGGGTGTTGAGAAAATCGTTACCTATCAACCTCTTGAGGTTGATGATGGCTCCAACTTAGTTGTCAAACAACTAAGCTCTTCAATGGCAAGACAATTTTCAAGCTTCCCTTTGAGCCCACCTTGCTCAAATATTAAGCCCACCACCAACTAGCTAGAACCACTCTAATTTTGCACTAGAAAAATTAGAGCATTTTTCATTAAGAAGTGTGTGCATTCCTCAACAATTGAAGAACAAAAAAAAATGGAGGAGAAAAATGAGTAAAATTTCGGCCATAAGGTGATGGGAGAGAAGGGAGAACAATTTTCTTGGTTGTGGAAAAAGTTTAGTTAAGCATGTGCATGCCATGCCTTGGTTATACAAAAAGTTGTCTCCCAACCTTTCATCTCCCATGCATGCAATGTGACTTGGGCTTGTAACTATTACAAGGCCCATGGACTTTATTTAAATGTCTCAAACACATTTGAGCTCATTTAAAGTTTACTTGATTTTACTCAAGTCCACTAGTTTAATAATTATTTCTAATTGGGCTCTATAAGGCCCAATGTTATTTAATTAATTCAATACTTGAATTAATTTAATTATTTGGACTCTACTAGGCCCACGAGTGTTTAATTAATTCAACACTTGAATTAATTTAATTTAGTCCATAATAATGTTTATAAAAATCACAATTTTCAAATACATTATTCACTTGGCCAACTTTTAATTTAGGAACACTTTCATAAATTTAAATTTATATTTCTCTCATAGAAGTCATACTTCTATTTTTCTTTACGCTTATAAACTCATTTATAAGCCGTTCAACACATTGAACTAATTTTTCCTTTATAGAAGTCATACTTCCAATTTTTCCTTACGCTTATAAACTCCTTTATAAGCCGTTCAACACATTGAACTATTTTTCACTTCTCAACGGGATCTAGAGGAGGGCTGAGACAGCTTGTATATAGATTGTGTACTAATTTTTTCATAATCAGATATGCCGCCTAGAAGAATACCACAATCGGCTGCAGGTCAAGTGCCAAAACAGGGTAGTACGTCAGGTACTCGGATGGACGTTACTGCGACACCTATGGAGACCTTGTTGAAGAGGTTTCAATCATTCCATCCACCTACCGTGAAGGGCACGGAGAATGCCGTGGGCTGCGAGAGTTGGCTAGACGATATAGAGATGTTGTTTGAATCTCTTGCCTATACAGATGAACGAAGAGTGAAATTAATTGGGCATCAGTTACAATAAGTGGCCAAGAGTTTATGGCTTACAACAAAACGAGCATTGGAGCATAGAGATATCGATATTACCTGGAAAGTATTTAAAGATGAATTTTATCAACGGTTCTTTCCAGTGTCGTATCGAAAGGATAAAGGAGGAGAATTTGCAAATCTACGACAAGGGCAATTGAATATTGAAGAATATGTTGCCAAGTTTTCTTCCTTGCTTCGGTTTGCACCCCACGTGGAAGGAAATGATGAATCGGTCGTCGATAAGTTCATCAATGGCTTAAACCTTGACATCTTCACTTTGGTGAACACGGGACGACCCAATACCTTTTTTGATGCACCGAATAGAGCGAAAGGAGCAGAGGCTGGCTTGATTAGGCAGCGAGGGGCTTGCTATAGTGCTCAGAGTCAGAGACCGCCACAGACCACCGCCCAGTTTACACCACCTCCTCCTTGATTTGATATTGGAAGCAGTAGTAGTCGTAAGAAGGATTTTCTGAAAGCCAAGGGTAGACAGTTCAAGAAATCAGGGAGCAGTTCGTCGAGCTCCAGTGGGTCAAGACAGAGAGGTCCTGGCCAGAGTACCGAGTATAGAGGTGTGTATTGTAATACTTGTGGAGGCAGGCATGCCACCGAGCAGTGTCAGGGAGTTATGGGCCGATGCAATATTTGTAGACAGCCAGGACACTTTGCCAGAGTTTGTCCCCAGAGAGGTGCATAGCGATCCCAGAGTGAAGGGTCATCTGCATCAGTGCCTCAGATTGAGAGACAAACATCTGTACATTCATTCCAACCGCCCTCTGCACAGTCCCAGCAGAGACCAGGAGGTAGCCAGACAGTAAGCCAACCTCCCCGACAGCAGGCTAGAGTGTTTGTGCTGACAGAGGAGCAGGCACAGGATGCGCCAGACAATGTGATTGCAGGTAACTTTTTTCTTTGCGGTTATCCTGCATATGTGTTGATAGACATAGGTGCATCTCATACATTCATTTCTGAGCATTTTGCATTGACACACGCATTGCCTGTCGAGTCATTGTCTACTGTAGTGTCTATTTCTTCTCAATTGGGAAGTGGTCTGATATCTGTGACTTCAGTTAGACATTGCATACTATAGTTTGAAGGGCATGAGATCGATTTAGACTGTGTTGTACTTGGCTTATCTGATTTTGATTGTATTGTCGGAATTGACATGTTAACGAAGTACAGAGCTACCGTAGACTGTTTTCACAAGATTGTCAGATTCAGACCTGAAATGACAGAAGAATGGAAATTCTATGGTAAGGGTTCTAGATCTCGGATTCCCTTAGTGTCTGCTCTGACTATGAGTAGATTGTAGCAGAAAGGAGCAGAAGGGTGCCTTGTTTATTCTGTAGATCTACAGAAATTGAGCCCGGCATTGGCAGATTTGCCAGTAGTACTGGAGTTTGCAGATGTATTTCCTGACGAGATTCTAGGGTTACCTCCAGTACGAGAGGTAGATTTCAGCATAGATCTTGTGCCAGGTACCGTTCCTATTTCGAGAGCTCCGTATAGAATGGCACCTATTGATTTGAAAGAATTGAAAGCGTAGTTAGAAGATTTGTTGGCCAAGGGATATATCTGACCAAGTGTATCTCCTTGGGGCGCACCAGTGTTATTTGTGCGAAAGAAAGATGGTTCGATGCGATTGTGTATCAATTACAGGCAACTGAACAAGGCAACAGTGAAGAACAAGTATCCTTTGCCTCGCATTGATGACTTATTTGATCAGTTGCAGGGATCATCTGTTTATTCTAAAATTGATTTGAGATCCGGATATCACCAGCTCAGAGTTCGAGATGTTGATATACCGAAGACAACATTCCGAACCAGGTATGGACATTACGAATTTATTGTCATGCCTTTCGGTTTAACAAATGCTCCAGCGGTGTTTATGAGACTGATGAACCGCTCTTTCAGAGGTATTTAGATGAGTTCGTGATTGTTTTTATCGATGATATTTTGGTGTATTCCAAGAATAGGAATGAGCATGCAGAGCATTTAAGAATTGTATTGCAGACACAGAGAAATGAAAGACTGTATGCTAAACTGTCAAATTGCGAGTTTTGGTTGAAATAGGTTGTCTTCTTGGGTCATATCATATCTGGAGACGGTATTTTTGTAGATCCGAGTAAAGTTGAAGCTGTGATCAGTTGGCCAAGACCGACTTCTGTGCTAGAGATACGCAATTTCATGGGTCTGGCAGGGTACTATCGACGATTCATTAAAGATTTCTCCAGTATTGCGAAGCCGATTACCTATTTGACACAGAAGAATGCGCTGTTTGTGTGGTCTGAGGATTGTGAGTCTAGCTTCCTAGAATTGAAGAAGAGGCTGACCAGTGCACTTGTCTTGATGATTCCTTCAGGTAATAGTCGAGTTCGTTGTATATTGTGATGCTTCCCACAGAGGGCTAGGATGTGTCCTTATGCAGCGAGGTCATGTGATTGCATATGCCTCTAGACAGCTAAAGCCACACGAGATTCGATTCCCCATTCATGATCTTGAGTTGGCGGCTATCGTATTTGAATTAAATATTTGCCGTCATTATCTGTATGGCGAGAAATTTGAGATCCACTTGGATCATAAAAGCCTAAAGTAATTGTTTTCTCAGTCAGAATTGAATATGAGACAACGCAGATGGCTCGATTTGTTGAAGGACTTTGATTGCGAAATCAAATACTATCCAGGGAAGTCAAATGCAGCAGCAGATGCCTTGAGTCGAAAGTTTTGTGCTCTATCCTTATCGACGATAGGTGTTTCGAATTTAGTTGAAGATTGTTGTTTGTCTGGTTTAGCATTTGACACAGATAGTAGACCGCTACGACTTGCCTTGATTCAAGTTGAGCCAGACTTGATTATGAGAATCAAAGAAGCCCAAAGAACAGATCAGAATGTTCAGAAATCGATTCAGATGGTCAGTTCAGGACATCAGTCTGAATATCGGGTACATGATTTCGTTCTGTATGTGAATAACCGTCTCGTAGTGCCAGATGTTTCAGAGTTGAAACAACAGATTCTATCAGCAGCGCACTGTAGTCGGTTTAGCATTCATCCTGGAGGTCGGAAAATGTACAACGATTTGAAGACACAATTCTGGTGGAAACAGATGAAGTCAGATATTGCAGAATTTGTGTCTAAGTGCTTAAATTGCCAACAGGTGAAGGCTGAGATAGAAGCCCAGAGGTTTACTTCAGATTGTCTATTCCAGAATGGAAATGGGATCACATTTCTATGGATTTCGTGACGAAGTTACCTCGATCATCCCGGGGCTGTGACGCGATTTGGGTCATTATTGACAGATTAACCAAATCAGCGTGTTTTATTCCATACAGAATGACATACCGACACGATCAGATGGCTGAGATATATATCAGAGAGGTAGTCAGATTGCATGGTGTGCCGAAGTCTATTGTATCAGATCGTGATCCACGATTCACTTCACACTTTTGGCACAGTTTGCAGCACGCTTTAGGTACGACATTGCACCTGAGTACTGCTTATCATCCCCAGACAAATGGACAGTAAGAACGGACTATCCAGACTTTAGAGGACATGTTTAGAGCTGTAGTGCTAGACTTTGGCACTAGTTGGCAAGATTCACTTCCTTTGTGTGAATTTTCGTACAACAACAGCTATCAGACAAGTATTGAGATGGCACCGTTTGAAGCTTTGTATGGCAAGAAGTACAGATCTCCGTTGTACTGGGATGATATATCTGAGGTATCAGAACTTGGGCCTGATATGATTCGAGAGATGATTGAGAAGGTGAAGACAATCCAGAAGAGAATGAAAACGGCACAGGATAGGCAAGCCAAATATGACAATATCAGACGTAGACCATTAGTATTTGAATAAGGAGACAAAGTATTTTTGAAGATTTCCCCTTTCAGAGGCTGCGTCAGATTTGTCAAACGCGGTAAGTTGTCTCCGAGATACATTGGTCCTTACGAGATTCTTGAAAAGATGGGCGTTCGAGCATATCGACTTGCTCTTCCCCCTTCTTTATCTGGGATACATGACGTTTTTCATGTATCGATGTTGCGTAGATATATGCCGGATATTTCTCATGTCATTCAGCCTGACGAAGCTGAGCTTGATCAGACTTTGATTTATGTTGAACAACCGATACAGATTCTTGATCGGAAAGAAAAACAGCTCAGAACGAAGACTATTCCGCTTGTGAAAGTTCAGTGGAATCGTCATGGCATCGAGGAAGCGACTTGGGGGACAGAAGTAGATATGAGACAGCGATATCCCGAGTTATTTCGATGATGTAAGTATTTATTCAATTTTGATTATATTGCCTATCATACTTGCATTGATAGAATTACCTGCCATTTCGAGGACGAAATCATTCCTTAGAGGAGGAGAAATGTAAGCCTTGGGATTATTAGTCTTTATTGATGTGATACTCGGAAGATATGAGTATGCATGACAGGTAATGAGAAGCACTAGATTTATTAGTATTCATTGACGTGAAATTCGAAAATATGAGTATGCATCACATGCAACGAGAGGTATATTAAGTGAGATGGGATGATGAAATATTGCATGGATGAGAGACCGCACCTGCACTTTATTTTAGACTGCACCCGCGGTCATTAATCCTGAATTTTTGAAGGAGATGCCAAAGCAATACCGCACCCGCGGTAGATATATGACCGTACCCGCGGTTGATGGACTGAAAGTTGGTCATTTTTACAGTAGGGTCACCGCACCCGCGCCAAGAAGTCACCGCACCCGCGGTGGATAGGCAGTAAGTTGGGTTGTTGCTACTGTAGGGTGAGCGCACCCGCGGTGCAAACTGAACCGCACCCGCGGTCGATGATTCTAGGAAATGGATAGGGCTGCCGAGAGCTTAGCGCACCCGCGGTCATACGTGTTGTGAGAAAAATATGACACTTGCCCCTCAACATGCATGATATATATATGTGTATGTCTTCATTTCAGCAGAAGAAATCCAGAGAAGAACCGAGAAAACCAAACAAAAAGGAAAAGGTGATTTTATCTTAAGAAAAGAGATTGTGCAAGAATTATTCATCCAAACATAAATCCGAGACAAGATTCGTGTTCCTCTTGACAAGGGCTTCAAAAGGGTATACTTTCTATATCTTTTCAGCATGTTTTGAAGTTAACATGTTGGGGAAATTCTGATATGCTTGTGATTATAGGTTCTTGAGATTATAGATGTCGTAGAATCGTAAATGGAGCGATTATCGGATGTCGTATGCGATTGTATGAAATCTACAGCATATGTATGTACGAATTTCTGCAGATTTGGAGATGCTAATGAGTAGATTATGTTGATTGTGAATTGAGAATTATGATGTATTGATATATGTTGAGATTTGAATTGATTGATACCGCGAGAGCACGCCGTTATGCCGTCAAGATTGATTTTAGATTGTAAATGTGTTGAATTGAATAGAGATTGATAGAATGCATCTCAATATGCCATTTTAGATTTGTATTGGCAAATATGATAGTGAGACTTAGACTACGACAGATTGTACGACGAAAGGTATAATTCATGTTTTGTTTGGGGAAGACACAACTAAATGAGATTCAATTTGAGTTTCCAAACCAAATCACATACTAGAATTGTTGTTTATCTTTTGGATATGATTTTGATTTGTTTATAGATTTATATTGTTAATCTCTTGATATGATGATGTCTTGTTTATAGATTTATATTCAAGCATTTGAGATAGGAGAGTCATTGGCAGACTTGCCAAACTAGACGTTCGGTGGTATCAACGCTTTGGATCAGATTCAATCCGATTGTAGACATTTGATACAGACAGGGCCGAAGTCTAGGAATAAGACGTACAGTTACCCCGGTTGGGAGGGTAGGTGACAGACAGTGACGACTTATTCACACCAGGATCCTTAGAGTAGAGTCGAGTCGAGTCAAGACATGATTTGATTTGAATTGCATGCTTATATAGATTGGTTTCGTAGACTATGGAACCCATTGTTATTGATTTCATGCATGATTTATGATTATGTATTACCATGCATACATGTTTTATACTGGGATTTGTTCTCACCGGAGTTTCCGGCTGTTGTTATGTCTGTATGTGTGCATAACAATAGGTGGGGCAGGATCTGGGTCACGACAGAGATGAGATCGAGATAGCGGGTTGACTACGGGCACAGAAGATCATGTATATTATGGTTGTTGTAATAAAATAAATACAGACCTTATGCTTGTTTATATACATTTTATTTAATGTTAAAAGCAAAATTTTGAACCGTATTTTAGAACAATGATCCGATTAATCCCGAAATGAACTGAGTTAGAGCCCGGGTCCCCACACGATGATTCACCGCTTACTTTCGGGTATGGATATGCTATGTGTTCTCATGTGTATGTAGGTTGAAATCTCTAATTAGAATATGGTGGTAATTATGAAAGGGGTTTCATAGATTACACCATCGATGCAACTACGACATGACACATAGTATCGATTCATTGACAACTCTCGATATACCAATAGTTGTCGAATAGGTCGGGATATATGAGTTGAAGGGACCGTACTGTTCGCTAACCATAATTGAATGGTTCTTCCAGGCACAATCATTTGATACCTAGGGAATCATGTAAGCGATGCTGCTAGACGTTTAACATGATTGGTTGGGTACTATCAGACTTGAGTTCTGACGTTCTTGTTATCAAGGAGTTGAAAATTAAGAATTGAGCAATTGGGGTATGCTCGTACAAGGACATGTTTAGTCCGAATCACATAGAGAAGTGAACCAACGGCTAGTTGTATCAATGAACCATTGAGGGCCACACAAGTGCTAGCTTTCTAGATCCCGTTGAGAAGTAAAATAGTTCAATGTGTTGAACGGATTATAAATGAGTTTATAAGCGTAAGGAAAAATGAAGTATGTCTTCTATGAGGGAAATGTAACTTTTAATTTATGAAATTGTTCCTAAATAAAAGTTGGCCAAATAAATGATGTATTTGAAAATTTTGATTTTCATAAACATTATTATGGACTAAATTTAATTAATTCAACTGTTGAATTAATTAAACACTAGTGGGCCTAGTAGAGTCCAATTAATTAAATTAATTCAAGTATTGAATTAACTAAATCATATTGGGTCTTATAGAGCCCATAGTAAAATAATTATTCCACTAGTGACTTGAGTAAATTCAAGTAATGTTTAATTAATCTCAAATTTTTTTGAGATAATTAAATTAAGTCCATGGATTTTTAATTATTAAAAATCAAATAGATTTGCATGCATGGGAGGTGAAAGGTTGGGAGACAACTTTTTGTATCTCCAAAGCTTGGCATGCTAAAAGGTGTTTTAGCTTTTCCCACAACCAAGACAAGCAATCCCTCCCTCATTCTAGCATGCCTTGGCCGAAAATTTGGGGGCTCTTTCCTTCATTTTTTTCTCCATTTTTGTTCTTCAATTGTTGAAGAAAAACTCTTACTTCTCCTTGAAAAATCCTCTTATTTTTCTAGTGCAAAATAAGAAGAGTTCTAGCTAGTTGGTGGTGGGCCTAATTTTGAAGAAAGGAGGAGGCTTGTAGATCTTCTTGCCATTCAAGAGCTAAGGTGTTTACACCTTAGTTGGAGCCATCATCAATCTTGAAAGATTGATAGGTATATTTCTAAACACACTATGAATGTCATATTTTTGTGTTTTGTATATGTTACATGCTAGTACATGAGGTGTTCAAGAAATTTTTCTCTTTAAATTTCGGTTTCATGCTTTCAAAACATTTTGAACTTCCGTTGCGCATTTGAACACCTTAAAACCGATCCCTTTCAGAGGAGAGTCAAAACGAGAACTGGGTAGGAGCGGAAGAGGTAGAGGATGTTAGAGTAGGTGCACGTCGAGCCAAGTGTTGGCCGAGTGTTCACAATGAAAACTCTATGTATAAACAGTCTTTATTTTAATAATATTTGAATTTATCATTTTGGCACTTCTTTATCTGTATACCCATGCTAGTTGCATAGATAAAGCCCTTGAATATACAAATAGTAGAAAGAATACTAGATGCTCATATGATGAGTATCATGAAACTCATATTTGTAATACTGTATATTCTAAACAGTTCCTAGTCGATTCAGCCGCCAATAAGAAGGATATAGGCCGCTCGAGTTATCAAGGAGTTGATAAGTAAGAATGGAGCAATTGGGGTATGCTCATATAAGGACATGTTTAGTCCGAATAACATGGAGATGTGAACCCACGGCTAGTTGTATCAATGAACCATTGAGGGCCACACAAGTACTAGCTTTCTAGATCACGTTGAGAAGTTAAAATATTTCAATGTGTTGAACGGCTTATAAATGAGTTTATAAGCGTAAAGAAAAATAGAAGTATGACTTCTATGAGAGAAATGTAACTTTTAATTTATGAATGTGTTCCTAAATTAAAAGTAGGCCAAGTGAATAATGTATTTGAAAATTATGATTTTCATAAACATTATTATGGACTAAATTAAATTAACTCAAGTGTTGAATTAATTAAAAACTAGTGCGCCTAGTAGAGTCCAAATAATTAAATTAATTCAAGTGTTGAATTAATTAAATAACATTGGGCCTTGTAGAGCCCAATTGGAAATAATTATTTAACTAGTGGGCTTGAGTAAAATCAAGTAAAGTCTAATTGGGCTCAAATATGTTTGAGACAATTAAAAAGTCCATGGGCCCTTTGTAAATGTTACAAGCCCACTAGGGTTTGCATGCTTGGGAGGTGAAGAGTTGTGAATACCTTTTAATAAAATATTAAATGGCATGCAAGACAACTTTTCACTTTTCCCACAACCAAGGCAACTCTCCCCCTCCCTCATTCAAGTGTGTTGGATGAAAATTGTGAGGTGTTTTTCCCTCGATTTTTCTCTCATTTTGTGTTCTTCAATTGTTGAATAAACAAGTCACTTCTCTTTGAAAAAGCCTTGCATTTTCTAATGCAAGTGTGAGGTGGATCTACCCATGCTGGTGGTGGGCCTAATTCTTGAAGGAAAGGAGGAAAGCTTGTAGATTTTTCTTGCCATACAAGAGCTAAAGTGTTTACACTTTAGTTGGTGCCATCATCAACCTCAAGAGGTTGAAAGGTAACGATTTTCTCAACACCCTATGTATGAAAGTTGAGATTTTTGTATATGCTACACTAGTACTAAGGTGGCCGAAATCTTTTATGTGTTTTTCGAAAATTTTTGCTTCCGTTGTGCATTTCGTTCACCTAAATCGATCTCTTTCAAGTGGTATCATGAGCTAAGGGTACTAGTATTTTGTAGCATATACATGATATTATATTGAGATCGATTTCTAACCGCATGAGAAATATTTTTGCAACTAAACCGAGGCTGAATTTTGGGGATGTTGATAAGTGCAAGATTTGCACTAAATTTACCTTTGAATCAATTTTGAATTATGCTTGTTTCGAACAGAATTACGCGTTTTTGGTTTGTTTATGTTGTCATTTCAGGAATGGAGAAAATAGCGGACACGAAGCCAAGTGAACCAAGAAGTGCATTACCATGAGCACGCCATGGGACAGAAGTGCGCGCGCCATCGCGCCACTTCACGCGCACTCGCGCGCACATACACTCAAGCCTCGGACAGAGCCTCGCGCACGCCCGCGCGAGATCACGCGCAGCCGCGCGCAAAGATGTGCAGGATGATCGACAGTGGCTGGCGCGCCACCGCGCCAGTTCATACACACCCACGCGTACAGACCCGAGAGCAACGCGCGCCAGCGCGACTTCATGCGCGACCGCGCGCATACATGCACGGGCAGATGAACAGCAACTCGCGCGCCACCGCGCGCGCGCCGCAGCCAGAATAGGTATAAAAGCGCGATCGCTAGGTCAGAAAAAGGGGGCATCCGTTTTGGTAGAGAAAACACCTCGGAGGGCTGGAGAAATCAAGAGAGGAAGATCCGGAACGCGAAGATCGATCGCAGATACGAAGAACGACGGATCTGGACACAGAGACGACACTTCGGATTTGTCTTTTATCTTTCGTTTTTATATTTTCGTGTAACTCAATGTCTGAATCTTCAAACATGCATTGTGTTTATTTAGATTTCGTGATGAACTAAATTCCCATTCTAGAGAATGACGTAACTCTGTTGATACGATGATTTGACACCGTTATTTGTTTGATTGAATTCCGCTTTCGTTTAATTGTGTTCTCTGCGTTTACTGGACTGCAATTTACTGGCCATAAATTGTTTGTTGTTTGATTAATCTTATAACTCGGGAGAGGGAGTAGGATTATAGATCATTAGAGACACATCGTTGAATGTTTATAGCGTTCGGAAGGAGTATAACTTTAGCGAGGCTTAGTAAGAACATTGTATGCGCTTATCTATGAAACGTAGATTCTAATTAGGAATAATTGAATCGAAGTTGATAGATACACTTTATTCGTCACTTGGGAAAGGGGGAATAAAACAATCTAAGTGTTCTTGGCCATTAATCGATTGGAATTCAGGAATATAAATTAAACTGTGAATAATTATCGTGGAAACTTTGTGAAATAATTTCTCTAGATACCTTCTCTCATTATTATCTCTCAATCCGGTGATTTAATTTATTCATTGCTTTCAATTAATTCGTTTAAACAAACAAAACTGATTATTGATTTTTTTAGATAAAGTCTTGGCTATTTTTATTACAAGAATTGATATACATTTTTATACACACTCCTCGTGGGATCGATACTTGTACTCAAAAGTACATTTTACTATAACTTGACATCGTGCGGTTGCGAGCAGTTAAGAAAACGCGCAACAAGTTTTTGCGCCGTTGCCGGGGAGTGTCAAATTTGAATTTATATCAATATTGTTACCAATTAGTCTAGATTTTAATTTAGAGCTTTTATTTTATTTCATTTTTGACTTATTCACTTTCTCTGTTTGACAGTGCATGCTAAGATCGCACAGCCCTGATTTGCTTATTTTTGATCCGGAGATCGAACGAACTGCGAGAAGATTGAGAAAAGCGAGAAGGGAAGAAATCAAAGCGATGGCTGATAACAGAGAAAACGACAGACAGATGCCGCCTGAGGCTATACCAATCAGAGATCACTTTCGACCAGTGATCAACACGCACTATTCTGGCATTGCTCGAGGAACCATCAACGCCAACAATTTCGAGCTTAAGCCCGCATTGATAAACATGGTTCAACAGAACCAGTTTGGGGGAGCCACTACTGCAGATCCTCATCTACATCTCAGAACATTCTTGGAGATTCCGGACACGGTAAAAATAAATGCTGTTTCTGATGATATTATTCGACTGCGCTTGTTTCCTTTTTCTCTCAGGGATCAAGCAAGAGGATGGCTCCAATCACTGCCATTAGGGAGCATCACGACATGGCAAGAGCTTGCGACGAAGTTCCTTTCTAAATATTTTCCACCTGCGAAGTCTGCACAATTAAGGATTGAGATCAGCACTTTTAGATAGACAGACTTCGAGCAGTTGTATGAAGCTTGGGAAAGGCATAAGGAGTTGTTGAGGAGGTGCCCAAATCATGGATTTGAAGACTGGGTACAAATCGAGCTTTTCTATAATGGATTGAATGGTCAGATGCGTACAACTGTGGATGCAGTGGCAGGTGGCACGATCTTTGCCAAATCTCCTGCTCAAGCCTATGACTTGCTTGAGCAGATGACTATTAATAGCTACCAATGGCCGTCTGAAAGGTCAGGAGTACAAAGGACTGCTGGAGTTTATGCTGTGGATCCTATCACATCACTGACTGCGCAAGTATCAGCATTGACTACACAGATAGCAACTATGAACAAAGTGAGTACATCAAATTCTGAGGGACCGTCAGTTGCCGTTGAAGAGTCGCATATTCCTGAAGAAGTGCAATACATCAACAATAATAACTTTGGAAGCTACAGAGGATATCGAGGTAACCCTCCCCCTAACACTTATCACCCTGGTTTGAGAAACCATGAAAATTTTTCTTATGCAAACAATAAGAATGTGTTGAATCCTCCACCGGGGTTCAACACATCAAATGGGGAAGGGAAGCCATCATTTGAGGATTTAGTTGGAACGTTTGTTGCTGAATCTGGAAAGAGAATGTCTAGGACTGAGTCTAGGCTTGACAGCCTAGAAACCCACATGGCAAGTATTGGTGCTACTTTGAAAATTCTGGAGTCGCAAGTTGGGCAAATAACGAAGCAACTCACATCTCAACCATCAGGTGCAGTGCAAAAGAATGCAGACCCAAATATGAGAGAGGTGAATGCTATTTTTATGCAGCATGAGGAGATTGGAGTGGTAAGCAAAGAAGAGAAAGTTGATCAGCCGACTCCAAGCAAAAAGAACCGAGGTAAGAAAGGTAAGAGTTATGATTTTGATCAATGCGTTGATATTTCTTTACTTCCCTACCCCCAAAGATTTTTACAATTGAAGGCTGAGTTTCAAAAGAAAAAATGTCTTGAAGATCTCAAGAACCTACACTCTAACATTCAGTTTGCAGAGCAGGAAGAGGTGGCTTTTACTGAAGAAGATGGTAAGGGGAGGCAAGGAGGTCTTCCCCAAAAGCTGCAAGATCCCGGGGAATTCGTCGTACCATGTGAAATAGGGGGTCAGTTAGTGGAAAAAGCTATATGTGATTCAGGAGCATGTGTGAATATAATGTCGAGTTCTCTCTATGATAAACTTGGATTGAGCAACATGAAGCCCACGAGATTAAGTTTACAAATGGCAGACAAATCGATCAGGACACCGTTGGGCATTGTAGAAGATGTTGAGCTCAAAATTGATAAATTGAAGCTTCCAGTCGATTTTTTGGTACTTGACATGAGGGACAGTCAGAATGTTCGTACCATTTTAGGACGACCATTCTTGGCTACTGCTGGAGCCGTCATTGATTTGAGACAAGGAAAACTGACCATGGAGGTTGATGGTCAAAACATAGAACTCAAGGCTTCCAAGATATCATACGATCCACCATGAACAAGATGGGTATAGTCGGGCTGATGACGTTAAACCAAGCGCTGTGTGGGAGGCAACCCACAATTTAATTTCTTTAGCATTCATTTTGTTTTTATTATTTTATTTTATCTTACGTGCTTAGTTGTTAATTTTACCCACCACCAGATCTATCACCGCCGCAGCCCATGGACGGGGAATGATGATTCGGGCCTCAAGTTCTGACACTCGGGAGCTAGGTATGTGTTGTCATGTTCTTTATTTCCATACATTGCGGATAATGCATACTTTAAGTTTGGGGGGGTAACAAATTGCTTGTTGGAATCTGAATTTTTATTTTGCACAGTAGTTAGTTTGATTTTTTTTTTTTATTTATTGCATTCTATATTTGTTAGGTAGAGTCATGGATAAGTAAAATGTGTGACCGATGATGAAAACTGAATTGCGATCCTGAAATTTATATGTGTTCATGATAACTTAGGAGTCACAATTATTTTGCACTGTCGTGTTTGTTGATATTATCGTTGTTTAGAGACAAGTTGCATGCCTGTGATGCTAAACAGATGAGAGAGATCTGATTATTGGTAATTCTTGCATGACATTGATTGACACTTTTGCAATCATAGGAATGAGCTAGGCAATTGTTCGCAATATCCTTGGGCCTGTGTTCTTTGCTTATTGTCAATTGTAGCCCTTTGAGCTTCAAGTTAATTGAGATGCTTAAATTTTCTTCGTGCACCTATTTCATATATCATTTTTATTGAAAATTGCATGTGATTGGTGTATATGAGTTGACTAATGGATTGACGGAAGTCTAGAACTTGTTTGAACACTTTTCGAGGCGAAATACAGATAATATGTAACATACGAATGATTTAGGCGATCTTTGAAACCGTTGAGCCTTCGAGCCTACCAAATGAACATGAAATATCCCTAGTGTCCCATTTTGAGCTTACTAAAAATCAAGTGGTGTGTGTCAATGATATACAATCAACCCCCACTTGTATCTATTCTACATCCCACAACAACTACCTAATGAAGCCGATACACTTATTTTCCTACCTGATTTTGAGAGAAATAATTCATTGGTGGTGTAGTGATTCAAAAGCTCCTTGAAAAGAAAAATAAAAATTGAAGTGAGCAAAGAGGGAGTTGAAAATAGACAAAAAGAAAGAGAAAAAGTTCAATCAAAGAAAATATAAGGGAGATGAAGGATATGAATTAAAAGAAAACAATAAGTGGATGGTGGATGAAAAAGAAAATGAAAAAGAGTGAAATTGATGAAGAGTTGATTATTTCTCTCAAATTTTGAATTCCATACCTTTTATTGTAGCCGTGAGCCGTGGCCTAACGTTACAAGCCTACAAGACCTATTAACCTTGTCACATTTATCCAATATACTAGTGGAGAAAAGTTGTTCAATTCAAGCCTATGGATACCTGAAACTCATTGTCAACAAGTATAGACCTTAATCACTTGCTTGCAAGCATCTCATTTTGTGATTTCATCTTTGGCATACTTGTGTTGATCATCTTTCGAGCCAAATAATCACCGAAAAAGTCCTATGTGATCTGTGAATGCAAATGTTTATGTTGATGATGTGAAAGTTGAACTGAACTGAGGATTTCTTGATCCTGTAAGGCAAAGGGGCATTACAACTTTATTTGAGCATTCGATGGGGTAAACAAACATTGACATATCACACACACACGTGACTCTTGGGAAATCGTGAATTACATGAAATTAGATGAATCGGAGGTCATTATCACTTTTTGCACATCCATGACTTTAGTAGTTTGCGTATTTTTATTCCTTCTTTATTAGCTTTTCTTATATTTTGCTCGGGACTAGCAAAAATTCAAGTTTGGGGGGTTTGATAAGTGCAAGATTTGCACTAAATTTACCTTTGAATCCATTTTGAATTATGCTTGTTTCGAACAGAATTACGCGTTTTTGGTTTGTTTATGTTGTCATTTCAGGAATGGAGAAAATAGCGGACACGAAGCCAAGTGAACCAAGAAGTGCATTACCACGAGCACGCCATGGGACAGAAGTGCGCGCGCCATCGCGCCATTTCACGCGCACTCGCACGCACATACACTCAAGCCTCGGACAGAGCCTCCCGCGCGCCCGCGCGAGATCACGCGCAGCCGTGCGCAAAGATGTGCAGGATGATCGACAGTGGCTGGCGCGCCACCGCGCCAGTTCATACGCACCCGCGCGTACAGACCCGAGAGCAACGCGCGCCAGCACGACTTCATGCGCGACCGCGAGCATACATGCACGGGCAGATGAACAGCTACTCGCGTTCCACCGCGCCATTTCATGCGCCACCGCGCGCGCGCCGCAGCTTGAATAGGTATAAAAGCACGATCGCTAGGTCAGAAAAAGGGGGCAGCCGTTTTGGTAGAGAAAAAACCTCGGAGGGCTGGAGAAATCAAGAGACGAAGATCCGGAACGCGAAGATCGATCGCAGATACGAAGAACGACGGATCTGGACACAGAGACGACACTTTGGATTTGTCTTTTATCTTTCGTTTTTATATTTTCGTGTAACTCAATGTCTGAATCTTCAAACATGCATTGTGTTTATTTAGATTTCGTGATGAACTAAATTCCCATTCTAGAGAATGACGTAACTCTGTTGATACGATGATTTGACACCGTTATTTGTTTGATTGAATTCCGCTTTCGTTTAATTGTGTTCTCTGCGTTTACTGCACTGCAATTTACTGGCCATAAATTGTTTGTTGTTTGATTAATCTTATAACTCGGGAGAGGGACTAGGATTATAGATCATTAGAGACACATCGTTGAATGTTTATAGCGTTCGGAAGGAGTATAACTTTAGCGAGGCTTAGTAAGAACATTGTATGCGCTTATCTATGAAACGTAGATTCTAATTAGGAATAATTGAATCGAAGTTGATAGATACACTTTATTCGTCACTTGGGAAAGGGGGAATAAAACAATCTAAGTGTTCTTGGCCATTAATCGATTGGAATTCAGGAATATAAATTAAACTGTGAATAATTATCGTGGAAACTTTGTGAAATCATTTCTCTAGATACCTTCTCTCATTATTATCTCTCAATCCGGTGATTTAATTTATTCATTGCTTTCAATTAATTCGTTTAAACAAACAAAACTGATTACTGATTTTTCTAGATAAAGTCTTGGCTATTTTAATTACAAGAATTGATATACATTTTTATACACACTCCTCGTGGGATCGATACTTGTACTCAAAAGTATATTTTACTATAACTTGACATCGTGCGCTTGCGAGCAGTTAAGAAAACGCGCAACAGATGTTTCGGGCAGCTTGTTGCTGCCCATTTCGGGCAGCTCGGGCTGCCCGAGGGGCTGCCCATTTCGAGCAGCAAGGGCTGCCCGAGGGGCTGCCCGAACAGCCCTTACTTTAAAATAAAAAAAAAATTTGTTGCCGCAATCTGGCGACGTAGCTCCGGCGACGGTGATGACGACTAGGGTTTCCAAAAGTGTTTTGGATTATCAAAGTGTCATGGGCCTTGAGTTGTTGGGCCATTGGATGACTAACATATTTGTGAATTTTAAATGGGTCAAAATATTTTTGGTGAAAAATAAGTTTTTGGGCCCTTAAGTTTAAAATTACAAAAGTTGTAAATTTTTCTCATAAAATAAATAATTGAAGTTGGACTTTAATTATTATAGTAAATTGTGATTTATAAGAAATTCGTTTATAAATAAATTAATTGGAAAGTAGACAAAGGTGTTTGTATATTTTGTTAATTTAGTTTATAATCGTGGCGGTTAGTGATTGGATCAAGATATATAATATTGGATCAATTAATTATTGTGATAATTAATTGATGGTGTATGATATGTGATATTATGCCTGAAGGATGATCGAAAGCCCAAGCCCAATTTGCTAGGTGTATGCTAGGATATTTTGTGATGAATGATTGTAATAATTATCAATTTATAAAGTGGGCTTGGTTTATGGCCCGTTCCCACCCCCATGAGATATATCCCTATTTGCCATGGATATTTATTCGTAAATATTAGTATAGTGGATGATCAAGATTGGAAGATGGTGGCCATGATGATTATGAAGATCGCAGACATGTAAATATTGGAAGCTAATGTAATAGTTGCGCCGGGCCGTTACTATTGGGGCGATTGATCATCCTTGTTTGTTTACTGTTTATAATATATGCATGATATGTTATAAATAATGAGTATGTGCGTTATTATTATGATAATAACAAAGTTGCATGAATCCGGCAAACATACGATCAAACATGGCGAGCTTTTAAATAAAATTAATGATGAGACCTTTCAAAATTTAAAAACCTTCATTTTGAATAAGATTCAAAATTAATATCAAGCTCGAGAAGGGGAATTATAAATTTGTTTATAATTTCCATGTCTTCCATCGACAATGGGTGCATGATGAACGCTACCTGTACTTGGGGCTCTGCTCATATTATTGGGGGGGCACTGGGTGCCGGAAAGCTGTGACATCCATTGACATGGTGATGTGAACTACGTGAACTACCATGATTTCGGCTCATATTATTGGGGGAACTCATGGCGACCGTCCATTAAGGTTCAACATCGATGGGTAAGGCTTGACACGTGAAGATGAACGAAAGTTTACGTAAGGGTTGCATTGTGATGCAATTGGAAACTACCTTTTAGGGATTATGATTGGCTGATATTATTCGGGATCATAATTCGCTAATTGGACATTACGTACCTAATGAGGAAAGGAGTTTCCTGTTTTCACTACAAGGTAGTGAAAATGACAAAACAGTTGGAGCGAAAATTTATAAAGTTAAAGTCCAAACTTTATATCTTATTAAATATTTTAAAATAGTTATTAACTTTTATCTGTTTTACTTTTCTGTACAAAATTTGACAATGTCTTCAATTCGCAACCCGCTATACTCGAAAAACATGTGTTAACCAGACCTAACTATCTCACTTGGCTAAGAAATCTGAAAATCGTCCTAAACTCGGAAAAGATTGCATATACACTGACTGAGTCGCCCCCTGCTGAGGCTCCGACTAGCTGCACTCCTGAGGAATTGCAGACCTACAAGGATTGGTGTGACCATGACTTGAAGGCTAGGTGTTATATGCAGGCTTCTATGAATGATGAGCTGCAGAGGCGTTTTGAGGATGCAAAGAATGCTGCTGACATTCATATGCACCTCAAGGAGCTCTTTGGTGAGCAGACTCGGCCTCTTAGGCATGCTACCGTCAAGGAACTGATCACTATGCGCATGCGAGATGGGGCCTCGGTCCATGAGCATGGCCTGAAGATGATTGGGCTCGTGGACAAGCTCGTTGGCATGGATCTGATCTTGCCTTCGGAGTTGACCACTGACGTGTTGCTCTTATCGCTGCCTAGCTCATTTGATCCTTTTGTGGTGAACTTCAATATGAACAAGATGGAGCCGACCTTTGAGGAGTTGGTGAACATGCTTGTGACCTTTGAGTCTACCATCAAGAAAGAGAAGCCGGTTCTTTTTGTGGGCTCTTCATCTGGTACGAAGACCGGTCCACCTGGGAAGGGAAAGAAGTGTTCTTTCCAACGTCCCAAGAAGAGCGTGCCCTTGAAGAGGCAGACTCTGGGTCTTGTAGTGGCAGCCACACCAGTGAAGGCTGACAAGCATGTTGACATCTGTCATCACTGCAAGAAGCCTGGACATTGGAGGCGTAAGTGCAGGGAATATCTTGCCCAGAAGAGTTCTGGAAAAAGTAAGTTCTATATCGAAGTAAACATTTCAATTAACTCTACTTCTTGGGTATTGGATACCGGCTGTGGCTCACATCTCTGTAATGATTTGCAGGTGATGGGAAGAAGTAGGAGGCTCAGGGAATGTGAGACCTTCTTGAGGATGGGCAATGGGGCAAGAGTTGCTGCCAAAGCTGTTGGAGATGTTTCTTTAATTTTGAACAATGATTTTAAGTTGTTGTTAAGAGATGTTTTGTTTGTACCAGACTTGGTGAAAAACATTATTTCCATTTCTATGTTAGACAAAGATGGATTTTCTTGTTTATTTAGCAAAGGTGTTTGCAATATTAATAAGAATGAATGTTTAATTGGTACTGGAGAACTTGAAAACGATCTCTACACCTTAAAATTGAAAGAGATTCCACTTAACTAAAAGGGGATCGGTTACGGTGACCGGAAGCGCAACGGAAGTTTAAAAATTTTCATTTTTCATCAAAAATTCGGCCACCTCATGATAATGTGTAGCAAATACAATAAACACCAAAAATGACATACATAGGATGTTTAGAAATGTGCCTATCAATCACAAGGATTGATGTATGGTCCAACTTTGTTGTTAAACAACAAAGCTCTTGAATGGATGACAAGTCTACAAGCTTCCTCCTCCAACTTCTTGAATCTTTCCTTCAAATTAGGCCCACCACCAACTAGGTAGATCCCTTCATATTTTGCACTAGAAAAATATGAAGATTTTTCAAAGAGAAGTGTGTGTATTCTTCAACAATTGAAGAACAAAAATATGGAGAGGAAAAAGGAGAGAATTTCGGCCATCTTCATCTAGGAGGGAAGGAGAATGAATTCTCTTGGTTTTGTGAAAAGTAGAGACCAACTTTTGCATGCCAAGCCTTGGTAACCCAAAAAGTTGTCTCCAACTCTTCACCTCCCATGCATGATATATTATATGGTTTTTATCAAAATAAAAACCATGGACTAGATTTATTTATCTCAAACATATTTGAGACTAATTAAACATTACTTGAATTTACCCAAGTCCCACTAGTTAAATAATTAATTTAAATTGAGCTCTACAAGACTCAATATAATTTAATTAATTCAACACTTGAATTAATTTAATTATTTGGACTATACTAGGTCCACTAGTGTTTAATTAATTCAACACTTGAATTAATTTAATTTAGTACATAATAATGTTTATGAAAATCACAATTTTCAAATACATTATTCACTTGGCCAACTTTTAATTTAGGAACACTTCCATAAATTAAAATTTACATTTCTCTCATAGAAGTCATACTTCTATTTTTCTTTGCACTTATAAACTCATTTATAAGTCGTTCAACACATTGAACTATTTTCTCCTTTATAGAAGTCATAATTCTAATTTTCCTTACGCTTATAAACTCCTTTATAAGCCGTTCAACACATTGAACTATTTTCACTTCTCAACGGGATCTAGAAAGCTAGTACTTGTGTGGCCCTCAATGGTTCATTGATACAACTAGCCGCGGGTACACATCTCCATGTGATTCAGACTAAACATGTCCTTATATGAGCATACCCCAATTGCACCATTCTTACTTATCAACTCCTTGATAATAAGAACGTCAGAACTCAAGTCTGATAGTACCCAACCAATCATGTTAAACGCCTAGCAGCATCGCTTACATGATTCCCTAGGTATCAAATGATAGTGCCTGCAAGAACCATTCAATTATGGTTAGCGTACAGTACGGTCCCTTCAACTCATATATCCCGATCGATTCGACAACCATTGGTCCATCGAGAGTTGTCAATGAATCGATACTATGTGTCATGTCGTAGTTGCATCAATGATGTAATCTATGAAACCCCTTTCATAATTACAACCATACTCTGGCCAGAGATTTCAACCTACATACACATGATAACACATAGGATATCCATACCCGAAGGTAAGCAGTGAATCCCCGACTACAATGCATCGACTCCTATATGTTTCGACATGACACCCAACATTGCCACCTGATGACCCCATAAGAGTCGGTAAACAAGTCAAAGTGAAATGCTAGCACATAGAGTCTCAATGTTGTCCCGGGTCATAAGGACTAATGGTGTACAACCATAAACTAGGACGTTTCCACTCGATAAGTGAGAACCACTTGGAAAGTCCTTTAATGGAGGGTTGTTCAGTGCACTCTACTAGGAGCACCTATCTGCATGCTCGGACATCACAATGTCCCCTACCAATGAAACATGGTACTCACATCGCAGATACTAGTCTCTAACTCCAGCGGCCTATATCTTTCTTAGTGGCGGCTGAATCGACTAGGAACCGTTTAGAATATACAGTATTACAAATATGAGTTTCATGATACCCATCATATGAACATCTCATATTCTTTCTACCATTTGTATATTCAAGGGCTTTATCTATGCAACTAGCATGGGTATACAGATAAAGATGTGCCAAAATAATAATATCAAATATTACTAAAATAAAGATTGCTTATACATAGAGTTTCACTGTGAACACTCGGCCAACACTTGGCTCGATGGGCACCTACTCTAACAATCTCCCACTTGCACTAGAGCCAACTACCCATATGCTTTAAACCCATTGATTCGCGATGCTTGTCGAATAATGGTCCAGGTAAAGGCTTAGCTAGTGGATCAACAACATTATCTGCGGAGCCGACTATGTCAAAAGACACCTCTCTACTTTCCACAATCTCTCCGAGGATGTTGTACTTTCTCAATACATGTTTGGACTTCTGATGAGACCTAGGCTCCTTTGCTTGAGCTATAGCTCCCGTGTTGTCACACAACACCGAGACAGGAGCAACTCCATTAGGAATGACGTCCAACTCTTAGACGAAATTCCTTATCCAAACAGCCTCCCTTGCTGCATCTGATGCAGCAATGTATTCGGCCTCTATGCTGGAATCCGCAGTATTGTCTTGCTTGGAACTCTTCCAAGAGACAGCAGCACCATTGAGCATGAATACAAACCTAGAGGTTGACTTCGAGTCATCCATATCACTTTGGAAGCTAGAGTCGGTATAGCCTTCCAATTTTAGTTCTCCACCCCATAGACCAAGAAAAATTTATTGGTCCTTCTCAACTACTTGAGGATGTCTTTCACAGCTTTCCAGTGTGGAAGACCAGGGTTCGATTGATATCTACTCACTACACTTAGTGCAAAAGCCACATCAAGACGTGTAGATATCATCCCATACATGATGCTACCAATCGCAGATGCGTAAGGAATGCTTTGTCATCGCCGCTATCTCTGCATCAGTCTTGAAAGACAGACTTGGATAGGGACACGCCATGACACATTGGTAGATATCCTCTCTTGGACTTATCCATCGAGAACCTCTTCACGATGGTATCAATGTATGTGGACTGGGTGAGACCAAGCAATCTTTTCGATCTATCTCAATAGATCTGTATCCCAATACAAAAGATGCTTCACCCAAGTCCTGCATCGAGAACTTACTAGCTAACCATATCTTAGTCGATTGCAACATTCCTACATCATTCCCAATGATTAGAATGTCATCAAAATAAAACACCAGGAATGTCACAACACTCCCACTGACATTCTTATACACATAGAGTTCCTCAGGATTCTTAGCAAAACCAAACTCTTTGATCGTACTATCGAATCTGAGGTTCCAACTCCTAGATACCTGCTTTAGACCGTAAATAGATCTCTGAAGTTTGCATACCATATGCTCACTTTCGATAGATGTAAACCCTCCAAGTTTGAGACATGTAAACCTCTTCCTTAATATCCCCATTAAGAAAGGTTGTCTTGACATCTATCTGCCATATCTCATAGTCATACCATGCAGCTATGACTAGCAAAATCCTTATGGACTTGAACATTGCAACTGGTGAAAAGGTTTCCTCAAAGTCAACTCCTTGTATTTGAGTATATCCTTTTGCATCAATCGCGCCTTGAAGGTCAATACCTTCCCATCCGCCCCAAGTTTCCTCTTGTAAATCCATTTACACCCTATGGGAACAATTCCCTCAGGTGGATCCACGAGATTCCACACTTGGTTCGAATGCATGGAATTCATCTCAAATTCCATTGCTTCAAGCCATTTAGGATGAATCGGCATCAGATAATGCTTCCTTGAAGGTCCTTGGATCACATCCATGGATAGGCTCATCATGGCCCTCTTCAAGAAGCAGACCATACCTCATAGGTGGTCTCGAGACTCTCTCGGATCTTTTAGGAGCTTGTATCTCCTCACTTGGCTCTTCGGGTGTGGGTTCTATAATTGTGGGTGTCTCTCGAACCTCTTCGAGTTCTATCATCTCCCAATTTCTATCCAATAGAAATTCCCTTTCCAAAAAGGTTGCATTCCTAGAAACAAACACCTTTGTTTCTTGTGTATGATAGAAATGATATCCAACTGAATTCCTTGGATATCCCACAAAGTAGCATAAAATGGATCGACTATCCAATTTATCTCCCACTACCTGCTTCATAAGCAGGGCACCCCCATATTCTAAGATAAGAATACTTAGGAGGCTTACCCATCCATATCTCATATGGTGTATGCCTTTGAATGGACATTTAATGGAATATCTTTCAATTTTAAGTTATAGAGATCGTTTTCAAGTTCTCAAGTACCAATAAAACATTCATTCTTGTAAATATTGCAAACACCTTTGCTAAATAAACAAGAATATCCATTTTTATCACAATAGAAATGGAAATAATGTTTTTTTTTTTCACCAAAAGGGTACAAACAAAACATCTCTTAAAAAATTAACTTAAAATCATTGTTCAACAATAAGTAAGCATTTCTTCAACAGTCTTGGCAGCAACTCTTGCTCCATTGCCCATCCTCTAGAAGGTCACACCTTCCTTAAGCTTTCTACTTCTTCCCATCACCTGTAACACATTACAGAGATGTGATCCACATCCGGTATCCAATACCCAAGAAGTAGAGTTAATTGAAATGTTTACTTCAATTTAGAACATACCGTTTCCAGAACTCTTATGGGCCAGATATTCCTTGCAATTTCGCCTCCAATGTCCAGGCTTCTTGCAGTGATGACAAACATCACTAGTCTTGTCAGCCTTAACTGGTGTGGCTGCCACAACGGGATTCGGAGAATGCCTCATCAAGGGCACGTTCTTCTTGGGACGTTGGAAAGAACTCTTCTTTCCCTTCCCATGTGGATCAATCTTCGTACCAGATGAAGAACCCACATAAAGAACCAACTTCTCCTTTTTGATAGTGGATTCAAACGTAACAAGCATATTTACCAACTCCTCAAGGGTCGGCTCCATCTTGTTCATGTTGAAGTTCACCACAAAAGGATCAAATGAGCTAGGCAATGATAACAGCAACACGTCGGTGGTCAACTCCGAAGGCAAGATCATATCCATGCCAACGAGCTTGTCCACGAGCCCAATCAACTTCAGGCCATGCTCATGGACCGAGGCCCCATCTCGCATGCGCATAGTGATCAGCTCCTTGACGGTAGCATGCCTAAGAGGCCGTGTTTGCTCACCAAAGAGCTCCTTGAGATGCAAAAGAATGTCAGCAGCACTCTTTGCATCCTCAAAACGCCTCTGCAGCTCATCATTCATTGAAGTCAGCATATAACACCTGGCTATCAAGTCATGGTCACACCATTCCTTGTAAGTCTGCAATTCCTCAGGAGTGCAGTCAGTCGGAGCCTCAACAGGGGGCGACTCAGTTAGTGTATATGCTACCCTTTCCGAATTCAAGACGATTTTCAGGTTTCTTAGCCAAGTGAGGTAATTAGGTTCAGTTAATATGTGTTTGTCGAGTATTACAGATATCGGATTGCGCATTGAAGACATTGTCAATTTGTACTGAAAAGTAAAACAGATAAATGTTGATGACTATTTTAAAATATTTAGTAAGATATGAAGCTTGGACTTTTACTTCATAAATATTTGCTCCCACTGTTTTGACATCTTTCACTACCCTCTAGTGAAAACGGGAAACATCTTTCCTCAGTAGGTACGTAAGGTCCAATTAGCGAATTATGATCCCGAATAATATCAGCCAATCACAATTCCTAAAAGGTAGTTTCCAATTGCATCACAATGCAACCCTCTACGTAAACTTTTGTCTCACGTTTGATTAGGACCCAATAATATGACGTCGTTCATCTTTACGTGTCAAGCCTTACCCATCGATGTTGAACCTTAATGGACGGTCGCCATGAGTTCCCCCAATAATATGAGCCGTAGTTCACACGTAGTTCACATCACCATGTCAACCATGGTACACTACAAGAAAAACCACATACAACAACACACATACGACAACGGTTTTTGTGCAAAACCGTTGTCGTAGAGTTTTTAACAACGGTTTTAGCCAAAACCGTTGTCTTTTTGGGATCAAAGACAACGGTTTTAAACAACTGTTGTCTTTGGGGGGTCAAAGACAAGGGTTTTAGGGTCAATGACAACGGTTCATAGAACCGTTGTCTATTAGCGTGTTTTTTTTGGGCTACGACAACGGTTTTTAAAAACCGTTGTCTATTAGCGTGTCTTTTTAGGCCTACGACAACGGTTTTTAAAAACCGTTGTCTATTAGCGGTTTTTTTTTTGCTACGACAACGGTTTTTAAAAACCGTTGTCTATTAGCGTTTCTTCTTTGGCCTACGACAACGGTTTTTAAAACCGTTGTCTATTATTGTGTTTTTTTGGACAATGACAACGGTTTTTTCAAACCGTTGTCTATTAGCGGTTTTTTTCGAGCTACGACAACGGTTTTTAAAAAACCGTTGTCGTAGAATTTTTTAAAATAATTTGTAGCGTGTATTTTTAGACAATCGACAACGGTTTAAGAAAACACAACGTTAATTAGCGACGGTTTTAGCGACGGTTTTAGGACAAAACACAACGTAAATTAGCGACGGTTTCATATATACCGTCGCTAAACTCATTTTAGCGACGGTTTAGCCAAATCCCGTCGCGAATTTCAAAAATTTGATCCCGCCTTGTTTTCCCTCTATTTGTAGCGACGGTTATATACATACCATCGCTACATTCATATTTGCGACGGTGTAAACAAAAACCGTTGCTATGTTTTGCGATAGCTTCATGTAAAACCGTCGCTATATTGATTATAGCGACGGTATGCAAAACGTCTGTCGCTAAGTTTAGCGACGATTAAGACAAAACCCGTCGCAGATTTAAAAAATTCAATCCCACCTATTTCTCCCCCCATTTTCTTCCACCACTCTCTATAAATACATACAAATTCACTCCACTTTCTTCCACTTCACCTCACCAAACTTAAATTTTTTCTCATTTACACGATTTTACAACTTCATAACACTTAAAATTTTTATCACTTACACAATTTTATCACTTCACAACACTTAAAATTTTTATCTCTTACACGATTTTTTTATCATTTCAAAACAATTAAAATTTTATCTTTTACACGATTTTATTACTTCACGACACTTAAAGTTTTTATCTCTTACAAGATTGTACCAATTCACAATACAAATTTATAAAATTCTTAATTTTTTTTTATTTTACGTAAAATATTAGCGACGGACTTAAAAATCGTCGCAAAATAGCGACAGTATTCCCAAATAAATACTGTCGCTACATTTAGCGACGGGTTTTAAAACCGTCGCAACAAATATTAGCGACGGTTTTTTAAAACCGTCGCAAAATGCTGCTACGACAACGGTTTTATTTGCGACGGTTTTCATTGCCGTCGCAAATTTTAATAGCAAAATCGTTGTCGTTGATAGAAAATACAACGGTTTAACACCGTTGCAAAACCGTTGTCGTTGGTAGAAAAGACAACGGTTTAAAACCGTTGTCGTTGAAGATACTTTCAACAACACCCTCAGTTACAACAGTCGAAAATGGCCTACGACAACGGATTTTATCCGTTGTCGTTTGGCGTTTTTGTTGTAGTGGTAGTTCACACGTAGTTCACATCAATCATGGGAGTTCCACGTATTTTACATCACCATGTCAATGGATGTCACAGCTTTCCGGCACCCAAAGCTCCCCCAATAATATGAGCCGAGCCCCGAGTACTGGTAGCGTTCATCATGCACCCATTGTCAATGGAAGACATGGAAATTATAAACAAATTTATAATTCCCCTTTTCGGGCTTGATATTAATTTTGAATCTTATTCAAAATGAGGGTTTTTAATTTTGAAAGGTCTCATCATTAATTTTATTTTAAAAACTCGCCATGTTTGATCGTATGTTTGCCGGATTCATGCAACTTTGTTATTAACATAATAATAACGCACATACTCATTATTTATAACATATCATGCATATATTATAAACAGTAAACAAAACAAGAATTATCAATCGCCCCAATACTAATGGCCCGTGTGAGCTAAACACGGGCCTAGGTCCAATCCTAGGGTAAATGCAAGGGATGCAAATGCAACTATTACATTAGCTTCCAATATTTACATGTCTTCGATCTTCATAATCATCATGGCCACCATCTTCCAATCTTGATCATCTACTATACTAATATTTACAAATAAATATCCATGGAAAATAGGGATACATCTCATGGGGGGTGGGAACGGGCCATAAACCAAGCCCACTTTATAAATTGATAATTATTACAATCATTCAACACAAAATATCCTAGCATACACCTAGCAAATTGGGCTTGGGCTTTTGATCATCCTTCATGCATAATATCACATATCATACATCATCAATTAATTATCACAATAATTAATTGATCCAATATTATATATCTTGATCCAATCACTAACCGCCACGATTATAAACTAAATTAACAAAGTATACAAACACCTTTGTCTACTTTCAAATCAATTTATTTATAACCGAATTTCTTGTAAATCACTATTTACTATAAATATTTAAAGTTCAACTTAAAATATTTATTTCATGAGAAAATATTTGCAACTTTTGTAATTTTAAATTTAAGGGCCCAAAAATTCATTTTTCACCAAAAACGTTTTGGCCCATTTAAAATTCACAAATATGTTAGCCATCCAATGGCCAAACAACTCAAGGCCCATGACACTTTGATATTTCAAAACATCTTTTGAAAACCCTAGTCGTCATCGCCGTCGCCGGATTCCGGCAACAAATTTTTTTTTTTTTATTAAAGTGTAGGGGCTGTTCGGGCCGCCCCTCGGGCAGCCCCAGCTGCTCGAAATAGGCAGCAACTTGCTGCCCAAAACCCGCCCCAATCCGGCCATGAATTCGTTGCAAAATTTTGTTCTCATGCGGTTAGAAATCAATCTCAACATAATATCTTGTAGTTGCTACACAAAATCGTAACCATAGCTCGGATACCACTTGAAAGGGATCGGTTACGGTAACCGGAAGCGCAACGGAAGTTTAAAAATTTTAATTTTTCATCAAAAATTCGGCCACCTCATGATAATGTGTAGCAAATACAATAAACACCAAAAATGACATACATAGGATGTTTAGAAATGTACCTATCAATCACAAGGATTGATGTATGGTCCAACTTTGTTGTTAAACAACAAAGCTCTTGAATGGATGACAAGTCTACAAGCTTCCTCCTCCAACTTCTTGAATCTTTCCTTCAAATTAGGCCCACCACCAACTAGGTAGATCCCTTCATATTTTGCACTAGAAAAATATGAAGATTTTTCAAAGAGAAGTGTGTGTATTCTTCAACAATTGAAGAACAAAATATGGAGAGGAAAAAGGAGAGAATTTCGGCCATCTTCATCTAGGAGGGAAGGAGAATGAGTTCTCTTGGTTTTGTGAAAAGTAGAGACCAACTTTTGCATGCCAAGCCTTGGTAACCCAAAAAGTTGTCTCCAACTCTTCACCTCCCATGCATGATATATTATATGGTTTTTATCAAAATAAAAACCATGGACTAGATTTAATTATCTCAAACATATTTGAGACTAATTAAACATTACTTGAATTTACCCAAGTCCCACTAGTTAAATAATTAATTTAAATTGAGCTCTACAAGACTCAATATAATTTAATTAATTCAACACTTGAATTAATTTAATTATTTGGACTCTACTAGGTCCACTAGTGTTTAATTAATTCAATACTTGAATTAATTTAATTTAGTCCATAATAATGTTTAAGAAAATCACAATTTTCAAATACATTATTCACTAGGCCAACTTTTAATTTAGGAACACTTCCATAAATTAAAATTTACATTTCTCTCATAGAAGTCATACTTCTATTTTTCTTTGCACTTATAAACTCATTTATAAGTCGTTCAACACATTGAACTATTTTCTCCTTTATAGAAGTCATACTTCTAATTTTCCTTACGCTTATAAACTCCTTTATAAGCCGTTAAACACATTGAACTATTTTCACTTCTCAACGGGATCTAGAAAGCTAGTACTTGTGTGGCCCTCAATGGTTCATTGATACAACTAGCCGTGGGTTCACATCTCCATGTGATTCGAACTAAACATGTCCTTGTATGAGCATACCCCAATTGCTCCATTCTTACTTATCAACTCCTTGATAATAAGAACGTCAGAACTCAAGTCTGATAGTACCCAACCAATCATGTTAAACGCCTAGCAGCATCGCTTACATGATTCCCTAGGTATCAAATGATAGTGCCTGCAAGAACCATTCAATTATGGTTAGCGTACAGTACGGTCCCTTCAACTCATATATCCCGATCAATTCGACAACCATTGGTCCATCGAGAGTTGTTAATGAATCGATACTATGTGTCATGTCGTAGTTGCATCAATGGTGTAACCTATGAAACCCCTTTCATAATTACAACCATACTCTGGCCAGAGATTTCAACCTACATACACATGATAACACATAGGATATCCATACCTGAAGGTAAGCGGTGAATCCCCGACTACAATGCATCGACTCCTATATGTTTCGACATGACACCCAACCTTGCCACCTGATGACCCCATAAGAGTCGGTAAATAAGTCAAAGTGAAATGCTAGCACATAGAGTCTCAATGTTGTCCCGGGTCATAAGGACTAATGGTGTACAACCATAAACTAGGACGTTTCCACTCGATAAGTGAGAACCACTTGGAAAGTCCTTTAATGGAGGGTTGTTCAGTGCACTCTATCAGGAGCACCTATCTGCATGCTCGGACATGACAATGTCCCCTACCAATGAAACATGGTATTCACATCGCAGATAGTAGTCTCTAACTCCAGCGGCCTATATCCTTCTTAGTGGCGGCTGAATCGACTAGGAACCGTTTAGAATATACAGTATTACAAATATGAGTTTCATGATACCCATCATATGAGCATCTCATATTCTTTCGACCATTTGTATATTCAAGGGCTTTATCTATGCAACTAGCATGGGTATACAGATAAAGATGTGCCAAAATAATAATATCAAATATTACTAAAATAAAGATTGCTTATACATAGAGTTTCACTGTGAACACTCGGCCAACACTTGGCTCGACGGGCACCTACTCTAACATTAACAATGTCCAAGCTATAACAACTACAAACAAGCGCAAGCAAGATACTCTAAATTCGGCACAATGTTTGATATGTCCCTAAGAAGGATGAACAAGTTAGTGGGAGTATGTCCCTAACAATTCTCGATTAGGACATATGTCCCTAAGAAGGATGAACAAGTTAGTGGGAGTAGGCATGTTTGATATGTCTGATACTCATGCTCTCACGACTTGTGAATCATGTCTGAAAGGAAAGATGACCAAAATTCCCTTTAAGGGCCATGTGGATCGAGCCAAAGGGTTATGGGATTTGATCCATACCGATGTGTGCGGTCCTCTTAGCATCACCACTAAGCATGGACATGCCTACTTCATCACCTTTACCGATGACTTTTCGAGGTATGGGTTTGTGTATTTGATGAAATACAAGTCTGAAGCCTTTGAAAGGTTCAAAGAATTCAGAAGTGAAGTAGAGAAGCAATTGGGACGAAGCATCAAGACACTTCGATCGGATCGAGGTGGTGAGTACTTGAGTGCCGAGTTCCAAGAGTATCTTAGGGAGAATGGGATTCTCTCGCAGTGGACTCTGCCCGCTACACCACAGTTGAATGGTGTTTCGAAGCATCGTAACCGGACTTTGATGGACATGGTTCGGTCTATGATGGGGTTCACGGAGTTGCCGCCATCCTTTTGGGGATATGCGCTTGAGACAGCGGCGCTGTTGTTGAACAATGTCCATTCAAAGGCAGTTGACAAGACACCATATGAGATATGGATGGGTAAGCCACCCAAATATTCTTATCTTAGAATATGGGGGTGCCCTGCTTATGTGAAGTAGGTAGTGGGAGATAAATTGGATAGTCGATCCATTTTATGTTACTTTGTGGGATATCCAAAGAATTCGGTTGGATACTACTTTTATCATCCCCAAGAAACAAAGGTGTTTGTTTCTAGGAATGCAACCTTTTTAGAAAAGGAATTTCTATTAGATAGAAAAAGGCGAGATGATAGAACTCGAAGAGGTTCGAGAGACACCCACCATTATAGAACCCACACCCGAAGAGCCAAGAGAGGAGATACAAGCTCCTAGAAGATCCGAGAGAGTCTCGAGACCACCTATGAGTTATGGTCAGCTTCTTGAAGAGGGCCATGATGAGCCTAACCATGGATGTGATCCAAGGACCTTCAAGGAAGCATTATCTGATGACGATTCATCCAAGTGGCTTAAAGCGATGGAATCTGAGATGAAATCTATGCATTCGAACCAAGTGTGGAATCTCGTGGATCCACCTGAGGGAATTGTTCCCATAGGGTGTAAATGGATTTACAAGAGGAAACTTGGGGAGGATGGGAAGGTATTTGTGGGGACCCGGACGCTAATCATCTTCTTAATCATCGTTGAGATTTAATTATCAGTTATGATAAACAGGGTCTAAAAATTTTTCTTTTTAAAATGTAAATACGGAAGGTAATAGAATCTAAATAATATACATCTCAGTATAAAATACATTTCAGTATAAAAGTACAATACTGTACAATCTAAGTCTAAGGTTCGGTTACTAAGTTCAAGTAATAAACCAAATCTACAGTAAGTCCGGAATCACCACGCTAACTCTTCTTCTCTCCTCATCCTCTTGACCCCGATCCAGTCCCACCTGTTGTCATGCACACATACAAAACAAGACAAAAGCCGGATACCTTCGGTGAGAATAAATCCCAGTTTAAAACATGGTAAACATGTATATCCACAATATAATTAATGAAACATGCGGTCATGAATGAAATCAAACAATAGAGTTCATAATCTATGAAATCAAATCAAATAAGCATGTAACTCAAGTCAGATAAACATGCATATAAACAATCTAAATAATGAAACATGCTATCATAAATGAAAGAAATAACAATGGGCTCCATAATCTATGAATCCCATCCATCTACGCATGCAGTTCTAATCAAATCATGTCATGACTCGACTCCATGCTGACTCTAGGGATCCCGGGGTGAATAAGACGTCACTGTCTGTTACCTACTCTCCCAATCGGGGTAACGTACGTCTTATTCCTAGACTTCGGTCATATCTGTATCGAACAGTCTACAATCGGAGGGTGTCTGCTCCTATGTAACGATACACAGAACGTCTAGAGGTATGATTGTCTGTCAAGACTCTCCTATATGAAATGCAATGCATATAAATCTATAAACAAAGCATAATCATATCAAAATATAAACATTAATCTAGTATGTGATTTTTTTGGGAAACTCAAATGAGATCTGATTTGAGTTATGTCTTCCCGAATATCACATGAATTATACCTTTTTCTTCCCTGTCTGACGAAGACGATGACCTGTATTCAAATCTGTCCATATCCAATCTGAAAAGACAATATCGAGTACATAGTATCAATGAATAACTCAATTCACAATCTGTTCTGATCAATACTCAACTGAGTACATAATTTGATCAATATCTGAACAAAATACAATCTAATTTATATCAAAGTTATTGTAATACAATCGAAATCAAATCTGAATCTGAACAATCTAATTTAACTGATGTTTCAACGGCATAACGATAATGTCTCAATAACCCCGTCAGTCTAAACATCACAGATATAATATCAGACTTCGTAATCAATAACAATATCAGTCATAATCTCAATAACAATACAATTCTGATATGAAATCTCAGTCAGATCGACTCTGAAATTCATAACAATTGTATAAACTGTCTATTCTTTAATCTGACTTCGATTATACATTGTGTACGGTAGTAGAAACACCATATCGGATTCATATTCAATTCTGACAATATCATAATTTCAAAACATGTCTAAACGTAACAAAACTTACGTCCAGTTGTAGCCTGCGTTGATAGCAACACAGTACCGAAGTCGGATTCACAATCTAACGGCCGGATTTCACGTAACAATCAATTTCTCCTTCGAAAGAACCATAAGCTTTCTTTCTCCAATTCTTTACCTTTTATCTGAAGAAAGAGTCGGTTGATTACATTTATATATATACACCATGCATGTACAAAACGTGGCACACTCCTTTGTGCAGTACGTCTCGCGCATATGCGCGACATTCATCGGCGCATATGCGCGAGACACAATTCTTGGCGCGTGTCTCGGCAACACCTCTCGCGCATATCCGCGCCACTCATCCGCGCATATGCGCCAAAGCTTTTGGACTACCCGCGCATATGCGCGCATACAAGTCGCGCCTGTGCGCGCATAGTTCTGGACTTAACTTTGGCTACTGGACACCTCGCGCATATGCGTGCCCACACGCCGCGCATATGCGCCAAGTGTTCTGCCTCCTCCGCACATGTGCGCCTATACATATCGCGCATGTGCGCGAGGACTTGTCTTGGCACATTATGTCAATTCTTTTCTCAACTCTCCCGGTCTAATCTGTTCCGTCTATAAGTATCTCAATTAATCAATAACTCATTCCAGATTAATTTCTGATTACAGTAATAAAATCTCGGGCATTACATTTCTCCCCCTCTTAAATCTGAGTTTGTCCTCGAACTCATAAGTAATCAGTTCAAATATACTAGAAGAGATGTATCGTAAAGTTTAAATCAAAACTCAAATCTCCGATTCCAATCTGGAATAAGAATTCACTAAGTATAACATCATAATACTTCTCCAAATTCTTTTGACTGAATCAATCTCGCAGTACTGGCTATACAACATCCGTATATGTCAATCTACAGTTCATAGTAAATCAATACTATTGACGATTATTAATTCTGTTTATCCCGATCAAGGATATATTAAATCTTCCACTCTCAATACTAAGCATCATCATCCGATGTTGGTTTATCAAATCTGTCATTTCTGAGCTATCTTTATTCCTTTCTGAATCTTCTTTATAAGGACTCTGTAGTACTCACTGTACAATATGTCGTCTGTAACTATCTCAGTACTCTTTTGATAGCTATCACCACACAATTACCCATAAAGTAACAACACTTCATGTCAACTAGTGCTAGCATCCAGCACTACCGCTCTCTGGATATCTTCCATATCTGGATAGTACACTCTGGCTATCCGTCAATCGGTGAAAAATTTGCGAAATAACGTATGGTATACTCTGCCATATGTGCAAAATGAATCACAATCACAATCTGATACATTTTATTGCCACATTCTGTGCAATCTGATCATTTCTTTGACATCAATCTGTGTCATTTGCTCATGTTTGTACATCATCTTGTACAAACAGATAGATATAGATTGAACAATCTGTCAATCACAATCATATCATATTTCAATCTGGAGAAAATGGCGGTAATTTCATTACGAAAGCCATAGAAATGCACTCCCATTTCTATTCAAAAACATACACATCTGTAATAATCTTCTGATTTATGTCTTCATTTGTTGACAATTCGTACAATTCAGTACAATTTCTGCCAAAATTTCAGTACAAATCTGTCACAACTGACTTAATCTGTCTATATCAAAACTGTCTGTCCGAATATCATACATTCTCAGTCACAAACATGACAACTGAAGTCACTACAACGCATTTCTGACATTATCTGTGATTTCAACTTCGAACTACTGACATAAACAAATCAGTTAATAACATAATTTAAAGAAGAAATACCTACCTGATATTCGGCTCTGACTATCGATATCAATTCTATTATACAATTCTGAAACATTCTGACATCACAAGATAATCAGTCCTAATACAAAACACAGAATCACATATCTGTTACTCTGATCGATACACTATTCTGATTATCGAAATCAAGTTCTGAACATTCTGAGCACATTTCTGAAGAGATGTACCTCTCGAAAATAACTCTGATACAATTGAACTGTATATATTCTCAACGGTTCACAACAATCTGTATCATATACGGATTCAAAACAACAGTAATATCAAATCAGATACAAAATATCAGTAACCTGTACAGATCTAGTGAGTTCAGTGAACTCATAAAACAATGATTTCTGGTAAATATCTTCATGTCATTCTGATCAACTGCTATATCTTATCTGCAAATAAATTGTGCTCCCAACCAATATAAGGTATCACGAATACTGATTTAAAACAATAACAATACACAAGCAGATACAAAACAATAGTTAAATGAGATAATCTGTCAAATCAGACACCATAAATTTCTGACATTTCTGATATTTCTGATCTCCATATCTTTCAGTCACTGATCATAACCGCAACTGTGTCAAAGTCAATCTGTATACTAATTCCAGATATCACCTACTCTGAATACAATCTGTTTCAAGCGGAATTCTTATCTGAATAGTTTCTGTATACAATAATTCTAATTCTCAGAATATTCACTCCATCTCCGGATATTCAACTCTTTCAATTCGGTATTTATTATTCTGTATATTCAATATCATTCTGTACTGAATCTAACATACAAACCATACCTAATCTCCATTCAATTTCTGAAGTCTATCTTTTGAGATCACATAAATCTGAAATCTTATCTAGGCAAACATCAGCCAACTCATATATCACTGGCAAATCTGCCAATGCTAGGCTCGATTTCAGTAGGTCTACTGAATACGTAGGGATGCAATCTGCTCCTTTCTGTATTAATCGAGTCATATACAATACAAATATCAAAGGAATTCTAAATCTAGAATCCTTATCGTGATATCTCCACTGATCAGTCATCTCTGGTCTGACTCTTACCATTTCTGGAAAAATTCTACATTATGTCTGTACTTGTTCAGCATATACATATCAATAATGTGTTCAAATCAAAAAACAAAAGTACATCATAATCTATCTCTATTTCATTCTCATCTTACTGTAGTATACAATATATACAGAAATCTCTGATATCAACATTTGCTCAACAAGCAAGGACATCAATACTACAGTATACACCAACCCAACAGATACAGCATATCTCCATGCAACTCAGTCAAAAATATTCTTAACAAATGCATTAGTATATATCAATACATATGCAATAGAATCATAAAGAATAGTACCTGTTGTGAATTCTGGATCTTTGTTTTCAATTGAACTCTGTTCCCTACAATCTTCGGGAACGCTTCTGGGGACAGACTTTAGCAAAGTGTCCCGGCTGTCCACAAATATTGCATCTACCAGTCACTCCCTGGCATTGCTCGGTGGGATGTCTCCCTCCGCAACTCCTGCAATACACTCCAGTATGGCTTGGACCAGAAACGCTGGAGCTAGATGAACCGCTTCCTAGCTTCTTGATTGGCTTCTTCCGAGCTTTCAGCAAATTTTGCTTCCCACTCGTACTGCCGCGATCATATCGGAGAGGGGATTGCTGTGTCTGGGGTTGCTTCACACACAACCTCCCTAGCTGTCTAATCAGACTCGCCTCAGCTCTCTTCGCTCTACTCAGGATGTCAGCAAAATGGTAAGGTCGCTGCAGATTCATAAATGCAACTACCTCCGAATTCAACCCTCTGATGAACTAATTTACTATAGCTTCATCATTTACAGCTATCTGAGGAGCAAAATGCAGTAGAGTAGAGAATTTGGCGGTATATTCATCAATATTCAACTGACCTTGGCTCAAATTCTCAAACTCTGCTTTCTTATCCTCTCGGTACGAGGCTGAGAAAAATCGTCAATAAAATTCAGTTCTGAATATTTCCCACAAAATCACTGTACCTCTCTGTTCTAACATTCTTTTACTTGTAATCCACCAACTTCTGGCGGCTTCTCGTAACTGGTTAGGCACCATTTTAACTCTCTGTTCACCTGTACAATCAAGCAAATCGAACAGTATTTCTATGTCATCAAACCAGTTCTCACAATCTTCAGACGTCTCCTTACCACTCAGAATTGGCGGCTGCAATAACTGAAATTCTTTCAACTTTGTTTCCATCTGGGTTTCTGATACATCTATCTGTTCAGTCGAAGTACTACCCCTTTCTGAAATTCTCCGAGGCGGTATATCTGCTTATCAAAACATTAGTACTCAAATACTACAAATCTGTTCCAATCTTTCTCCGATCATCTTACTGCTGATCAAGAAACAAATCTGATTCATACTCAATAATACATATTATCAATTCAAATCAGATAATTAGATAACATGTATTTCAAAGCAGTAAAGCATAATCTCATGCTAGCATACACAATGTAATTCAACATTGAAATAATTCTCATGCTAGCAATCACATGCAAGGAAAGAAAATTCAATCTATCTACCCCACTCATTCTCTTCTATCTCAGTCTAAAAGATCTATCAGTTCTGACTATCTCAATCTAAAGGATCTATCGCTCTGATACAACCTGTTGTGGGGACCCGGACGCTAATCATCTTCTTAATCATCGTTGGGATTTAATTATCAGTTATGATAAACAGGGTCTAAAAATTTTTCTTTTTAAAATGTAAATGCGGAAGGTAATAGAATCTAAATAATATACATCTCAGTATAAAATACATTTCAGTATAAAAGTACAATACTGTACAATCTAAGTCTAAGATTCGGTTACTAAGTTCAAGTAATAAACCAAATCTACAGTAAGTCCGGAATCACCACGCTAACTCTTCTTCTCTCCTAATCCTCTTGACCCCAATCCAGTCCCACCTGTTGTCATGCACACATACAAAACAAGACAACAGCCGGATACCTCCGGTGAGAATAAATCCCAGTATAAAACATGGTAAACATGTATATCCACAATATAATTCATGAAACATGCGGTCATGAATGAAATCAAACAATAGAGTTCATAATCTATGAAATCAAATCAAATAAGCATGTAACTCAAGTCAGATAAACATGCATATAAACAATCTAAATAATGAAACATGCTATCATAAATGAAAGCAATAACAATGGGCTCCATAATCTATGAATCTCATCCATCTACGCATGCAGTTCTAATCAAATCATGTCATGACTCGACTCCATGCTGACTCTAGGGATCCCGATGTGAATAAGACGTCACTGTCTGTTACCTACTCTCCCAATCAGGGTAACGTACGTCTTATTCCTAGACTTCGGTCATATCTGTATCGAACAGTCTACAATCGGAGGGTGTCTGCTCCTATGTAACGATATACCGAACGTCTAGAGGTATGACTGTCTGTCAAGACTCTCCTATATGAAATGCAATGCATATAAATCTATAAACAAAGCATAATCATATCAAAACATAAACATTAATCTAGTATGTGATTTTGTTGGGAAACTCAAATGAGATCTGATTTGAGTTATGTCTTCCCGAATATCACATGAATTATACCCTTGTCTTCCCTGTCTGACGAAGACAATGACCTGTATTCAAATCTGTACATATCCAATCTGAAAAGACAATATCGAATACATAGTATGTTGGGACCCGGACGCTAATCAAGTTCTTAATCTTTATTGGGACTAATTAATCAATTATAAAACAGGGTCTAAAATTTTTTTAAAATACAAAGCGGAAACGTAATGTAATTTACTCAAATTACATATTAAACATAAACATACAAATCTTGCGTCATCTACAAGAATTCAACTAGGTTCAACTACATATCAGTGCTGAATCCTATGTTGCTTCGAGGCCCGGATCTCCACGCTATCTAATCTTCTCTCATCCTCTTCTTGACCCTGATCCAGCCCCACCTGTTGTCATGCACACATACAAAACAAGACAACAGCCGGATAACTCCGGTGAGATATAAATATCCCAGTATAAATAATGTAAACATGCAATCATATAAAAGCATATACGAAAGCATATAAGAATTATCATAACATGTCTCAAATCAGAAACATAAATCAATATCAAACATTCAATAATCATGAATGATATAAACAATGTAAATCCACATGTCGTATCAGACTCAACTCAACCGACGCGTCGTGTAATGCCCGAGAATTTAATTACCGTAATCGAAATGAATTGAGTATGATTACCGTAATTGATAATTAATCTGGAATGATTCTTGAAGTAATTGAGATCATTATAGACGAAACAGATCGGACTAGAACACATAAGAAAGGTGTAAATTGTGTGTGCAAATTTATGTGTTGGCGCACATCCGCGATCAAGATTGGCGCATATGCGCGACACCTCCAGAAGCCTTGGCGCATATGCGCGAGAATAGTGGCGCATATGCGCGGAAGGTCCAGAAGGATTGGCGCATATGCGCGACTTAAATGGCGCATATGCGCGGGTTAGGCAGAATGATTGGCGCATATGCGCGACATAAATGGCGCATATGCGCGAGTTGGCAAAATGCTGGTGTGAGCTACCAGCGCATATGCGCGACATTGTTGGCGCATATGCACGAAACGTGCTGAACATGCACGATGCCACTTGCTCTCTTGCATGTCGTGGATGTATATAAATATATATACACACATGCAAACCTTCAGATTTTGGCTGAAGAAAATCGAAAAGGTTAGGGAAAGCTTTGTTCGGCCATTTCGGAATCGATTTATGAGCGAACCGTCTATCTGATTTTGAATCCGACTTTAGTGCTGTGTTCCTATCAACGCAGGCTACAAATGGACGTAAGTTTTGTTACGTTTTGAGATGATTTGGATTTATGATATTGTCAGAATTAAATATGAATCAGATATGATGTTTCTACTACCGTAGACAGTGTAGAATTGAAGTCAGACTGAAGAACAGATTGTTTATGTATTTGTTATGATTTTTGAAAGATATTGAGTGAGATTCTATATCAGAATTGTGTTAATATTCAGAGTAGGAATTATGTTGACACAGATTACGAGTTCCAGTATTATATTTGTGATGTTCAGATTGACGGGGTTATTCAGATTGTATTAGTATGCCGTCGAAACATCAGTTGATTTAGATTAATCAAATTCAGATATGATTCAGATTGTATTGTGATATCGATGACATGAATTGAATTGTATCTTGTTCAGATATTGATCAGATTAGGTACTGAGATGAGTATTGATCAGAACAGATTGTGTATTGAGTTATGTACTGATACGTTGTATTCGATATTGTCATTTCAGATTTGAGATGGACAGAGTTGAATACAGGTCATCGTCTTCGTCAGACAGGGACGACAAAGGTATAATTCATGTGATATTCGGGAAGCATAACTCAAATTAGATTAATTTGAGTTTCCCAATAAAATCACATACTAGATTATTGTTTATATTGTTACCTGATTAAGCTTTGATTATAGAATTGTATTCAAGCATGTAAAATAATTGTGATATTCAGTTATGAATATGATTATGCTTTGTTTACAGATTGTTATTCATTGCAGTTAAGATAGGAAAGTCTTGACAGTCATTGTCAGACTTCTAGACGTTCGGTGTATCGTACATAGGAGCAGACATTGTCCTATTGTAGCACCACGATACAGCCATGGCCGAAGTCTAGGAATAAGACGTATAGTTACCACGATCGGTTGAGTAGGTAACAGCCATTGACGTCTTATTCATTACGGGATCCCTAGAGTTATAGATCGAGTCAAGTCTAGACATGATTTGATTAGGACTTCATGCTTATATGGATGTGGCTCCTAGATCATGGAACCCATCGTTATTGCTTTCAGTTGTGCTAGCATGTTTTATGATTTAGATTGTTTATATGCATGTTTATCTGATTTGAGTTGCATGCTTAATTTCATAGATTATGAAATATATTGTGTTTACACATGATCGCATGTTTTATGAATTAGTTTGTTTATATACATGCTTACCATGTTTTATACTGGGATTTATTCTCACCGGAGTTATCCGGCTGTTGTCGTGTTTTGTATGTGTGCATGACAACAGGTGGGGCTGGATCAGGGTCGAGAAGATGACGAGAGAAGACGAGTTTAGCGTGGTGATTCCGGACTTACAGTAGATTAGATTTTACTACTAGAACTTTAGTAGTGAACCTTAGATTAGAAGGTTGTACATTATTGTATTTTAATACTGAATTTTTGTTTTTTTTATACAGAGATGTATAGTATTTAGAGTCCATTACCTTTCGCAGTTATAATTTAAAAAGAAAAAATTTTTAGACCCTGTTTTATCTTAATTGATAATTGAATCCCAAAAAGATGAGTAAGAAGATGATTAGCGTCCGGGTCCCCACAACAGGTGGTATCAGAGCTGATAGTTCCTTTAGACTTAGATTATCAGAGCGATAGATCCTTTAGATTAAGATGGTCAGAATTGATAGATTCTTCAGACTGAGATAGCTGAGAATGAGCGGGGTAGATTGAATTTTCTTCCTTGCATGTGATTGCTAGCATGAGATTTACGTCAATGTTGATTTCCATAATGTGTGCTAGCATGATTTACTGTCTTCCCTATTACGTGTTGTTTGTATCTGAGTTGATTGCAGCATGTACTTACTAAGCCTGGATCAGAACCGAGTCTGAATCAGAGGTATATGATCAGAGGAGGGCTGAGACAGATTATACAGATTGTATATTGATTTGTTTGATATTCAGATATACCGCCTCGGAGATTTCCAGAAAGGGGTAGTACTTCGTCCGAACAGAGAGATGTATCAGAAACTCAGTTAGAAGAAAAGATGAAAGACTTTGAGTTACTACAGCCGCCGGTTCTGAATGGTACCGAGACATCTGAAGATTGTCAGAACTGGTTCGATGATATAGAAATCTTGTTCGATTTACTTGACTGCACAGATGAGCAGAGGGTTAAAATGGTGCCTTATCAGTTACGAGAAGCCGCCAGGAGTTGGTGGATTACCAGTACAAGAATGTGGGCACAGAGAGGTACAGTGATTTCGTGGGAAATATTCAGAACTGAATTTTATCGACGATTTTTCTCAGTCTCGTACCGAGAGGACAAGAAAGCAGAGTTTGAGAATTTGAGCCAAGGGCAGCTGAATATTGACCAATATATTGCTAAATTCTCTACTCTACTGCATTTTGCTCCTCATTTAGCTGGGAATGATGAAGCTGTAGTGAATCAGTTCATCAGAGGGTTGAATTCGGAGATAGTTGCATTTATGAATTTGCAACGACCTTATCATTTTGCTGATATCTTGAATAGAGCAAAGAGAGCGGAGATGAGCCTGATTAGACAATTGACAAGGTTGTGCGTGAAGCCACTTCAGACACAGCAATCCCCTCTTCGATATGATCACGGCAGTACGAGTGGGAAGCAAGATTTGCTGAAAGCTCGAAAGAAGTCATTCAAGAAGTTGGGAAGTGGTTCCTCTAGCTCCAGTGGTTCTAGCCCGAGTTATGCTGGAGTATATTGCAGTACTTGCGGAGGGAGACATCCCACCGAGCAATGCCAGGGAGTGACTGGTAGATGCAATATTTGTGGACAGCCGGGACACTTTGCTAAAGTCTGTCCCCAGAAGCGTTCCCGAAGATTGTAGGGAACATAGTTCAATTGCAAACACAGATCCGGAATTCACAACAGGTACTATTCTTTATGATTCTGCTGCATATGTATTGATATGTACTAATGCATTTGTTAAGAATATCTTTGACTGAGTTGTATGGAGATATGTTGTATCTGTTGGGTCTAGTGGTACTGTAGTATTGATTTCCTAGCTTGTTGAGGAACTGTTGATATCAGAGATTTCTGTGACATATTAGATACTACAGTAAGATAAGAATGAGATCGAGTTAGAATAATGTACTTGTGTCTTCTGATTCGACCGCATTATTGATGTTAATATGCTAAACAAGTACAGAACCAGTATAAATTCCAGTCAGGAACGTACAAGATTCAGACCAGATATGGCTGATGAGTAGAGATTTCACAATAAGGATTCTAGATTTAGAATTCCTTTGATATCTGTATTGTATCTGACTCGATTAGTACAGAAAGGAGCAGATTGCATCCTTATGTATTCAGTAGACCCACTGAAATCGAGTTTAGTATTGACAGATTGGTCAATATTATACAAGTTAGCTGATGTTTGCCTAGATCAGATTTCAGAATTATGATTCTTGTATACAGAAATTGTTCGAGTATGAATCATAATTAAAACAGATTGTATTCATAATAGGTGATATCTGCAGTGTGTATACCGATTTATTTGCACGGTTGAGACAGGAATCAGCGACTGTAAACGACACAGGTAACAGATATATCAGAATTAGCAAAAATGTCAGAAAGTCAGAATTGCTAAGTTTTACAGATTTTCTTATTCTCTGATCTCATTATTATGTTATATCTGCTTGCGTATTGTGCTTGCTCTAAATCAGTAATTGAGACATCTTATATTGGTTGAGAGCATAGTCTATTTGCAGATGAGATATGGCAGATGATTTAGGCGCTGTGAAGATTGATCAGTAGTCAGAATCATCAGGGTTGCCGCAATCTTTGTTTTATGAGTCCTAGATCTGTATCGGTTCTTTCTATTCTGAATCTGATGTAATATTCCTGTTATTGTGAATCAGTGTTTGATACAGATTAGTGTAAACAGTCAGACATGTGATCAGAATGTTCAGAATTTGTTTGTAATAATCAGAACAGAGCATCAGTCAGAATAACAGATATTTGATTTTGTGTTATATGAGACTGATTATGTTATGATATCAGAATGTTTCAGAATTGGGTACAGATTTTGATATTGATAGTCAGAGCCGAATACCAGGTAGGTATTTCTTCTTTATTTTATGTTATTAACTGAATTGTTTATACAGGATGGTTCGAATCTGAATTCACAGATAACGTCAGAACCGAACTGTTATGGATTCAGTTTTCATTCAGATAGTTGTGAATGTGCGTTATTCGAACAGATAGTGGTGATATAGACAGATCAGATTAGTTGTCACAGAATTTGTACAGAAATGTTGGCAGAAATTGTACTGATAAGTCTGAATTGCTAACAGAAGAAGCCAAAAAGATAGAAATCAGAAGATTATTACAGAATTTGTATATTTCTGAATAGAAATGGGAGTACATTTCTATGGCTTTCGTAATGATATTACCGCCAGTTTCTTTAGATTTTGATATGATATGATTATGATTGACAGATTACTCAATCTATATTTATCAGTTTGTACCAGATTACGTACAAACAAAATCGGATGACGGAGATCGCTGTCAAAGAAATAGTCAGATTGGCTAGAATGTTGAATTAGATGATATTAGGTAGTGATTTTGATGGAGTTGTAATTGTGATAGATTATATCATAAACTCTCTTGTACAGATTATTACAGACTGACAGGTAGTCAGAGTGTATTACCAGATATTGACAGATATTTGTAGAGCTTTAGTACTGGATGTTAGTACTAGTTTATATATAGATTATTGTCATTGTGTGACTTACTGTATGACAATAGTTATTGAGACAGTTCAGAATAGACAGATTAAAGAAAACCAACATCGGATGATGATGATTGGTATTTAAGGCCGAAGATAGAATATATCCTTGGTGTGGAATAAACAGGTTTGCTAACAACTGCTAGTATTGCATTGTTATGAACTATGAATGGGCATATACGGATGTTGTATCGCCAGTAATATCAGACAAAGTATGTCAGAAAGATTGTGATAGTATACGTAGTGAATTCTGATTCCAGACTAGAATCAGAGATTGACCAAAGAAAGACACCACAGAATGATAGTAGTGAGATGAGTTTGGATGTTAAACTCTGTTATACATTTTTTTTTCTGATAAATTTGGATTGATTGCTTGTGAGTTGTGAGTTCGAGGACGAACTCAGATCTAAGAGGGGGAGAAATGTAATGCCCGAGAATTTAATTACCGTAATCTGAAATGAATTGAGTATGATTACCGTAATTGATAATTAATCTGGAATGATTCTTGAAGTAATTGAGATCATTATAGACGAAACAGATCGGACTAGAACACATAAGAAAGGTGTAAATTGTGTGTGCAAATTTATGTGTTGGCGCACATGCGCGATCAAGATTGGCGCATATGCGCGACACCTCCAGAAGCCTTGGCGCATATGCGCGAGATTAGTGGCGCATATGCGCGGAAGGTCCAGAACGATTGGCGCATATGCGCGACTTAAATGGCGCATATGCGCGGGTTAGGCAGAATGATTGGCGCATATGCGCGACATAAATGGCGCATATGCGCGAGTTGGCAAAATGCTGGTGTGAGCTACCGGCGCATATGCGCGACATTGTTGGCGCATATGCGCGAAACGTGCTGAACATGCACGATGCCACTTGCTCTCTTGCATGTCGTGGATGTATATATATATATATACACACATGCAAACCTTCAGATTTTGGCAGAACAAAATCGAAAAGGTTAGGGAAAGCTTTGTTCGGCCATTTCGGAATCGATTTATGAGCGAACCGTCTATCTGATTTTGAATCCGACTTTAGTGCTGTGTTCCTATCAACGCAGGCTACAACTGGACGTAAGTTTTGTTACGTTTTGAGATGATTTGGATTTATGATATTGTCAGAATTAAATATGAATCAGATATGATGTTTCTACTACCGTAGACAGTGTAGAATTGAAGTCAGACTGAAGAACAGATTGTTTATGTATTTGTTATGATTTTTGAAAGATATTGACTGAGATTCTATATCAGAATTGTGTTAATATTCAGAGTAGGAATTATGTTGACACAGATTACGAGTTCCAGTATTATATTTGTGATGTTCAGATTGACGGGGTTATTCAGATTGTATTAGTATGCCGTCGAAACATCAGTTGATTTAGATTAATCAAATTCAGATATGATTCAGATTGTATTGTGATATCGATGACATGAATTGAATTGTATCTTGTTCAGATATTGATCAGATTAGGTACTGAGTTGAGTATTGATCAGAACAGATTGTGTATTGAGTTATGTACTGATACGTTGTATTCGATATTGTCATTTCAGATTTGAGATGGACAGAGTTGAATACAGGTCATCGTCTTCGTCAGACAGGGACGACAAAGGTATAATTCATGTGATATTCGGGAAGCATAACTCAAATTAGATTAATTTGAGTTTCCCAATAAAATCACATACTAGATTATTGTTTATATTGTTACCTGATTAAGCTTTGATTATAGAATTGTATTCAAGCATGTAAAATAATTGTGATATTCAGTTATGAATATGATTATGCTTTGTTTACAGATTGTTATTCATTGCAGTTAAGATAGGAAAGTCTTGACAGTCATTGTCAGACTTCTAGACGTTCGGTGTATCGTACATAGGAGCAGACATTGTCCTATTGTAGCACCACGATACAGCCATGGCCGAAGTCTAGGAATAAGACGTATAGTTACCACGATCGGTTGATTAGGTAACAGCCATTGACGTCTTATTCATTACGGGATCCCTAGAGTTATAGATCGAGTCAAGTCTAGACATGATTTGATTAGGACTTCATGCTTATATGGATGTGGCTCCTAGATCATGGAACCCATCGTTATTGCTTTCAGTTGTGCTAGCATGCTTTATGATTTAGATTGTTTATATGCATGTTTATCTGATTTGAGTTGCATGCTTAATTTCATAGATTATGAAATATATTGTGTTTACACATGATCGCATGTTTTATGAATTAGTTTGTTTATATACATGCTTACCATGTTTTATACTGGGATTTATTCTCACCGGAGTTATCCGGCTGTTGTCGTGTTTTGTATGTGTGCATGACAACAGGTGGGGCTGGATCAGGGTCGAGAAGATGACGAGAGAAGACGAGTTTAGCGTGGTGATTCCGGACTTACAGTAGATTAGATTTTACTACTAGAACTTTAGTAGTGAACCTTAGATTAGAAGGTTGTACATTATTGTATTTTAATACTGAATTCGTGTTTTTTTTATACAGAGATGTATAGTATTTAGAGTCCATTACCTTTCGCAGTTATAATTTAAAAAGAAAAAATTTTTAGACCCTGTTTTATCTTAATTGATAATTGAATCCCAAAAAGATGAGTAAGAAGATGATAGCGTCCGGGTCCCCACACGTCGTCTCAGACTCGACTCCACTGACGCGTCGTCTCAGACTCGACTCAACTCTAACCTAGGGATCCCGATGTTTGGATATAGGTAATTATATCGAATCTCAGTCGATAGGAATGAATCAATCCTTAAACGGCATCGATATAATTCATATATCAGTGTCTGGGCGAATCAGCCGCAGAATTGACGACTCAGTCAATAACCTGACGAATCAGCCAGTAATTAGGCGAATCAGCCAATAATCAGACAACTCAGCCTGTAATTAAGCGAATCAGCTTAAGTTTAGACGAATCAGTCAATCACCAGACGAATCAGCCGGTGACTAGGCGAATCAGCCTATAATAGACGAATCAGTCAATAACCCGACGAATCAGCCGGTGACTAGGCGAATCAGCCTATGACTCAACGACTCAGTAATCAATACATACAGTCAGTATCTAAGCAAATCAATCAATGACTAGCGAATCAGCAGTCATTACATGCAGTGGCTATAAATCAATAGACTACAATCATCAATCTCATCAATTACAAGAATCAATGTAATAAACTAAGTATGTGATTTAGGGAAACTCGAGTCAAACCTTCCTCGAGTTGTGCAATCCCAACACAACATTAATTTATACCTTTCTTTCTGTTACTCTGACTCTGTCGAAGTCTCGGACTCGAAGCCTGTCAATACTCAATGTCCAGTTGTAGCCTACGTCGATAGGAACACAGTACCGCAGTCGGATTTTAATTTGGATAAACGGTTCGCTCGGAAATCAATTTTCAAAATTAAGAACGAAGCTTTTCCCTCAAACTCTCGATTTCCTCTCTGAATTCTGAAGGATTTCGCTTGTATATATATATATATACACCCATGACATGCAAGAGAGCAAGTGGCATCGTGCATGTTCAGCACGTTTCGCGCATATGCGCCAACAATGTCGCGCATATGCGCCGGTAGCTCACACCAGCATTTTGCCAACTCGCGCATATGCGCCATTTATGTCACGCATATGCGCCAATCATTCTGCCTAACCCGCGCATATGCGCCATTTAAGTCGCGCATATGCGCCAATCCTTCTGGACCTTCCGCGCATATGCGCCATTTTCTTCGTGCATATGCGCCAAGCATAATCTTCCCACTTAATGAGATTTCTTCTTTCGGATTTTCCGGTCTGATCCGTTCCGTCTATAATTATCTTAATTATCAACCATAGATTATAATAATCATCGCCCAAATCTTTTCAAATTAACCGGATAATTTCTCGGGCATTACATTTCTCCGCCTCTTAGATCTGAGTTCGTCCTCGAACTCGTAAGTAATCGATTCAGAAGAAATGTATATATAGAGTTTAAACCAAAACTCAAATATCTGATTCCAGTCTGGAATAAGAATTCACTAAGTATAATGTCATAATACTTCTCCAATCCTTCTGACGGAATCAATCTCGCATTACTGGCTATACAATGTCCGTATAAACCAATCTACAGTTCATCACATATCCGTACCATCTGCTGTTATCAAAGACATTTACAGTCTTCAGCTTCAAATACCACTCGTCATCATCTGACGTTGGTTTCTTAAATCGGTCCATTCTGAACTATCTTCATCTTCCTTCGAATTTTCTTCAAAAGAAATCTGTAGTATTCACCGTATACTGTCTTGTCTATAACTATCTCATTACCCATCTGATAAGCTGATAGTTATTGTCACACAGTGATAATAAGTCATATCAATTAGTGCTAACATCCAGCACTAAAGCTGTACAAAAATCTTCCAATATCTGGCTAATACATTCTGACAGTCTGCCAATCTGTAAAACAATCTAAAAGAAAGCTCGTGATACATTCTGTCACGAATACAATCTCAAGCAAAATCACAATCTGACATAGTCTACTATGGCATTCTGATCTTTCTGACCCCTTCTCTGACATCGATCTGTGTCATCTGGTCATGTTTGTACGTTATCTTGTACAAACTAATAGATTATAGATTGAACAATCTATCAATCATAATCATATCATATCATAATCTGTAGGAAAATGGCAGTAATTTCATTACGAAGACTATAGAAATGTACTCCCATTTCTATTTAGAACTTTACAATTCTGTAATAATTCTTCTGATTTCTATCTTTCTATCTTTTTTTTGTTAGCGATTTAGACATATCCGTACAATTTCTGCCAACATTTCAATACATTTCTGTTATAACTGATCTCATCTGTCTATATCTCAACTATCTGTCCGAATACAATACAGTCTCAATCATCAGACTGAACACTGAATCCATGACTGTAAGCTTCTAACAATATCTGTTCTTTCTGTTTCGAACTATTTGATATACACAAATCAGTTAATAACATAAATTAAAGAGGAAATACCTACCTGGTATTCGGCTCTCACTATCAATATCAAGCTTTATTGTACAATTCTGACACATCTGACATCACAGAATAATCAATCTTATACAAAATACAAAATCACATATTTGTTACTCTGATCGACACTCTGTTCTGCCTATCGATATTGATTTCTAAACATTCAAATCAGCTTTTTGAACTGCTATCGTTTCAAAATCAGCTCTGATCCAGACGATACAACATAATCTCCGTTGTCTACTATCTGTCTCAATCAGGATTCAAATTTCAGCAATTTCTAAGATCAGTTCAAGACTAAAATCAATCTCTCTGATTGGAATCAGATCTGAAGTCTTATCAGAGAAAACATCGAGAACTTTCTTATCATTGGTAAATCAGCCAATGATAGACTCAACTTCAGTAAATCAACTGAATACATAAGGAGTCACTCTGCTCCTTTCTGTAATAATCGAGTCATAGTTAGTACGAATATCAAAGAAATTTTCAGTCTAGAATTCTTATCGTACCATATTCATCTCTTGATCATCTCAGGTTTGATTCTTACCATCTTCTGGAACTAATCTATGGTAGCTCTGTACTTGGTCAGCATATCAATATCAGTAATTGCAGTTCCAAAATCATAGAACACCAGTACAATACAATCTACTACATGATCTAGCTCGATCTCATTCTTATCCTACTGTAGTATTCAAGATCTAATAGAAATCACTGATACAAGATCTTTTCTCAAATGAAGAGAAACAAATACTACAGTAAATAGGAACTCAACAGATAAAGCATGCATCAATGCAAATCTTACAAAAATAAAAATATGTGAAGCACCGATATCCCTCAATACATATGCAGGATAATCAAACAAATAAGTTACCTGCAACATCATCATCTGGTGCTTCCTGAGCCTGCTCCTCGGTCAAAGCAAATACTATGGCCTGCTGTCTAGGAGGCTGGCCAACTGTCTGGCTTCCTCCTGGCCTCTGCTGTGACTGAGATGGTGCTGGCTGCAATGAAGGAACGGCAGCTGATCGTCTACTCCACTGTGCCGCTGATCCCGCGGATTCAGCTCCCTGGAATCTTTGGGAATCCCTCTGTGGACATACTCTGGCAAAATGTCCCTGTTGTTTGCAGAAGTGACAACTACCAAGTACTCCTTGGCATTGCTCAGTGGAATGTCTCCCTCCACAATTTCCGCAGTAAACGCCGGTATAACTCTGCTGAGAACCACTAGAGCTAGAAGAACGACCGCCAGACTTCTTAAACTGCTTTCCTCTAGCCTTCAGAAAATCTTTCGTTCCACCACTGCTACTGCCACTCTCGAATCGGGGAGATGGTTGCGGTGGTCTCGACATTGGAGGAACAAATTCAGCTCCTCTCTGCCTTATTAGGCACGCTTCAGCGCCCTTTGCTCTATTCATGGCATCAGCAAAATTATTCGGTCGCCCTGTGTTCACCAATGTAAAAATATCGGGATTCAAGCCATTGATGAACTGATCAGCAACGGCTTCGTCATTTTCAGACACATGAGGAGCAAACTTCAACAAGGTAGAGAACTTGGTCACATATTCTTCAATGTTCAGCTGACCCTGTCTCAAATTGGCAAACTCCGCTCCCTTGTCTTTTCTGTACGATATTGGGAAAAATCTCTGATAAAACTCAGTTTTAAACACATCCCAAGTAATAATCGTACCTCGTTGCTCCAAGGCCCTCTTCATTGTAATCCACCAGCTTTGTGCAACATCCAGCAACTGGTGTCCAATCAATTTAATCCGGCGCTCATCACTGTACTCCAGTGAATCAAACAGCAATTCAATGCTACCTAACCAACTCTCACACTCGACTGATGTCTCAGTACCCGTCAGAGTGGGTGGTTTGAATGACTGAAACCTCTTCAGCAAGGTTTCCATTGGAGTCGGTGTTACATCCATTGGAGGATTCGATGTACTACCCTGTTCTAGAATTCGTCTAGGAGGCATATCTGAAACTCAAAAGGATTAGTAATCCAATCCAACACATCTGTTTCAATTCAGTCTCTCCTCCGATCATCTTACTGCTGATCTAGAATCGGTTCGAATTCATTTCAAATAATACATATTACAAAATCAAATCAGATAAGTCAAGTAACATGTATTATATAAAGCAGTAAAGAATGCTAGCCATCATAAGCAAGGAAAGAAACACATTCTACCCCGCTCACTAGATTCTATCTCAATCTCAAGAATCTACAGTTCAGGTACCTACAGCTCTGATACCACCTGTTGTGGGGACCCGGACGCTAATCATCTTCTTAATCATCGTTGGGATTTAATTATCAGTTATGATAAACAAGGTCTAAAAATTTTTCTTTTTAAAATGTAAATGCGGAAGGTAATAGAATCTAAATAATATACATCTCAGTATAAAATACATTTCAGTATAAAAGTACAATACTATACAATCTAAGTCTAAGGTTCGGTTACTAAGTTCAAGTAATAAACCAAATCTACAGTAAGTCCGGAATCACCACGCTAACTCTTCTTCTCTCCTCATCCTCTTGACCCCAATCAAGTACCACCTGTTGTCATGCACACATACAAAACAAGACAACAGCCGGATACCTCCGGTGAGAATAAATCCCAGTATAAAACATGGTAAACATGTATATCCACAATATAATTCATGAAACATGCGGTCATGAATGAAATCAAACAATAGAGTTCATAATCTATGAAATCAAATCAAATAAGCATGTAACTCAAGTCAGATAAACATGCATATAAACAATCTAAATAATGAAACATGCTATCATAAATGAAAGCAATAACAATGGGCTCCATAATCTATGAATCTCATCCATCTACGCATGCAGTTCTAATCAAATCATGTCATGACTCGACTCCATGCTGACTCTAGGGATCCCGATGTGAATAAGACGTCACTGTCTGTTACCTACTCTCCCAATCAGGGTAACGTACGTCTTATTCCTAGACTTCGGTCATATCTGTATCGAACAGTCTACAATCGGAGGGTGTCTGCTCCTATGTAACGATACACCGAACGTCTAGAGGTATGACTGTCTGTCAAGACTCTCCTATATGAAATGCAATGCATATAAATCTATAAACAAAGCATAATCATATCAAAACATAAACATTAATCTAGTATGTGATTTTGTTGGGAAACTCAAATGAGATCTGATTTGAGTTATGTCTTCCCGAATATCACATGAATTATACCCTTTTCTTCCCTGTCTGACGAAGACAATGACCTGTATTCAAATCTGTACATATCCAATCTGAAAAGACAATATCGAATACATAGTATGTGGGGACCCGGACGCTAATCAAGTTCTTAATCTTTATTGGGACTAATTAATCAATTATAAAATAGGGTCTAAAATTTTTTTAAAATACAAAGCGGAAACGTAATGTAATTTACTCAAATTACATATTAAAATAAACATACAAATCTTGCGTCATCTACAAGAATTCAACTAGGTTCAACTATATATCAGTGCTGAATCCTATGTTGCTTCGAAGCCCGGATCTCCACGCTATCTAATCTTCTCTCATCCTCTTCTTGACCCTGATCCAGCCCCACCTGTTGTCATGCACACATACAAAACAAGACAACAGCCGGATAACTCCGGTGAGATATAAATATCCCAGTATAAATAATGTAAACATGCAATCATATAAAAGCATATACGAAAGCATATAAGAATTCTCATAACATGTCTCAAATCAGAAACATAAATCAATATCAAACATTCAATAATCATGAATGATATAAACAATGTAAATCAACATGTCGTATCAGACTCAACTCAACCGACGCGTCGTCTCAGACTCGACTCCACTGACGCGTCGTCTCAGACTCGACTCAACTCTAACCTAGGGATCCCGATGTCTGGATATAGGTAATTATATCGAATCTCAGTCGATAGGAATGAATCAATCCCTAAACGGCATCGATATAATTCATATATCAGTGTCTGGGCGAATCAGCCGCAGAATTGACGACTCAGTCAATAACCCGACGAATCAGCCAGTAATTAGGCGAATCAGCCAATAATCAGACAACTCATCCTGTAATTAAGCGAATCAGCTTAAGTTTAGACAAATCAGTCAATCACCAGACGAATCAGCCGGTGACTAGGCGAATCAGCCTATAATGGACGAATCAGTCAATAACCCGACGAATCAGCCGATGACTAGGCGAATCAGCCTATGACTCAACGACTCAGTAATCAATACATACAGTCAGTATCTAAGCAAATCAATCAATGACTAGCGAATCAGCAGTCATTACATGCAGTGGCTATAAATCAATAGACTACAATCATCAATCTCATCAATTACAAGAATCAATGTAATAAACTAAGTATGTGATTTAGGGAAACTCGAGTCAAACCTTCCTCGAGTTGTGCAATCCCAACACAACATTAATTTATACCTTTCTTTCTGTTACTCTGACTCTGTCGAAGTCTCGGACTCGAAGCCTGTCAATACTCAATGTCCAGTTGTAGCCTACGTCGATAGGAACACAGTACCGCAGTCGGATTTTAATTTGGATAAACGGTTCGCTCGGAAATCAATTTCCAAAATTAAGAACGAAGCTTTTCCCTCAAACTCTCGATTTCCTCTCTGAATTCTGAAGGATTTCGCTTGTATATATATATATATATATATATATATATATATATATATATATATATATATATATATATATATATATATATACACCCATGACAGGCAAGAGAGCAAGTGGCATCGTGCATGTTCAGCACGTTTCGCGCATATGCGCCAACAATGTCGCGCATATGCGCCGGTAGCTCACACCAGCATTTTGCCAACTCGCGCATATGCGCCATTTATGTCGCGCATATGCGCCAATCATTCTGCCTAACCCGCGCATATGCGCCATTTAAGTCGCGCATATGGGCCAATCCTTCTGGACCTTCCGCGCATATGCGCCATTTTCTTCATGCATATGCGCCAAGCATAATCTTCCCACTTAATGAGATTTCTTCTTTCGGCTTTTCCGGTCTGATCCGTTCCGTCTATAATTATCTTAATTATCAACCATAGATTATAATAATCATCGCCCAAATCTTTTCAACTTAACCGGATAATTTCTCGGGCATTACATAGTATCAATGAATAACTCAATTTACCATATGTTCTGATCAATACTCAACTCAGTACATAATCTGATCAATATCTGAACAAAATAAAATCTGATTTATATCAACGATATTGTAATACAATCGAAATCAAATCTGAATCTGAACAATCTAATTTAACTGATGTTTCAACGGCATAACGATACTGTCTCAATAACCCCGTCAGTCTAAACATCACAGATATAATATCAGACTTCGTAATCAATAACAATACCAGTCATAATCTCAATAAAAATACAATTCTGATATGAAATCATCAGATCGACTCTGAAATTCATAACAATTGTATAAACAGTATATTCTTTAATCTGACTTCGATTATACATTGTGTACGGTAGTAAAAACACCATATCGGATTCATATTCAATTCTGACAATATCATAATTTCAAAACATGTCTAAACGTAACAAAACTTATGTCCAGTTGTAGCCTGCGTTGATAGCAACACAGTACCAAGTCGGATTCACAATCTAACGGCCGGATTTCACGTAACAATCAATTTCTCCTTCGAAAGAACCGTAAGCTTTCTTTCTCCAATTTTTTATCTTTTATCTGAAGAAAGAATCGATTGATTACATTTATGTATATACACCATGCATGTACAAAACGTGGCACACTCCTTTGTGCAGCACGTCTCGCGCATATGCGCGACATTCATCGGCGCATATGCGCGAGACACAATTCTTGGCGCGTGTCTCGGCAACACCTCTCGCGCATACGCGCGCCACTCATCCGCGCATATGCGCCAAAGCTTCTGGACTACCCGCGCATATGCGCGCATACAAGTCGCACCTGTGCGCGCATAGTTCTGGACTTAACTTTGACTACCGAACACCTCGCGCATATGCGCGCCCACACGCCGCGCACATGCGCCACGTGTTCTGCCTCCTCCGCGCATGTGCGCCTATACATATCGCGCATGTGCGCGAGGACTTGTCTTGGCACATTATGTCAATTCTTTTCTCGACTCTCCCGGTCTAATCTGTTCCGTCTATAAGTATCTCAATTAATCAATAACTCATTTCAGATTAATTTCTGATTACAGTAATAAAATCTCGGGCATTACAGTATTGACCTTCAAGGCACGACTGGTGGCAAAAGGATAAACTCAAAGACAAGGAGTTGACTTTGAGGAATCCTTTTCTCCAGTCGCAATGTTCAAGTCCGTAAGGATTTTGCTAGCCATAGCTGCATGGTATGACTATGAGATATGGCAGATGGATGTTAAGACAGCCTTTCTTAATGGGGATATTAAGGAAGAGATTTAAATGTCTCAACCCGAAGGGTTTACATCTATCGGAAGTGAGCATATGGTATGCAAACTTCAAAGATCTATTTATGGTCTAAAGTAGGCATCTAGGAGTTGGAACCTTAGATTCGATAGTACAATCAAAGAGTTTGGTTTTGCTTAGAATCCTGAGGAACCTTGTGTGTATAAGAAGGTCAGTGGGAGTGCTGTGACATTCCTGGTGTTGTATGTTGATGACATTCTACTCATTGGGAATGATGTAGGAATGTTGCAATCAACTAAGATATGGTTAGCGAGTAAGTTCTCAATGCAGGACTTGGGTGAAGCATCTTTTGTATTCGGAATACAGATCTATAGAGATATATCAAAAAGATTGCTTGGTCTCACCTAGTCCACATACATTGATACCATCGTGAAGCGGTTCTCGATGGATGAGTCCAAGAGTGGACATCTACCAATGTGTCATGGCGTGTCCCTATCCAATTCTATGTCTCCCAAGACTGATGCAGAGATAGCGGCGATGACAAGCATTCTTTATGTATCTGCAATTGGTAGCATCATGTATGGGATGATATCTACACGTCCTGACGTGGCTTTTTCACTAAGTGTAGTGAGTAAATATCAATCCAACCCTGGTCTTCCACATTGGAAAGCTGTGAAAGACATCCTAAAGTATATGAGAAGGACCAATAAGTTGTTCTTGGTCTATGGGGGTGGAGAACTTAAATTGGAAAGCTATACCGACTCTAGCTTCCAAAGCGATATCCATGACTCGAAGTCAACCTCTGGATTCATATTCATGCTCAATGGTGCTACTGTCTCTTGGAAGAGTTCCAAGCAAGACAGTACAGCGGATTCCACCACTGAGGCAGAATATATTGCTGCATCAGCTGCAGCAAATGAGGCTGTTTGGATAAGGAATTTCGTCCAAGAGTTGGGCGTCATTCCTAATGGAGTTGATCCTGTCCCGGTGTTTTGTCACAACATGGGAGCCATTGCTAAAGCAAAGGAGCCGAGGTCTCATCAGAAGTCCAAACACGTATTGAGAAAGTACCACATCCTCAGAGATATTGTGGAAAGAGGAGATGTCACAATTGACAAAGTCGACTCAGTAGAAAATGCTGCTGATCCGCTAACTAAGCCTTTACCTGGACCATTGTTCGAGAAGCATCGCGAATCGATGGGTTTGAAGCATATGGGCAGTTGGCTCTAGTGCAAGTGGGAGATTGTTAGAGTAGATGCACGTCGAGCCAAGTAATGGCCGAGTGTTCACAATGAAAACTCTATGTATAAACAGTCTTTATTTTAATAATATTTGAATTTATCATTTTGGCACTTCTTTATCTGTATACCCATGCTAGTTGCATAGATAAAGCCCTTGAATATACAAATAGTAGAAAGAATATGAGATGCTCATATGATGAGTATCATGAAACTCATATTTGTAATACTGTATATTCTAAACGGTTCCTAGTCGATTCAGCCGCCACTAAGAAGGATATAGGCCGCTCGAGTTTGAAACTAGTATCTGCGATGTGAGTACCATGTTTCATTGGTAGGGGACATTGTGATGTCCGAACTTGCAGATAGGTGCTCCTTGTAGAGTGCACTGAACAACCCTCCATAAAGGGCTTTCCAAGTGGTTCTCACTTATCGAGTGGAAAAGTCCTAGTTTATGGTTGTACACCATTAGTTCTTATGACTCGGGACAACATTGAGACTCTATGTGCTAGAATTACACTTTGACTTGTTTACCGACTCTCATGGGGTCATCAAGTGGCAAGGTTGGGTGTTCTGTCGAAACATATTAGAGTCGATGCATTGTAGTCGGGGATTCACCGCTTACCTTCAGGTATGGATATCCTATGTGTTATCATGTGTATGTAGGTTGAAATCTCTGATCAGAGTATGGTGGTAATTATGAAAGGGGTTTCATAGATTACACCATCGATGCAACTACGACATGACACATAGTATCGATTCATTGACAACTCTTGATAAACCAATGGTTGTCGAATCGATCGGGATATATGAGTTGAAGAGAACGTACTGTACGCTAACCATAATTGAATGGTTCTTGAAGGCACTATCATTTGATACCTAGGGAATCATGTAAGCGATGCTGCTAGGCGTTTAACATGATTGGTTGGGTACAATCAGACTTGAGTTCTGACGTTATTGTTATCAAGGAGTTGATAAGTAAGAATGGAGCAATTGGGGTATGCTCATATAAGGATATGTTTAGTCCGAATCACATAGAGATGCGAACCCACGGCTAGTTGTATCAATGAACCATTGAGGGTCACACAAGTACTAGCTTTCTAGATCCCGTTGAGAAGTTAAAATAGTTCAATGTGTTGAACGGCTTATAAATGAGTTTATAAGCGTAAAGAAAACTAGAAGTATAACTTCTATGAGAGAAATGTAACTTTTAATTTATGAATGTGTTTCTAAATTAAAAGTAGGCCAAGTGAATAATGTAGTTGAAAATTGCGATTTTCATAAACATTATTATGGACTAAATTAAATTAATTCAAGTGTTGAATTAATTAAACACTAGTGGGCCTAGTAGAGTCCAAATAATTAAATTAATTCAAGTGTTGAATTAATTAAATAACATTGGGCCTTGTAGAGCCCAATTGGAAATAATTATTTAACTACTGGGCTTGAATAAAATCAAGTAAAGTCTAATTTGGCTCAAATATGTTTGAGACAATTAAAAAGTCCATGGGCCCTTTGTAAATGTTACAAGCCCACTAGGGTTTGCATGCTTGGGAGGTGAAGATTTGTTAATACCTTTTAATAAAATATTGCATGGCATGCAAGAAAGCTTTTCCACTTTTCCCACAACCAAGGCAACTCTCCCCCTCCCTCATTCAAGTGTGTTGGCCAAAAATTGTGAGGTGTTTTTCCCTCAATTTTTCTCTCATTTTGTGTTCTTCAATTGTTGAAGAAACAAGTCACTTCTCTTTGAAAAAGCCTTACATTTTCTAGTGCAAGTGTGAGGTGGATCTACAAAGTTGGTGGTGGGCCTAATTCTTGAAGGAAAGGAGGAAAGCTTGTAGATTTTTCTTGCCATACAAGAGCTAAAGTGTTTACACTTTAGTTGGTGCCATCATCAACCTCAAGAGTTTGATAGGTAACGATTTTCTCAACACCCTATGTATGAAAGTTGAGATTTTTGTATATGCTACACTAGTACTAAGGTGGCCGAAATCTTTTATGTGTTTTTCGAAAATTTTTGCTTCCGTTGTGCATTTTGGTCACCTAAATCGATCCCTTTCAGATGATTTGGTAGGGGAAGAAGAGAAGCCTTACGGGGTATGTACGATGATGAGAATAAGAAAGATAGTAACATAGGTAGCATTAATATGAAAATTCCGTCGTTCCATGTTAAGTCAGACCCAGAGGCTTATTCAGAATGGGAAAAGCGAGTTGAATTTGTGTTTGAATGTCACCAGTATTCCGAACAAAAGAAGGTTAGGTTGGCCGTGGTTGAATTTGTTGATTATGCACTTATTTGGTGGGATCAATTAGTGACCACTAAGAGAAGATGCAATGAGAGGCCTATAGAAACTTGGGCAGAGATGAAGAGCGTAATGAGGAAGATGTTTGTACCAAATCACTACTATAGAGAAATGTTTAAGATGTTACAAACTTTGAGACAGGTTGTGAAGAGTGTTGAGGACTACTATAAAGAGTTGGAAGTAGTCATGATTAGATCAAACATAGATGAGGATAGTGAGGCTACTATGGCTTGTTTTCTGTGTGGTTTGAACAGGGAAATTCAAGATCAAGTGGAGCTTAGACATTACTTGGATCGAGATGAAATGGTGCAGATGGCGATAAAAGTGGAGCAAAAACTCAAGAGGAGAGGAGTTGGCCGTACCACTCAAGCTGAGAATACATCAACACCTTGGCGTTCCGACGTTGTTAAACGTGAAGAAAGCAAGGTAGTGGTCAAGCCCAAAGTTGACATTAAACAGGAGGCGCCTAAGCAGGGAGTGCAAGATAAACCTGAATCTCCTATTAATCGTTCTAGAAATATTAAATGTTTTAGGTGTCAAGGAGTTGGACATATTGCTAGCCAATGTCCCAATAAAAGGGTGATGGTGTTGAACAATTATGGGGAGTATGAATCTCATAGTGAGGGAGATGATGGAGGGGATGAAGATGAGATGCCTGCATTAGAGGATCCTGATGAGGGATATGAGGCAGTTGTAGGTGAAGCGTTATTGTCGAGGCGTATAATGAGTACCCAAGTCAAGGAAGAAGAAACTAACCAAAGGGAAAACTTATTCCATACTAGGTGTTTTGTCAATGGCAAGGTTTGTAATCTTATTATAGATGGAGGAAGTAGTACCAATGTTGCTAGTATTGAGATGGTTGAAAAATTGAGCTTGCCTGCTTTAAAACATCCTCAACCATATAGACTACTGTGGTTGAATGACTGTGCTGAAGTGAAAGTTAACAAACAAGTCTTGGTTGCGTTTTCGATTGGGAAGTATATTGATGACGTGTTATGTGATGTGGTGTCAATTCATGCTTGTCATATTTTGTTAGGGAGACCATGGCAATGTGATAGGCAAGTGACACATGATGGGTTTAGAAATAGATATTCTTTTGTACTCAAGAAAGAACCCATTGTTTTACTTCCTTTGTCCTCAAAACAAATAATGGAGGACCAAAGAGAAAAGAAAAAAAGAGATGAGGCCGGAAGAAAGACTGAAAAGAAAAGTGAGGTGGCCTTAAACGAACAAGAAAAAGATATGGTCAAAAAAATAGGCGATAAAAAAATGATGAAAAGACCATAGAGAAAAAAAAAAGAAAATGAAAGGAAAGAGGCCAAGAAAAAAATGTATATGGCCCAAAAGAGTGAGTTGAAGCAATTAATATACACACGTGAACCACTTGTGTTGATTCTTCACAAGGAGATTCTCCTTAAGACAAGTGATATAGCCGGAACCCTTCCGAGCACTGTTGTTTCCCTTTTGCAGGAGTTTGATGATATATTTCCGGAGGATCTACCTCAAGGAATACCACCATTGAGGGGGATTGAGCACCAAATTGATTTTGTACCCGGAAGTGCATTGCCAAACCGTCCAGCTTATAGAAGCAATCCGAAGGAGACTAAAGAGCTTCAACGGCAGGTAAGTGAGTTGTTAGAAAGGGGTTTTGTGCGTGAGTCCATGTCTCCTTGTGCTCTACATGTTTTATTAGTTCCTAAGAAAGATGGATCATGGCGAATGTGTGTAGATTGTAGGACAATCAATAATATAATCATCAAGTATAGGCATCTCATACCTAGACTAGATGATATGTTAGATGAGTTGCATGGTGCATGCATTTTTAGTAAGATTGATTTGAAAAGTGGTTATCACCAAATTAGAATGAGGGAAGGTCATGAGTGAAAAACGGCATTTAAAACCAAGTATGGGTTATATGAGTGGATGGTCATGCCTTTTGGCTTAACTAATGCTCCTAGTACCTTTATGAGGTTGATGAATCATGTCTTGCGTGCTTACATAGGGAAATTTGTTGTGGTTTATTTTGAAGATATTCTTGTGTATAGAAAAGACTTAGAAGAGCATGTTGAGCATTTAAGACTTGTACTGATAACACTTAGGGATGAACATTTATATGCTAATCTTAAGAATTGTAATTTTTGTACAAGCAAGCTTGTCTTTCTAGGTTTTGTGGTATGTTCACAGGGGATACAAGTGGATGAGGACAAGGTAAGTGCTATTCGAGATTGGCCAACGCCTGCTAATGTTAGTTAAGTTCGAAGCTTTCATGGTCTTGCAAGCTTCAATAGGAGGTTTGTAAAAGATTTTAGCACACTGACGGCACCGATGACGGCAGTGATTAAGAAGAACGTTCCATTCCATTGGGGCGAGGAGCAAGAGAAGTCTTTTAATAATATTAAACAAAAATTAATTAATGCGCCTTTACTTGTTTTGCCTGATTTTTCTAATACTTTTGAAATTGATTGTGATGCTTCAGGTGTAGGTATTGGAGGTGTTTTCATGCAAGGAGGACGACCAGTGGCGTACTTTAGTGAGAAACTGTGGGGACCCGGGCTCTAACTCAATTCTTTTGGGATTTAATTGGATCTTTGTTCGAAAATGGGGGTCAAAATTTTGCTTTTAACATTTATTCAAATGTATAACTAAAGCATAACCAGTCTATATATTAATTAAATGACATAAGATACATACCAGTCTGTTTATTACAACCATATACTAGTGTTCAAATATCAACTAAAAACATGAGTAGTACAAGTTTAAATAGAAACCACTAGAAATCTTCCATACCCGAGATCTCCACGCTATCATCAACCTCTCATCTAGCTCGTGACCCAGATCCTGCCCCACCTGTTTCCATTCACACATACAGACACGACAACAGCCGGATAACTCCGGTGAGAACATATCCCAGTATAAAACATGGATGCATGCAATGTCATAATCATGTACAAAAGCATAGCATATATCAAGTAACATGAATAAAATATAAACATGTAGAAGAATACAAATCTGTATTCAACGTTTAAATCTTGACTCGACTCATTTCTAATCTAGGGATCCCGGTGTGAATAAGACGGTCTGTCACCTACCCAACCACTCGGGGCAACGGTACGTCTTATTCCTAGACTTCGGTCAACTCTGTATCGAGGGTCTGCACATAGAGTAAATCTACTCCTATGCGTCGATACACCGAAACGTCTAGTTTTAGCCAATCTGCCAATATCTCCTATCTCAGGACTCGAATATAAATCAATAAACAAAATATTACATAATCAATGTAATAACAATCTAGTATGTGATTTAGGGAAACTCGTATCAAATCTGATTCGAGTTGTGCAATCCCGTGACCACATGAATTATACCTTTCTTGTCGCACAGTCTGTGTCGAACCGAAATCTCGAATACCAAGTAGTCAATACAAATCTGAAATGGCATAAACAATGTGCACTTCAGTCATATACATCTCAAGCAAATCAATATACAACGCTAACATCGGTTTCAATGCAATTCGACGGCATAACGGCGTAATTCTTTTATACCGGTAACTCAAGAACATCATACTCAATCACAATCAACTCATCATCTCATCTAACATCTATATACATGCTGTAATCTGTATATTCTCAATCCAACACATGCTGGAAAATCGAACGTATAGCATACGGTGTCTGAAATTCGATCCGTTTACGTTTCTACGATGCTTAGTATATCAAGAACACATAATCTTTGTCAAACCTGAATTCTTCCAACACATAATTTTCGAAACATGCTGGAAATGAACAATACTTACATCCTCTAGAAGCCTTCAAAGAGAGGAACACAAATCCGGTCTCGGAATTAAAATCGGATCACTATATCATTCAAAATCACAAGTTTAAGATCAAAGGAATGGGAGCTTTCTTCTTGGCTTCTCTCGGTTCCCTCAATTCTGAAATGCAAAGGAAAGAAGACAACTCATATACTTTGCAGGGCCAAGGACACATGTTTTATTTTTCAACTAGCACGTATGACCGCGGGTGCGGTAGCTTAGGAGCGCGGGTGCGCTGTGCTCACGACAGCCCTTGTATTTTCTGAAATTCTCGGACCGCGGGTGCGGTGATGTTATTACCGCGGGTGCGGTGTCTGTTCGCACAATTTCACCAATTTTTTTTATCAATGCACCGCGGGTGCGGTCCTTCCTGTACCGCGTGTGCGGTGTGGCTTCGGCCCAAACTCCACAATTCTGATTTAAATGTCATGCATTCTCATGGCTTCAAGTCTAACATCAATAACAACCGATAATTCTCGAGCCTTACATTTCTCCCCCTCTAAGAAATGATTTCGTCCTCGAAATCGCATGCCATTCTACTAATGCAAGCATATACAGAAACATTAATATCAAACTAGCAAAATACTTACATCAACTGAATAGCTCGGGATGCCTTTGTCTCATCTCAGACTCTGTCTCCCAAGTTGCTTCTTCGATGCCGTGACGACTCCATTGAACCTTCACAAGCGGAATGGTCTTTGTTCTGAGTTGTTTCTCTTTCCGATCAAGAATCTGAATCGGTCGTTCAACATAACTCAAAGTCTGATATAACTCGGCTTCTTCAGGCTGAATGACATGGAAATCATCTGGCATGTATCTGCGCAACATCGATACATGAAAAACGTCATGTATACCAGACAATGAAGGAGGAAGAGCAAGTCTGTAAGCTCGATCGCCAATCTTCTCTAAAATCTCATACGGACCGACATATCTAGGAGACAACTTCCCTCTCTTGCCAAATCTGATAACACCTCTGAAAGGAGAAATCTTCAAGAATACTCTGTCTCCCTGCTCAAATACTAACGGTCTACGTCTGACATTGGCGTATTTCGCTTGCCTATCCTGTGCCGTCTTCATTCTTTTCTGAATGATCTTCACTTTCTCGGTCATCTCACGAATCATATCAGGCCCCAACTCTGGTACCTCAGTGATATCATCCCAGTACAACGGAGATCTGCATTTCTTTCCGTATAAAGCTTCGAACGGTGCCATCTCGATGCTAGTCTGATAGCTGTTGTTGTATGAAAACTCACACAACGGCAATGAATCTTGCCAACTAGTACCAAAGTCTAGTACTACAGCTCTCAACATGTCCTCTAAAGTCTGGATAGTCCGCTCTGACTGTCCGTCCGTCTGAGGATGATAAGCAGTGCTCAGGTGTAAAGTCGTACCCAAAGCCTGCTGCAGGCTGTGCCAAAAGTGAGAAGTGAATCGTGGATCCCGATCTGATGCGATCGACTTCGGCACACCGTGCAATCTGACGACCTCTCTGACATACAACTCTGCCATCTGATCGTGTCGGTAGGTCATTCTGTACGGAATAAAGCACGCTGATTTGGTCAGTCTGTCTATCACAACCCAAATCGCGTCACAGCCCCGCAAAGATCGAGGTAACTTCGTCACGAAAACCATGGAAATGTGGTCCCATTTCCATTCAGGAACAGACAAACTCTGAAGTAAACCTCCGGGCTTCTTTCTTTCTGCCTTCACCCGCTGGCAATTCAAACATCTAGACACAAATTCTGCAATATCTTTCTTCATCTGCTTCCACCAGAATTGTGTCTTCAAATCATTATACATTTTCCTGCCTCCAGGATGAATGCTGAACCGACTACAGTGTGCCTCTGACATGATCCGTCGTGTCAAATCTGAAATCTCTGGCACTACTAAGCGGTTATTCACATACAGAACAGAATCTCTAACCTGATACTCTGATATATGACCAGCTCTGACCATATCAATCGATCTCTGAATGCTCGGATCAGTTTTCTGCGCCTCTTTGATCCTCAAAATCAGATCTGGCTCAATCTGAATCGCCGTAAGTCGCAACGGTCTACTATCTGTATCAAATGTCAATCCAGACAAGCAACAGTCCTCTACTAAATTCGATACACCTACAGTCGACAAGGAAAGAGCACATACCTTTCGACTCAAGGCGTCTGCCGCTGCATTCGACTTCCCTGGATAGTACTTGATCTCGCAATCGAAATCTTTCAGCAGATCAAGCCATCGTCACTGCCTCATGTTCAACTCTGACTGAGAAAAGAGATACTTCAAACTCTTATGATCGGAATAGATCTCAAATTTCTCGCCATACAGATAATGACGCCAGATCTTGAGTGCAAATACAATCGCCGCCAATTCAAGATCATGAATCGGATAACGAGTCTCGTGCGGCTTCAGCTGTCTAGAGGCGTATGCTATCAAGTGCCCTCGCTGCATAAGAACACACCCTAACCCTCTGTGAGATGCGTCACAGTATACAACAAACTCACCTGTACCTGAAGGAATCGTCAAGACAGGTGCACTAGTCAGCCTCTTTTTCAACTCTACAAAACTGGCTTCACAATCTTCGGACCACACAAATGGCATGTTTTTCTGTGTCAACTGGGTGATAGGCTTCGCTATACTGGAGAAATCTCGTATAAAACGACGATAATACCCGGCTAGACCCATGAAACTGCGTATCTCAGGCACTGAAGTCGGTCTCGGCCAACTGACCACAGCCTCCACTTTGCTCAGATCTACCGCAATACCCTCTCCAGATATAATATGCCCCAAGAAGACAACCTGTCGCAACCAGAATTTACACGTGGACAGTTTGGCATACAACTGCTCTTTTCTCAAAGTCTTCAGTACAATTCTCAGATGATCTGCATGTCCAGTCAGACTCTTTGAATATACCAAGATATCATCAATGAATACAATGACAAAATCATCTAAATATCTCTGAAAAATGCGGTTCATCAAACTCATAAATACTGCTGGTGCATTCGTTAAACCAAAAGGCATAACAATAAACTCGTAGTGCCCATACCTGGTTCGGAATACAGTCTTCGGAATATCAACGTCTCTAACTCTGAGCAGATGATACCCTGATCTCAAATCAATCTTCGAGTATACAGAAGATCCCTGTAACTGATCAAACAAATCGTCGATGCGAGGCAGAGGATACTTGTTCTTCACTGTTGCCTTGTTCAACTGCCTATAATCAATACACAGTCGCATCGAACCATCTTTCTTTCGAACGAATAGCACCGGAGCACCCCAAGGTGATACACTCGGTCTAATGTACCCCTTGGACAGAAGATCTTCCAACTGTGCTTTCAACTCTTTCAGCTCTATCGGTGCCATCCTATACGGAGCTCTCGAGATAGGAATACTGCCTGGCACAAGATCTATGCTAAAATCAACCTCTCGAACTGGAGGCAACCCTGGAATTTCGTCTGGAAAAACATCTGCAAACTCGCAAACCACTTGCAAATCTGCCAATGCTGGGCTCGACTTCAGTAGATCTACTGAATATACAAGAAAGCCCTCTACTCCTCTCTGAAGCAATCTACTCATAGTCAGAGCAGATACTAAGGGAATCCGAGATCTGGAACTCTTGCCGTAGAATTTCCACTCATCTGTCATGTCGGGTCTGAATCTGACAATCTTGTGGAAACAATCTACCGTGGCCCTGTACTTGGTTAACATGTCTATGCCAACTATACAATCAAAATCAGCTAACCCAAGTACTACACAATCAAGATCAATCTCATGCCCCTCAAACTGAAGCATACAGTGTCTAACAGTAGTCACAGATATCAAACCACTTCCCAACGGAGAAGCTATAGACACTACTGTCGACATCGACTCAACAGGCAATGAATGTCTCAATGCAAAATGTTCAGATATGAATGTATGAGATGCCCCTGTGTCTATCAACACATATGCAGGATAACCGCAAAGAAAACAGTTACCTGCAATGACGTCATCTGGCGCCTCCTGTGCCTGTTCCTCTGTCAGGGCAAAGACACGTGCCTGATGTCTGGGAGGCTGACTCACTGTCTGACTACCTCCTTGTCTCTGCTGGGTCTGTGTGGAGGGTGGCTGAAAAGAGTGTACAGAGGATGCCTGTCTCTCCATCTGTGGCGCTGGTGCTGATGACCCTGTACTATGGAATCGTTGTGCACCTCTCTGGGGACAAACTCTGGCGAAATGTCCCTGTTGCCTACAGATATTGCAGCGTCCCATAACTCCTTGACACTGCTCCGTCGCATGTCGTCCTCCACACGAGCTGCAATACACGCCACTGTAATCTGAACCCTGAACTCTCTGTCGAGATCCACTCGAACTCGATGAACTGCTCTCGGATTTCTTAAACTGCTTGCCCTTCGCCTTCAAAAATTCCTTCTTGCCACTACCATTAGCTCCACTGTCAAAACGAGGAGGAGGTGGTGGAAACTGTACGGTCGTGGACTGTGGCGATCTCTGCCCCTGAACACCGTAGGAAGCTCCTCGCTGCCTGATCAAGCCAGCCTCTGCTCCCTTTGCTCGGTTCAGTGCCTCTGAAAAAGTGTTAGGCCGTCCCGTGTTCACCAAAGTAAAGACATCCGGGTTCAGCCCGTTGATGAACTGATCGGCCACTGCCTCGTCGTTCCCGGCCACATGCGGTGAAAATCGTAGCAATGCAGAAAATTTAGCAACATACTCCTCGATGTTCCACTGTCCCTGCTTCAGATTCGCGAATTCAGCTCCTTTATCTTTTCGGTAGGAAACGGGGAAGAAGCGCTGATAGAACTCATCTTTGAAGACTTTCCACGTGATGTCAATGCCTCGGTGCTCCAAGGCTCTCTTCGTAGTCAACCACCAACTCTTGGCAACCTCTTGCATCTGATGCCCTATCAACTTCACACGTCGCTCATCAGTATATGCCAAAGACTCAAACAACATCTCGATATCATCAAGCCAGCTCTCGCACTCTACTGCACTGTAATGACCCATTACAGGCCCAGTGGACCGCCCATACGGCCCACTGCCCCAATCGACCCAAGGCTATCCCGATTTTGTGACTTGGCCCGTAGGCCCAGTGGGCTTGCCCACCCTGTGGTGTCACTCACGGGCTTTCCATAGGCGTCGTATGGGTTACTCATAGAACTCTTAAGCCCATGAACTTAAGTTTGTGCCTCCCCAGGATCGAACCCAAGATCACATGGATATATAGATACTTGGCACAATCCTGGTACCAATTGAGCTACTAGCTCAATTGGTACCAAGTCTCTTTGAACAATGTACTTAAGCCAGGAAGTCATGGGTTCGAGACTTGGGGAGGTATCACTCCACCAACCTGGTGTGGAGAGTCCTATGAGTAACGATGCCTATGGAAAGCCCGTGAGGGAAGAGTTCCAGAGGGGCTAAGGCCCATAGAGCAGAGCCCAAGATCGGGATAGCCTTGGGTCGTTACAATAGCTCAATTGGTACCAAGTCTCTTTGAACAATGTACTTAAGCCAGGAGGTCATGGGTTCGAGACTTGGGGAGGTATCACTCCACCAACCTGGTGTGGAGAGTCCTATGAGTAACGATGCCTATGGAAAGCCCGTGAGGGAAGAGTTCCAGAGGGGCTAAGGCCCATAGAGCAGAGCCCAAGATCGGGATAGCCTTGGGTCGTTACATGCACTCTCTGTACCCTTCAGGGTAGGCGGATGGAAAGACTGAAATCTCTTCAATAAGGTCTCCAACAGCGTAGCGGTAACATCCATCTGTGCACCTGATGTGCTACCCTGCTCTGGCTGTGGTATACGTCTAGGCGGCATAAATCCGATTATCAAACTGATTAGTATACAATCAATATCATCTGTCTCAGCCCTCCTCTGATCATAGACTCTGATCGAGAATCGGTTCTGATTCAGGCTTGAAATGCTGTAAATCAATTTAGATAATACAACACAACATATAATAAGGAAAGCAATAAATCATGCTAGCATCTCAAAAGCAAGGAAGATGACTCGATCTACCCCGCTCATTCTATTCTATCTCAGTCTACAGAACCTACTGCTCTGATACCACCTGTTGTGGGGACCCGGGCTCTAACTCAATTCTTTTGGGATTTAATTGGATCTTTGTTCGAAAATGTGGGTCAAAATTTTGCTTTTAACATTAATTCAAATGTATAACTAAAGCATAACCAGTCTATATATTAATTAAACGACATAAGATACATACCAGTCTGTTTAATACAACCATATACTAGTGTTCAAATATCAACTACAAACATGAGTAGTACAAGTTTAAATAGAAACCACTAGAAATCTTCCATGCCCGAGATCTCCACGCTATCATCAACCTCTCATCTAGCTCGTGACCCAGATCCTGCCCCACCTGTTGCCATGCACACATACAGACACGACAACAGCCGGATAACTCCGGTGAGAACATATCCCAGTATAAAACATGGATGCATGCAATGTCATAATCATGTACAAAAGCATAGCATATATCAAGTAACATGAATAAAATCTAAAC